>NC_059128.1:29239107-29541092 GCF_020740605.2 Lemur catta
ATAGTCCCCCAAATAAGAGAGCGGATCGGCTGAAGCTGTTCATCAGCCGGACATGTGGGTGTCCGTTACATGGACGCAGGGATATGTATCTGCATGTGCACATACACACACATGCTCAGAAGAGCCAGTTCAGAAGAGTCCTTAAGAAATAATCTTTTGAGGGGCACAGTCACTAGCTCTTGTTCAAGAGTCTAGGGTCAATGTTGAAGAAGAGAGCTTCCAGCTGAGTTACTTCCAAAGACAACAGCATTGGAAGTCTTGTGTTTCCTCTCCTCTGGATCTGCTCTGCGCTATCAGACACAAGCCCTTCAATGTCACAACATGTGCTCCGAAGGAGGTGAATGGAGACCCCAGGAGAGAACCCTCATGCCTCCCACAAAAGTCATGGACACCCCCAGTCCCTCCTTCATGAGCCCCCACCCAGCGTGCTTCCTGCCACACCCCCAACGTGGTAATGGCCCCACAGCCTGCGTCAGGACTGAGCCACTGAACCCAAAAGACGGACTCCCCTCTTGCCCAGGTCTCCCTTCCCATCCTGCAGCAGGGCTGCCTTTAGCCCTCGCAAGACCACTACTTGGGATTCCTGGTGTTGCTGCTGTTATTTTTCTGACCTTAGAAAATATTTGTCCATTCACATATTGTGCTTTTACTATTTACTGTTCCCCTTATCGACACAGAGGGGCCCAGAACAGCCTCACCATAGGCCACCCACGAGAAAAGACTTGCACACAAATTCTAAACATAGCAGGATGAAGAGGCAGAGCAGTACACCCCCTGCGCCCCTGGGAATTATTTCATGGCTCCGTAATCGCTCAGTGGAAAAACTGGTGTATTTTTAATGTCATGGAATTATCACAAAGGAAAATGTCATTTGCGCACCCATTTCATTTGGGCAAGATCCTGTGGCACACACAGAAGCCCATCGTCTTGCCCACTCACATGCTGTAGAGATTTACACTGACAAGGGAGATAGCAGAGGAAGAAATGCTTTATCCACAGCACTTGAGGAAATCCACTCCCTTACAGCACTAAGCCCAGGGGATAACACTGAGCAAGTGCAGACTAAAACAAACAGAGGAGGAAATCTCAGTCTTGCTATATCATCGAATTCTGTCGGGGCTGTGTGTTTAAAATGCATGCTTCCTTTTATTGCTGTTTCCACTGTCATCTTGAGATCCTGCGGTGCTGGTGCCTGGCTTCAGATCACCAAACACACAAGCACTTATACACATGTAAGCGTGCATGTGCACACACACACGCACACACAAACCTTCAAAGTCATTTACAGACAAAAAAGAAGAAGGAATCGTTTGGCCCACGTGGAACTGCTACGTGCCACATAAACCCTGGTGCTGTTAGACCATCTCGAGCTGAAAATCCCCAATGCGTAGCTGGGACAAGGATTGATTACTGCTGTCTGGGGCCCAGGCTCACGTCCTGCTTCGCACAAGTGTGAGGCTGTTCTGAGCAAGAAAGAAATCCTGTTGACCCAAACCGGGCCAAGGAAAAGTAAATAAAACCATGTCAAATCCTACAGGCAGCAACAGGAGATCAGTGGAAAACCAGAGCAAACCACTCCTGAGGGAGAGAAAGAATGGTTCTTCCATGTCCTAACCCTTTTTGTTCCTGGGCAGAGAGAATGTCTTTCTTTTAAGGGCAAAACTCATATTTGACTTTTGAGGATCTTTTTCTATGAGTCCATACATTGGTAACCCTGAAGTTCCAATTTCCCCCAAACAACGGATTAGGAAATGGATTGAGAGGACATTTACCTTTGCACTGGGCAGATCCCATCTGTTGAGCAATGCTGTGAAAATGAGAGAGCAAGGGGCAGGCTGAAGCCACTCAGGAAAGCCTTCGGGGACACCAGCAAGCCTGCACCTCCCAAGAAACGGGGACTTCACAGGCTTTCTAACGCAAAGTACAGTGCCCATAAAGACTCAGTACTAAAGACTTTTCGCCCAGCCTTCAAAGGGGTTCTCAAGACTTTTTATTGGCCAGGAAAATGCTCACAATGTAAAATTAAATAAAACCAAAGCAGAATATCAAACATACATATAAATATAAATATATATACATGCATATAATATGTATATATATGTGTGTATATATATGTGTATCTTCTCCCATTCCAGAGAGAGAAAGATAAAAGATAAGAAGTACACCACAATGTTAAGAGTGGCTATCTCTAAATGGTAGGAATACAGATGGATTATAGATGGGTTTGGTTTTTCTCTTTGCACTTTTCTTTAGTTTCCAAGTTCCCTACCATATGCCTGTTTTTAAGGAATGAGGGTGAGACACAGACAAAACTGCAAACAGATTGACCCAGACCAGCCTTTTAAGCAAAGCTGTATACAAAGCTCTACCCTCAAACTCTGGTGTCACCTCAGGAACAGCAAAGTCTGACGGCCAAGGGCCCACCCAAGGCCAGGCCTGGGAGGGGCCTGCCCGGACCTGGACTGGGAGGGAAGGGTGCCTTCTTGGCCGCCTGATCTCCAGGAGTCTGGTGAGGTTTCCTGTTCTTCTGTGTCACACCCGAAGCTCTCAGAAGATCAGCACAGATCAGCTCAGTGGCCCTTCCAAGTGGTGCCATTAGGTTTGTGGGGCCCAGGTGACCTCTCAGGCAGTGTCTACGCAGGCAACAGCCTCCTCACCACGCAGTCTCCCTCTTCAGCTCAGAGGCATGGCCTTCTCGACAGAGCAACTCAGTCTCCGCAGGCGGGATGAACTCTAATCTCCAAGCCAACGCGAGGACTGACGTGGGCCTGCCAGCAGCACTCAGCAGCCTCTGCAGGCGCACGCGTCTCCTGGGTCAGGCATTAGCCTAGAGGGTGATGATGGGTGGTGAATATGTCATCCACAGGGGGCCCAGGGGAGGAATAAAAATCACATGGCCAAAAAATAAGACCTTGGAGGACAAGCAGCTCTAGCTTCAGGTACAGGAGGGAAGCAGAGTGCCACCTGCTCTGCCATCATTCCTAAAAGATGCCCTGAGAACAAAAGTCCCCTAGCATTTACTTCCTTGCAAAATAATTCGAAACCTGCATGATAAAATTTTATATTCTATCTCTACAACTTGCCACATTCATTCAATAAATATTTGTTAACCACCCTCAATGGGCCAGGCACTGTGCCGGGCACTGGGTACACAGTGAGGGGCACGGAGCCCTGGTCCCTGCCCTCAGGGGCTGTGTTGAGTCTCCACAATCCTTGCTGGTCGTGTTTCACAGCCAGATGATGTCCTAGGCCCTTGGTACTACAGAGTCAAGTCCCAGAGTGTCCTCAGAGTTCCAAGTAGGGTTAAGCCAAAGCACGACCACCCACATGTAGCAAATTCCTTGGAGAAGGTTCTTCTTGGTCTGAGTCACAACATGGGTGCCCCCCACAAAAGGCAATTCCATTCCTGACCTTATCTGGAAGAACATAACTCTAACGAGAGCCCAGAAAACTAGCTGGAGGAGGGACCCAGGAGGCCCCCAGGCCAACTCCAGAAGTTTCTCAAGCTAATCGGAGTATGTAGGCTGTGTCAAGCTACAGGGCTGACTGCCTCCTAGCCTGGCCTCCAAGAGGACAGGGCGAAGGATAACTTGTGCTGGACTGCTTGGTCTCATATAAGAAATATTCCTTCTATGGAAAGCAGAAAAAGACAATTTTTAAATTGCCCCTTTTTACCCCAATAAAGCATATCCTCCCAAGTTCTGACACCTTTTAAAGCATCTCTGAAGAAGACACTTAAAGTAGAAGTTGCTTTGCTTTAAATAGATTCTCCACGCCAGATCTGAATCTGTCGGGGTCCCAGTATCCACCAAAGAACTGGCTAAAAATTATATTTTAGTGCAAAAGTTCCAAGAAAGAAGACTATACTTCTCTAAAACCTAAACTATAAAGCACCTAATTGCACCACTAAAATTTCCAAGCACTCTAAGAGGGAGTTAGAGAGGAAGAGGTTGGAGTAGAAATAAATTTTTAAGGGATTCCCATTTATTGCGTGCTTGCCATGTACCAGGTAGAGGGCTAGGTATTATAAACAAATGATTTTAATTGATCCTGACAACTCAAAAGGTAATATTTTGCAACCCACTTTGCAGATGGAAAAACTGAGGCTCAGAGAAGTTAAGCAATTGCTCAAGACCATACAGTCAGAATTCAAACCCAGACCTATGACTCTATTTTATCACAGTCGACAAGGACCAAAGAGCCGCATGAAGACCCAAAGGAGCGAAACCGCTGACCCAGCCTCAAACTACATAAAGGCTCAGTAATTTAAAAAATTCACCAATGTAGTTATGTTTTTGCACAACTGAGTAAAGAAAATACAGATTTCTCATACCCTACCACCACATTCTCACCTTTTCCCAATATCTCCTTAAAAAAATATGGAACAGGAGGCAGTGGCGGGGGGTAGGACTACACAAGCTGAATCTTTCACAGCCCATACACCTGGGCCACAGCAGCAATCTTCCTGGCAACCAGAGTTCCCCTGCTGTGGGCCAACTCCGCCCCATCCTTCCCTTCCCACCTGGCTGGATGGAGGGTTGCTCTGTCTCTCTCCTGGGGAGCTGCTCTCTAACACAGCAAGATGCAAATAAGAGAAAGAGTCAATGCCATTCTATTTCTGATGTGGGGGAAAGGGGTCATCCTTGTTTATGGGTGGGGGGGGCAAGGAAATGGATGCCAAACTAAATCAATATCCCAACTGTCAATCAGCTGTGACATTTTTCACAGAAAGCAGATCCCAGCCTCAACAGGACATAGCAAAGAAGGTGGCGCTGCGTGGGGAGGTCCTCTGTCCTGGGCAGAAAACGCAGGGCCGGTAGTGGCATCAAGAGTGAGACAGACCTGGGAGCCGGTCCTGGTCTGAGGACCTTGGTCAAAACACTTGCCTCTATGAGCTTTCAGTTTCCTCATCTGTTAAGGCACAGAAATACAGCAGTTCTCATAAAAAGGTTGTTCTGAGGATGAGAGATTGGGTTATCACATAAAAGTGCTTGACATATCTTAGATGTGACTATATTACGACTTTTACTATCAACTAAATCAGGGTTTTTCAAACTGCATTCCATGGTCGCAACATATTTTCACTGAAGCTAGCAAAGATTCTAGGGATTGGTTTTCACACAAAGTTTAACTTCGGATATTTTGTGAAGTAGCCAATTCTCTTTGTATTTGACATTTCTGTGAGGGTATTTCTTTCTAATTATATCTTACAGTGATTTTCAAATCACCATGGCAAAAGGAAGTGGGAAATATTTTAAGTTCAAAAAAGTTTTAAATTAAGAAACAATACAAGTGTTACTAACTGTAGCAAAAAATGCCTTTTATTTGTCTTGCGGGGATGGCAGTAATGACTGTTTTAAGTGGAAGAACAATGTTATTACAACTCCACGATTGTCATCCAGAATTGTCCAATAAGTCAATACTACTACCCTAAACATTTAGTTTTTATTTAGACCTTTCCAATAAGGGTCACTTTTGGCTTGAAGTAAAAGAGTAACGTAAAAACTTTAGCTTCAAGATGTATTTTGCAACAGAACTTTACCCTTCTGCCTGTGCTGTGCTAAGGGTAAAACTCAGAGAACTGCATCAGTTGAAACTTTTACTTTGCACACCATAACGTGTGTCACCGTCCATATACTAGTCATTAAAACTCCCAGTGGGCTGGCCGTGGAGAATACCATCTGATTTGATGTGAGAAGAGTTCCATGTCTTCAAGGAGTTCAAAAACTGCCACCTAGTTTGCATAGCTTACCTCAGAATAGCTCAGAACACCTCGTGGGGTGACTCAAGGTGACAGAGGAGAACCAGTGCCACCGTCCCCAAAATGTCAGCCCTGCCAGAGCAGCCCATGCCCTGCATCCCAACCCCTCACAGCTGCCGTGCGTGGTCACTGCCCTGCCAGCGACTCTCAATCTTCCGGCATAGGGGCTCCCCAAGCACAAGGGTCGGTCCCCAGGCCCACAAAGCCTCCTTTGAATGAATAGAGCAGGGGGCCGGCTGCGGTGTCAGAACAAAGACTGAATGTGCCTAATCCAGCCATTGAGAGCCAGGCGAGGAGGGCTGCACCTGTATGAACAATGCCACATCTGAAGCCCGCACGGCACCAAAAGGTCCGTCTGGCTCCCACTGCCCCCTCTCCTCCTGACTCCTTTGTGGCTGTCTTTGTTCCTCACTTCCACTGCTCCTTTCACTCAGCGCTCCCCCAACCCCCAGGGAAACGGAAAGAGGCACGCGGGGACAAGGGCGGCCTTGCAGCAGAGTCAGGGGAAAGACCCAAGTCAGCAGAGGAAGCTCCTCACCTGTGGCTTAGCTGGTGTCCCAGCTTCGCAGTCACGCACTCTCCTGCAAAACGCAACGAGTTTGCTCGCAGACCAACGTCCCTACAGGAAGCTGTGCCAGGGGCTGCACACACCTCCAGGCAAACCCCGGCTTCCCGGCACCCGAACTTGTATTTGAGAAACACGGGATAGACGTGGAGAAGGGTGTTTCCGTTCCTCTGAGCACCCCGGCACCAGACCACCACTGTACACCTGGTCCCGGCTTGATGACCAGCTCAGGTTTCAGGTAGCAGGATGGCAAAGCCACTCTTTGGTCCAGAACTTTCAGAGCAGTGAATGGCCCCGTGGCCTCGGCCCTGGGTAGGCTGGTGTCCCTCCCTGCGTGGCTCCGGCTCCTCTTCTCTTCCCTTCCCACCTCTGCTGCGTAACGGGAGGGAAAAGCGGAGACAGCCCTGAGCCGATGACAAGGACCAGAAGTGGAAAGCCCGATTCCAGCCAAAAACCCGGAGTCCTCAACCTGGACTTTAAAACGTGGCTATTTCTTTCCCTCTTCCCCAACCTACCTTTTGCCACACAAACCCTGTCATCCCCTGATGGCATTTCTCGGGAGAATATTCTCCTATTATTCACAAACATTACGAGACCTAGTACTGCTATAACCTCCCTCAGTCGTCCTTTCTAAACACCTAACGGCTCTCTAGAAATCCTTCCTTAATTCTAACCTAAACCCCTCATGCTGCAATTTAAAGCTATTTCCTGCTGGTCAATTCAACAGTTAATTCTTGAGTACCCATAGAGGCTTGACCCAGGGCCAGCCTGGGTGGGCTCCCAAAGGACGTGATCTGGCTCCTTCCTCCAAGAGCCAATGCTTTGGTTGCGGAGAAAAGACCACCAAGTAAGACAGAGACACACAGCGCCTGCCTCGGCACCTAGCGGTCCGGAGCACTGAGGGCAGACGGGTTGCGGGTCTTGGAGAAGGAGGCGGTGAGGTGGCTGAGGAGACTGCACAGAGGGGCAGGACTCGGCCGCCCCTTGAAGGACAAATGCCACCTGTGCTCGTGGCTGAGATGAGGAAGGGCATGTCGGCCGGGGAGAGCGCCGTCAGTAAAACGACGGTGCCTGTGCAGGGTACAGGGGAGAAACATCCGTGCGAGGACGGGATGGCTCCCTCCGGACAGCTGGGCCTCAGTCCTGGGGCCAGAAGAGCCCGTGGAGACGTGGGCAGGAAAGTCACTCGGTAAAACTGGTGTTTTCAGCTGCTTCCGCTGGCCACAGTGGGTAGAACAGAATGAAGGGGAAGGAGAGTCACACAAAATGGACAGTTAAGAGGCACTGGCACAGATCTAGACAAGAGGTGTTGACAGGGGCCTGGGCGACTCAGTGGCAGTGGGGATGGAAAGAAAGAATCAATATATAATAGGAGATGGTTCAGAGGAAGATTCTGGAAACGGCTGTCACCATCTTCTGGTTCCAGCCTACTTTAGTAAATGCAATGGAATTAGGTCACCTCCTGCATTCCCAGCTCCAGGCCAAGAGCGGTGTCAGGCACTGGGAGAAGCGTCCCTGCCCGGGCAGCAGGCTTCCGAAGCTGCTCCCGGCCAGGCAGGGGCCTCCCTGGACGGCCTGCGCAGGCCCTCCCTGCAGGGAGCTGCTCTGAGACCCAGGCCTGGAGGCCCAGCAGCTCCCGCTCCCTGAGCCTTACTCCAGTGTTCCTCAGACCTCCTGCTACCGAACCCCAGCCCAGGGACCCAGCTGCTGTCGCCTACCCATTACAGGTGGCTGGAAATCACTGGGTGTTGTTACTCTGTAGCCCCTCACCCTCATCCCGAGAGCACATCCATCCTCAGAAATGTTTTTGGCACGAGGCAAGGGCCCCGCAAACCTCTCCAGTGAGGCGACCCAGCCGCGGATGCGTGGGGCCGACAATGTGGCCCCTCGGCCACTGGCAGGGAGGTGCAGGGTGGGAAGGGCACCGCCAGGGGCAGTCACGGGATGAAAGGAGGTGGAACAGAGGCTGGAACAGAACCGGGAATGACCCAGAAGTGAGGCGGTGGAGGCATATTGAATTTTGCAGCCCATCGCCAGGTGGATTTGGGGTTGGTGCTGCTCTGCGGCCTCATCTCCACCCCTTGGGGGAGGATCGCCATGGTGCAGAGCCAAGCCCCTCAAGCTCTGTGCCTCTTGATCCTACTTCAACTCCAGAAAAGAGCCTGGACCCAGCTCGGCCCAGACCCCAAGGAGAGGCTTCCTTGTAAGAAGTCTTCTCTCCTTCTCCTTCGCCAGCCTGACGCTCCTGGGGCTGCTTCCTTCCACGTCCACTCCAAGGAACAAGCCCCACAGTCTGGCCTAACTCCCAAAACCACTAAGAAGCAGTCCCACCTGTGTTTAATCCAGACCCAAGAGGCTCTTTATTGATTTGTACTTTTCCCCTGCAGATCATATCCCTCCCTCCCTCTCTGGAGGCTCAGATTCCCAAAGAAGCCTCCAAGATTCTTTTTTTTTTTTTTTTGAGACAGAGTCTTGCTCTGTTGCCTGGGCTAGAGTGCCGTGGCATCAGCCTAGCTCACAGCAACCTCAAACTCCTGGGCTCAAGTGATCCTCCTGCCTCAGCCTCCCAAGTAGCTGGGACTACAGGCACATATCACCACACCTGGCTAATTTTTTCTATTTTTAGTAGAAACAGGGTCTCACTCTTGCTCAGTCTGGTCTCGAACTCCTGACTTCAAGCAATCCTCCTGCCTCGGCCTCACAGAGTGCTAGGATTACAGGCATGAGCCACCGAGCCTGGCCACCTCCAAGATTCAATACTCTGGCTTCCCTGAGTCCCAAGCTTAACTCTCACATGGCTTCCAGAACATCTCTTTAAAACAAACACACCAATGTCCTGGAAAGCACTTGGTTTCTCAGGTATCTCTGTGGCCAATATAGCACAATATGTAAGAGTGTGGCCTTTAGAATCAGGCAGACCAGGATTTCAAATCCCAGCTCCACCACTTACTTGCTGTGTGACCTTGGACAAGTCACTTAACCCCTCTGAGCCTCAGGTTCTTCATCTGTAAAATAAGAATAATGCCCATTCCAAGGATTGGTCATCAGGAATAGTGAGATGCTGCACATAAATCACTTAGCACAGTGCCTGGCACAAGGCAAACCCTCGATAAATGGTACCTATGTCTCCTAGGACTACTACACAGCCCTCGGATTGAAACTGAATGGGCAAGACAGAGGGAGCAGGCAATGGAAGAGAAAGACTCCAGCACATGGGACGGCTCCAGCTGGCTCCTCCCTCTCCCTCCTCTAACAGGTCAGTGTAGAGCCTCCAGGGACCTGAGGTGGGGCAGATGCTGGCCAGTCACTACAAAGCCATGAGATGCCACCTCAAGAAGGTCTCTTCCTATGCAACTTGTGAGCTTGCCACCCTGGAGAGGTCCTGGTTCCTGCAAGAGACCTTCCTGAGGGACCAGGGCCCGCCAGAGTTGACTCCAGTGTAGAGAGAATTCCAGATGGTCATTCCCTCTCCAGAAAGGTTTCTGACCCTGTCCGATAGGCCCAGTACCCACACGTCTAACAGCTGGGGGGTTGAGAGGTTATGTTTTCCTGAGCCACCCTTGGGGAATTTATGATAAGTGTGGAAAATAAGAACAAACATAAGCAGAGGAAGCACATATATGCATGCTTTAATTACTCAGGCTCTGAAGATATGTAATAGTAATAATTCTACTCAAGTGGACATATTAATTGGGCAAAATGGAGTTGGAAAATTTCTGGATTAATCTAGATTTTCTCCCAAGCTGATATGTGAGGCAGGCTCTTGTTTCACTTGCACTCTGAAACAAAGGTCCCAGGAAGCAGAAAAAGGACCCACCAAAGATCACCTCCAAAGTAGGGCACACAGCGAGCCCAAGGCACCCAGCCACACCACAGCAAGGATCAGAAGGATCCAAAGCTGGAGCCTCGCTGGAGTTTGCAAATCCAGCTATAAAGCTGTCTGGGCTGGGCCGGACCCTCACCCCCGGCAGGCTCTGGCTCTGGCCTCAAACACACTGAGCCTGGATAAACAAACAGGGGATTACACTGACCCAGACTATGAGGAGACTGCATTTTTGCCTTCTGAAAAAGTTGCCATTTGCCAAGAAAAACCATCTCTGATTCAGACAAGGAAAATCTTGAAATAAATCAGAGCTGCACACAGGCACGGAACAGCTGAGGAAGCCTTCCTGCGTCCTGGAGGAGGAGGCCTGACTTAAGGCCAGCCCCACCTCCTGCTTTCCAGCCTGGCAAGCCAGGGACCAGCACCAGCCATCAGGGTGCCAGCCTGGAGCACTCACAGATGCACAGATCCTCCTCCAGGCCTGGCCCTGGGCAAGTCCCTTCTCCTCGCTGGGCCTCGGGTCTGAAGCTTCCTGGATTTCATTCAAGGCATCCTTTCTCTTTGGCAGGAATCTCACTGCATTGAGCCCAGCTTCACTCTGCTCCCTCTCTCCCAGGTCCCACAGCCTTCTCTTCCCTGCTCTGCCCCCCACGCCCCCCCTGTTCATTCCCCTTCTCGTTTCCCCCAGTGGTTCCTCTTAGCCTCACATTACAGGGCAGAGGGAACCCTGCTCCATCACCCCTGACAGAGGTGGCTTGGAAGTCGCTGCTGAGTGGGTGCTCAGTCCTGCCAAGGACTCGGTTCAAATGCAAACAGTCAAGGAGGACCAGACCCTTCCAACCTCCCTTTGGAAAACCAGAGCAATGGCTGGAGAAGCGTCCTCCCTGCAAGCAATCCTGCCCCTCCTCGTGCCGTCTTACTGAGCCCACTCCCTATGCTACCAGCCCCCTCGCGGCCTCAGGCAATTGTCAAGCCCTCGTGTCTAGCATCTGTGGGCCCCGGCACAGGCTCACAGCGAATGCTCAGAAGCTTGTGCCCTCCAAAACCAGACCCAAAACCAGGACCTTTTGAAGCCACCTTGCGTGTGTAATACTGAAACAGCTGGAAGTCAGTCGGCACTTTACAAAGCACGTTCCAGATATGTGGCCTCAATTGGTTGTGTGAAATAAGTGCATGGCTCAGTCCCTAGCTCTGGCTTTTGGCCTTGGACATGTTTAACTTCCCTGTGCCTCGGTTCCCACATCTATAGAACGGTGTGCTAAGGGACCACCACGGAAGGACGTTCTAAGCAGAGTGAAGTGCACGGGAAGACATGGTGAAGGATTCAGAAACATGCCTGGCACAGACTGAGCACTCAGTTAACGTCAGCCATCGTCATCATTGTCACCATCGTCACCACACTCAGGTTCTCACAGCAGCCTATACACAATCCCGGGCAAATTAACTGAGGTTCAGAGAGGGCAAGTGACTTCCTCAAGGTCACCCTGAAAAGAAGTGCTAGAGCGTGGCCTTCCATGAGGTCTCCTGACTCCAAGCACTCCCGCCATTCCACGTCCAGTGTGGCTCTCCGGTGCCCACGTGCCATTCTGTCGGGGGCCACAGCTGCCGGCAAGGCAAGCGCGATCCCTGACCGTGCCCCAGTGAGGGGCAGAAAGTGTGAGGAGAGGAACGTGGCTTCTGAGCACTGTGACAGGGTCGGTCAGAGGAGTTGCCACCGGACAGAGTGGGGTTCTGCCACCTCTGAACAAAAGGCCATCTGATCCTCTGCAGAGTCTCTAGGACCCAAGGACACAAGACAGAAGGAGACTCAGCAAGAGGAGGAACCCAAACCTCTCCCGCATCTACCGCCTGGCCCTCGAGCTATTTTTTCCACTCTCCCTTCCCCAGACTCTAAAAGTTAACAGGCCCAGCAGTCTGTCTTGCCCTCTGGTCTGACCTGAAGCTGGAAGCAGAGAGGGTGGCTTGGTCCTCCTTGGCCCCCTGGCATGAAATCAAATGCAAGGTCCAAGTTAGCTGGCTGCAGGGGAGTGAGTGGTCCTGGTGCCCAGCCTTCTCCCTGCAAAACCTTTCCTCAGAGCACAATTCAGAGGTCTGAAGGCCTTAACTTCCTTACTGCCCTCAGAATCTCCCATCGGCACAATCCTGCCTCTTATTCTTCAAACAAAGTTGTCATCCAGGAGAACATGGTTAATTTGCATTTGTTCCTTAGACATGCGACTCCCAGACTCTGTCCGGGCTTTGGTAATACCAAGTCAGGAGCCAATTCAGGAGATGGATTTAAAAAAAAAAAAAAAAAAAGGCTTGTGATATTAACCAGCTCCTTAGGCCTCAGTGCCAGAGGGTTCCTGAGCAGAGCTAAGCAAGTCCCCAGGGTGGTTGGGAAGAGCCCAGACACCTCTCCAGTGTGTGCCCAGCTTTTTCCAGACCTGTCTATCTTTGCTGGTGGTCTGAGGTATAAGCAGAAAACTGGGCTTCATTTCCTGCTCTGCTCATTTTGATAAGAAGCAGTTAGAAAGAGAACAACCTCTAACTTACAATGAACTTTCTAAATGGAGTCTCCCTGACCTTAAATGGGCCCTTCCAGATTCCAGAGAGCTGGCAGCCCTCGCATCTTCTGTTCATTTTTCCCAGTGTTCAGTCACTTGGCCAACAAGTATTTCAACCTACTATGCGCTCAGCACTGTTCTCAGCACTGGGGACACAGCAGTGGGCAAGATACACAAGTCCCTGCCCTCGGGGCTTTCCATTTTAGTCGGGACAGACAGACCAGCACACATGTAAATGGACAAAACCATCTCAGACAGTAATGTGTGCTCTGAAGAAAATACAACAGGGTGGTGGCACAGCAAGCCACTGGATCATGTGGCTGAGGCAAGACTCCAAGGGCTGGGGAGGGTGATGGTTAGGCATGTACCTCACCGTCAGGCTCAACGTCCAGGGCAGAGCATGGCCCCTGCCCACAAGGGCCCCCCAGTCTAGGAGAAAAGACGCACAGACATGTGATGGTCACATCTCCCTTACCTCCCTCACTCCCCTTACCACACCTCGCCTTCTGCACGGAGGAGGGGAGAGGATCGTGGAGGGGCAGAGGGGGCAGAGGTCACACTATGTGGGACAGGGCACAGGCATGATAAGGAGTTTGAATTTCTTTCCCACGTGCCACGAGAGGGCACTGAAGGGTTTCACCCAAGGAGATGATGTGATCTGAGATACATTTGTTAGGAGAGTCCTCCCAGTTGCTGTGTGAAGAAGGATCAGGAAAGAAGCAGGGAGTAAGTAGGATGTTGGTTCCCAGGGGCCTCAGGGTTGGGGAGATATTGGCCAAAGGATACAAAATTTTAGCTGGACAGGAGGAATCAGTTCAAGAGATCTAGTGCACAACATGATGACAGCAGTTAATACAATAACAATAGACTGTATTCTTGAAAATTGCTAAGAGAGTAGATTTTAAGTGTCCTCACCACAAAAAAAATGATACGTATGTGTTAATTAGCTCACCTTATCCATTGCCTGATGTGTACATACATATTTCAAAACAGCATGTTGTATAAAATAAATTTACACAATTTTTACTTGTCAATTTAAAAAATAAATTTATTAAAAAAAAAAAAAAGCAGCAAAGAGATCAATATTAAGGCTACCGAAGCTACTCAGGCTCAAGAAACAGAAGCAGCAGTTCCGGGTAGGATGGTGTCAGTGGACAGAGATGGTGACACAGACAGGGTGTATTTGGAAGGGAGACTCAACGGGATTCGCTGTTGGACCAGATGTGGGCGATTGCGGGGCAAAGGACCAAGAGTGATCTCTAGCTTTGGGGCTTGAGCACGCGGGTGAGTGGCAGTGCTGTTCACTGAGAGAGCAAAGTCTGTGACGGGACGCAGCTTGCAAGGGAAGAGCAATCTGAGGCATATTAAGTGCTAGGTGCCTCCTGGACATCAGTAGAAGGTGCTGCTGGCACCTCACCCAGATGCCCTTTTCTGGCTGGTGCATCCATCCCCAGTGGCAGCAGATCTCCCTACAGAACTGCCTTGATGAAGGCAGACCCTCACCAAGGGACACCAGGGAAGCTCTGCTGCCCCCTGCCCACCCCCACCCAGTCCGTCAGGCCAGGACCAGGCAGTGCCTGACACGACATCCTTGCTTGGCTTCCTACCCTGCCACATCCTGCTTCCCCCCTGCCCTTGCTCCCGAGAGCACTCCCTCAGTAAGTCCCACACACCAGGATCTCTGCAGCTAGGAAACCCAACTAAGACAGCCGCTAAATGAAGATGTCCAATGGGCAGCTGGTCACAGGCTTCTGGAAATAAGGGCAAGAGATACAGTGTAAGAGTCTCCAGGGCTGGATCTGCAGCCAGGGACTTAGTATAGCTGGTGACAGAGGGTCCAGGACCAAGGCATGGGACAACCCTACACTGAGAAGGGGCGGAGCAGGGGGAGGCTGCAAAGGGGACCAAGAAGGAGAACACAGTGCCATAAAGGGGACCAGGCAGGTCTCCTCCTCCTTCTGGCCCATGCTAAGTGAACCCAGTGCTCCCAACATCCCAACCCCTGTGTGTGCTGGGGTTTCAGAACCAATGAGCGGGAACTCACATTTATGTGGAAATAGTTTTGCTGAATTTACTCCAACATTTATGGAGTCCTCCTGTGAGCCAGGCAGGGAGCTGGCCTGGAAGGTGCACAGTAAGGTGCACTTTAAGGGGCACATGAATCACCAGGGGATTGTGTCGACAGGCAAGTTCTCCTTTACTAGGTCTGCAGAGGGCCCAGGATGCTGCATTTCTGAGAAGGGTCTGTGTGGTATTGGTGATGCTGGTCAGCGGCCCACACTTTGAGCACCCAGGGCAAAGAGAACACGTGACATCCAACGGCAGCAGTCAAGGGCGATGGCAGGCGGTCAACCTGAACTATGACTTTCCCCAGGAAAGCCAGTTCCTACAGAGAAAGGGTTCAGCCAACCCTGGGCCCCGCTCCAATGTTGCAAGCAGCAGCACATACTGTGCTGAGCACATAATGATGCACAAGACCTCTGCGCCTGAAGCATGATGGAAAGAGTCAAAAAAGGCAGAAAACAACATCATCACTTTTTATTGAGCTTGCTGACCTTATGCCAGCGCTAAGAACATTAAGTGCATTTTTTAGTCCACCCTCACAACGTGTGGTATTTGCGCTTACCTTTTACCAATGAGAAAGCTCCAAAGGTTACATTACCAGCCCAGGATGACCCAGCCAAAATCCGGGCAGTCCTGCTTTAAAGCCTGAGCCCTGTATTATGACAACTGAGCTGCCTCTCTAAGCAGCAAGTGAGTGGAGTCTGCAGCCTGGAGCGCTGCCTGATTCTCCGCAGATTGCTGGGGCAGGGGGGAGGAGGGAGGGAGGTTGAGCAGGCAGGAGCAGTCGCCCAGGTGAGACACCCACCGCCACAGCCAGCCTATTCATCTGGAGCACTTCAGAAGCGGTCCTGGGGTGCAGAGAGGGCCCCCTTCCCAGGTGCCCACCTTTCCCCATCTGGACTCCTAACCTGATGTTTCTATTAAGAGAGTTCCCACCGCAAAGCACCAGTTACTTCCAGGCCCACTGAGCCATTTGATAAAAGGAAAGAAACACATGAGAAGCATCGGTTTGTTCTCCAGCTGAACGATGCACTGAGACCACCCAAGTTAGGGCCCAGCCCAGCCCCTGGGAATGCTCTTCGTGGAGAACAGAAGACCAGTAAGATTCTCCTGGGGTTTATGTCAGCCCTCTCCCTCCCCAGCATACGCAGCCCTGCACGGACAGGGGTCTTATTCACTCTCACAGACAAGTCCAGCTCACCTCTGAAGCCCAGGGACTCCGCACATGACACACCAGGGGATGGGCAGTAACTGTTGAAGGAACCAGTGTCTCCTTCTGCTGTACTGGGAACAGAGGAGAACGCGACACTGAATGGGGAGGTGCGTCAGTGGAAAGGAAAACCAGTGCAGGCTGACAGCCTCGTGTCCCCACAGCCTGCGCTGGGGGAAGGCCCAGGCCGATGGCGATGGCAGGAGACTGGAGGGGCCGGTCAGGCCAGCTGCGCTGTCTCTCCCCGAGCCTGCAAGATCTTGCCCATGAGGTAACGACCCAGGCGGAAGTCTGTGGTGCTGGGGGCTGCGGGGTCCAGCTCATCCCCCCAGCCGCCCCGGCCCTGGCCTCCCGGGGCTGTGACTCACACAGGCGGCAACGCTCAGAAGGCATCTGGCCAGCCCCGCCGCGGGAAGTTGATATGAGACAGGGTCCACAGCCCAGGTGCTCTGAAGAGCCCTCCAAACACCCAGGGGGACCACGGGTTCCAGGAGATGAAGCACGGGCCCTCACCCCCAAGGAATTCGGTGTTTCTCAGGAGCCAGGTGCTTCCATACCCCGAGAAATTGTGTCAAGGAGCACAGAGCCCGGCTCCCATCTAACAGCGATTGTGAGCTGGCTTCAAGAATGCGGAGAATTTCACCTCCAGCCACCGGGCCTCTCCCTGTGCTGTGCCCCCTGCCTAGACCTCTCTGCCCTCTTCACTGGGCAAGTCCCCCACTTCCTCCAGGCCTCTCTGCAGGCAGGGAGGCCTCAGGCCAGCCCGCTCTGACCCTCCAGACCAGGGCAAGGCAGGTCTCCTTTGTCCCTCTCGACACAGGTGGAGCTTTATGTCATTCGTGTGATTAGTTCATTGCCTCCCCCACCTGACTATAAACTCCACGGTGGCAGCCACTGTCTGTTCCCGCTGTCATCACCGTCTCCTCACCCGATGATGAGTCTGTCACAGAGCGGAAGCGCTATCTAAGTGTGCTGAGAGAGTGCTGGAAATGGGTTGGAGGACACAGTGATGACATCTGGGGTAGGGCAAATCATTTGGGTACGGCAGGATGAGCCTCTGTCCTAGTTCTGGCAGCAGCCCCTTAGCAGTAAGAACATGGGGGCTGCCTGCTCCCAGTGAGGGGCCCACATCGCATCTGTACTGCCTGATTTGCAGATCCATAAAACCTACATCGTTAATTGTATCTAGCATCAGTGCTTTGGGGTTCACTCATTCTCACAGGGTCAATCATAGCAAAGCCCCAGAGGTCACAGAAACTTCAGAATCTAAGGGGTTCCTGGACTTTGGGGGTTCACTGGCACTTGCCCCCACTGCAGGGCATGCTGTTGGAACCCCAGCTAAAGGCTCTGGGCCTTGCTCTGATGAGATCACATAACACATTGACTGCCACACTAGAAGAAAAAACTTTTCCTTGGGGCCATGGAGTTTTATTATGAAAATAGAATAAAAACTTTGAAAACAAAACAATCCTTCTAATTTAATGAAAAATTTGTTACTTTTTATTGTTTTCTGTGTTTTTTTTCAATAAAAAGCAATATGATAACTTAAAAATTAGTAATGTAAAAAGTAATGTGAAAACTTGAAAACTACTTCACAAGGGTAAAGTATTTTTCTTGACTTGTCAGGCTTAAGTATAATTTTTTTTCCTTTTTTTTTTTTTATTTCAGGAAATGATGAGGGTACAAATATTTTGGTTACATGTTATGACTTTGCCACATCCCAACCGTGATTTGAGATGTACCCTTTCCCTCCCTACAACACCTACCTTGTCCATTAATTGTGAGTTTACCCACCCCAACCCCCCAACCCCCAAAGAATATTACTACCGTGTGAGCACCTTAGGGTTGATCAGTCAGTGCCAATTGGATGGCGAGTACATGTGGTGCCCATTCTTCCATTCTTGTGATACCTCGCTTCGGCGGATGGGCTCAAGCTCTATCCAGGAAAATATAAGAGGTGCTAGATCACAATCGTTTTTTATAATTTGAGTAGTATTCCATTGTATACACATACTACATTTTATTAATCCACTCATGGGTTGATGGGCACTTGGGTTGTTTCCATATCCTTGCTATAGTGAATTGTGCTTCCATAAACATTTGAGTGCAGATGTCTTTATTATAGAATATCTTTTGTTCCTTTGGGTAGATGCCTAATAGTGCTATTGCTGGATCAAATGGTAGTTCTACTTGTAGCTCTTTGGGGTATCTCCAAATTCTTTTCCACAGAGGTTGCACTCATAAACAACCTACAGAAGTGGGAGAAAATATTTGCTCTCTACACATCCGATAAAGGGCTGATAACAAGAATCTATCTAGAACTCAAAAAAATCAACAAGAAAAAAATCAAACAACCCCATCAATAAATGGGCATGAACAAAAACTTTTAAGTGTAATTTAAAGGTAAACATAAATAGAAAAACAAAATGTACTGACTTCTATTCATTTAATCCACATTTTTGGAATTAAATTGTCAATATTAATTGTAACAATAAGAACATCAGCAAGTAAGATTTTCATGAACAAACTGCAGGGTTTTACCCAGGGGGCCATCTATCACGTAACATGTATGCTACAGTATGGCAACGTGAGTTGCCTGTATACCACGTGGCTCTCAAAGTAAAGAGACGTGTGCATTACATATGCTTCACAAAGCCCCAGGCTCAAAACTAGCATGAGTTAAATACAATTCTCATGGCAGTTAATGTGTTAAACTGGATCCAATGCAGAGCCACAGCCTAGGCAGCACCAGGGAGAGAGAGCACGCATCCATGACTCCCTGGGGACTGCTGGGTTACAGCAGGCACCACCTCCACTTTTAGGTACAGTGTGTGTGTGCCTTTTATCCCTTTTCCAGGGAAGACAGGGGCGAGTGTGCTTGTGTTAATAGGATGATTTAGTCCAGATGGTGACATTAATTTTACATTGGATAATCCTTATCCGGTATAAGTTACCCAAAGTTATGTTGAATAATTGTATAGTTAAAATACATTTTTTGAAAAGTCAACGTCTGGTAGGTTTCCAGGGATTTCATCAGAGCCTGGGGAGTGAATGGAGCAGGGGTCCCTGCAGGTCTGGGGCCCACCCAGCCCCACTGCGGCTCTGACGACTGTGAGTCAAAAACACGAGGCCTGGAGTCGGGCTGGTCAGAGCTGCACATTCACAAGCCATGACATTCCCCTGCATGTCCGAGAAATGAAAACCATCACAGGTATGTTATATATTACATGTGCCTGGCACCTTCTGGATCTCAGTAAATATTAGTAGTGATAATTGCTGTTCTTAAAATAATTATAATTATTTTTTAAAGTACAGAGGGAAAAGGTTCAGGGTCCACTCAGGAAGTGGAATAACTTCCCCCTTTGGCTGGAACACACGCGGGACGAGACAGGGCTGGAGAGGTAGAGTCCAAACTGGGGAAAAGGGGCTGTGACAGCTGCCCAGGAGCCACGGGGAACACCTGGGCTCCCAGACACTCTCTCTGTCCCAGAATACGAGACGGCTGCTCGGTCCAGCTCTCCCACGGGCCCAGCCTGGTTGTATGAGGCAGCAACAGGATTTCCCAACGAAAAGCACCAGCCCCAAGGGAAAGAAGTCTTCCGCCTTCTATGAAAAGGAACCCTAGGTCAGAACTTCCTCAAGTGTGTGCCCTCAGAGACAGCAGCAAACACAAAGCACGCAACTTAAACTCTGGAGACACAGGAATCAGAAAAACCCACAATCACCACCCCCTTGATGATCCACATTAACAAAAAGAGGATGTTTCCTTACACCTGTACCATTTGCCTGGGTTGTGTTGGATCTTCCGAGAATTACCCAAAACATCTCAAGACACTACAATTCAGAAGGGACAGGGAACGTTTGTTCTCAGCCTTTCTGTGGCCTTTGCCAGCCGGGCAGCTATGAAAAGTGTCGCCTCTCAGAATACTAACAATTGTAATAATAGCAAATTTTTTTATTGCCAGGCGATGCTCTAGGTATTTAACATGTGAATTCATTTAACCCTTAGAATAATCCTGTGCAATAGATACTTTTTACAGATTTCAAAGGTGAAGAAACTAAGACACAGGGAAGTTCTGTTACTCGGCCACAGTCACCAGCTGGTAAGTGATGGAGCCAGGAATGGAACCCAGTCAGTCTGACCCTAGGGTTCATGGTCAAAATAGACAGGATGCGTAAGTTCTGGAGATCTATGATAGAGCATGGAGACTACAGTTAATTATCATGTATTGTCTACTTCAAAATTGCTAAGACAGTAGATCTTAAGTATTCTCACCACAAAAAAATGGTAAGTATGTGAGATGATAGCTGTGATAATTAGCATGATGTAAGCATTTTACAATATATACGTATATCAAAGCATCACACTGTACACTGTAAATATATGCTTTTGTGTGTGTGTGTGAACTGTACCTTAATAAAGCCAGGGGTGGAGGGTTGGGGACACATAACCAAAGGCAAGATGGGAGGTGAGGCAAGGTTTTGTTTTTTAAAGAGGATACTGCATGTTGACTTTTGCTGTGTTCATTCAACATCCAACATTCATTCACGGAGGGTCTACTGTGTGCCTGGAAACTGTCTTTAGAAAATACACCGAAGAGCAGTGGTCCCCAATGTTTTTGGCACCAGGCACTGGTTTCGTGGAAGACACTTTTTCCAGGGATTGGGGGTGGGGGAAGGGAGGTTTGGGGATGATTCAAGCACCTTACATTTATTGTTCAGTCGAACCTCTCTGCCAGTGACAATCTGTACTTGCGGCCACTCCCTAGTGCTAGCAACACACCTCAGCTCCACCTCAGATAGTCAGACATTAGATTCTCATAAGGAGTGTGCAACCTAGATCCCTCGCATGCACACAGGGTTCTCACTCCTATGAGAATCTAATGCTGCAGCTGATCTGACAGCAGGCGGAGCTTATGTGGTGATGTGAGCGATGGGGAGTGGCTGTAAATACAGACAAAGCTTTGCCCACTCGTCACTCAGTTCCTAACAGGCCACGGACTAGTACCAGTCCACAGCCTGGGGGTTGGGGACCACAGCCCAAGATCACTGCCCTACTGCACACTGCTCAGCAGATGTTGCTTATATAAAAACCCAAAAAACAATGTTTGTCATTTTTAAAAAGAGAGTTAAAAAGGAAGTAATAAGTCAGAACAGCTTGACTATTTTTAAAACCATTTTTAAAATGAACAACTGATGTGCTATAGTCCAAGTCACAACAGATTGAAGACAGCCAACACACTGTCTGGTGCTCCCAAGGTTTTTGCACAACACTCAGTAACAAAACTTCTCCCAGGCCATTTCTCTGTGTGTTTATTTAAATATTTTCTAAATGTGTCTTTCATTGATCAAGAAGCTGTAGCTCTACATGTTTTGTTTTGTTTTGTTTTTAATTCAGGCTGCACATGTCCGTTCATGTGAAATTCTAGAAGCAAGGAAAGTTCACCACAACAGCACCTGTGCACTACAGCCAAATTCTCGGCAATGCTTCAGGTACACATGCTTAGGGAGCATTGTCAGCAAGGTGTTTGGACAATTGTTTAAGAACCCATGCATATTCAACTTCCAAATAAAAATATCTTAATATCCTTCCTTCAAACTTCTGGGTCAGTTTAACTGAAGAGTACTCTGCCATTGCAAAGTAAACTGTTACAATGTAAATCAGGACTTTATCACATTTTACAAGAAGACAATAAAAACAATACAAAATTAGATAAATTCAAGCTGCACAAATATCACTGATATCTGTCCTACAAATTGAGGCTCCTGCTGAATTTGTTTGGAAAAAGAGTTGCCCTGCTATTTAAAAGTATGAAAACCACAGCCCTATTGTAATGCATTTTGGATTAAGTGTGAGAAGTGAGAATCCATTCATTCAACATGCTTCCAGCATGTTCCAAATCTCAAGCATTGTTTTAGGCACTGGGGTCCCTGCTCTCATGAAGCTTTCATTCTAGTGCAGGGATATAGCTAATAAGCAAGTACATGCATAATCTAGCAGGTGGTGATTTGTGCTACAGAGAAAAATAAAGCCAGACAAAGGGTATACAAGAGGTTGGGGATGGCAGTTCTTATCCATAGTTTAGTCAAGAAATGTCTCTGAGAAGGCAACATTTGACCAAAGGCTGAAGGAAGGGAACAAGTGAGCCATGCAGTTTTCTAGGGAGAGAACATTCCATACAAGAGGGAACAGCACGGGCAAAGGACCTAAGGAGGGAATGTACCCAGAGTGCCCAGGGAACAGCAAGGAGGCCAGAGCGGCTGGAGCACAGAGGGCAGAGAGGCAGCAGAGGAGCAAATCACACGCTGTAAAATGGGAAGCAGAGGAGTGACTAATCCGACCTACGTTATAAAAGGGTCCCTCTGCTCTGTGCTGATAACAGAGTGCAGGGAGACAAAGAGAGGGGATGGTGTAGCAGTCGCTGCAGTCATCCTGGTAAGAAAGACATCATAACACCTTGGACCGGGCTACAGCAGCAGAGCTGGCGAGAAGTGGGCTGATTCTGGATTCTGGATACATTTATGGAGCATTTTGGATGTGCTGATGGATGTGATTTGGGATGTGAGAGAAATACAAGCATCAAGGAGGACGCCAAAGGCTTTGTCACGATTGTAAATATGGAGCTGTCATTTACTGAGCCTGCGAAGACTACAAGGTAAATGGGTTTGGAGGGTTGGTGGGGGAAATCTGGGGTTTTTAGTTGCGTTTTAGTTTCAGACACCTATGAGACATCCGCACAGAGATGCTGAGTGAGAAGGAGGATATGCTGGTGTGGCTATATCCAGTCTAGAGGCACAGGTGTGAGGTAGCTCTGCACACAGATGATATTTAAATCAAAAAATGAGATCAGCAAAGGAAGGAGTATAGGTAGAGAGATCCAAGGGCTGAGCCCCAAGGAACTCTACCACCTAGAGGGGGAGAGTTGGGAAGTAACAGGAAGGAACTCCCACATCAGAGGTGGGAGCGATGAGGAGGGACCAGGAAAGGGGACTGACTGGGAGC
Organism: Lemur catta; assembly: GCF_020740605.2. Lineage (NCBI taxonomy): Eukaryota > Metazoa > Chordata > Mammalia > Primates > Lemuridae > Lemur > Lemur catta. Next base: position 29,262,080 of record NC_059128.1, read on the forward strand.
ATCCAGGGAAGTGTCTCATAGAGGAGGCAGTGATCAGCCGTGTCAGGTGCTGCAGAAAGCTTGACCATGGAAGTGACCAGCGTGGAGGTCACTGGTGACACTAACAAGCTGTTTCACGGAAGTGGTGGAGACAAAAACGTAATAGGTGTGAGTTCAAGAGCAGGCAGAGACGGGAGACCAGGGAAAGCATGTACAGATGACCTTTTCAGAGAGTTCTGCTGTCAAGGGTGGCAACAAGAAGGTGACATGGGAGACATGACAGCAGTTTTGACAACCAGGATACAGGCGGGGAGACCAGTGATACAGAAGACAGGGAGGCAGCGGCTACAGAAATGTCCTCGAGTAAGTCCCAGATGAGATCTGGCACAAAAGTTGAGGAGTTTGCCTAGGACAGGTGTAGTGGCAGTTCACTGAGAAGAGAATGTGTGAACTAGTCTTCTAGAACAATAGAAGCATGAATGGACTAGAGAAAGAGAATAGAGCTGTGGCACTCAGGATGAGTAGAACAAACTTCCAGGGAGAACAGTCTGAATGGTCTCATTCATGAGTATTACAGCTAAAAATAGGGTAGGATTTACAGAGGGACAGACACTTCTGGTCACTGGGAGCCTTCTCTGATGACAACAGCTACTTCACCAGACCTAGACAGCTCTGTTTTCTGGTTTTTTTGTTTGTTTGTTTTTGTTTTTTGTTTTTTTCTCTTCCTTCTGGCATCTCCCATTTCTGACTGTGAGAATTTTGCAAGTATCACCAAATAGGAGGGGCCAGTAACAAGGGAGTCTGACTACTCTGAAAGTGTCTTTTAGTTTTTGCAGGGGTCAGAAAACTCCTGGGGGTGGGGGGCAAATCTTGCCCAGCTCCCTGTTTTTGTAAATATAAGGCTTTATTTACTTTATAACACAGCCACACCCATTCTTTTACATATTGTCTGTGGTGGCTTTTGCACTATAATGGCAGAGTTTAGTCACGGTGACAGAGACTCTGTGGCCTACAGAACCTAAAATATTTACTATCTGGTCCTTTACAGAAAAAATTTACAGACCCCTAATCTAGAGCAGTGGTTCTCAAATGCATTGGAATCCCCCCCAGGACTGGGGGGAAGACAGATTGCTGGGCCCCACCCCCACACTTCCTGATTCAAGAGGTCTGTGCTGGGGCCCAAATCTACATTACTTAAAAGTTCCTAGGTGATGCACTTTAATGTTTATAGCAGCACAATTCACAAGTGCAAAGATGTGGAAACGCCCCAAGTGCCCATCAATACCTGAGTGGATTAATAAAATGTGGCATATGTATACCATGGAGTACTACTCAGCCATAAAAATGGTGAACTAATACCTCTTGTATTAACCTGGATGGAGCTGGAGCCCATTCTTCTAAGTGAAGTATCACAAGAATGGAAAAACAAATACCACATGTACTTACCATTAAATTGGAAGTAATCAATCAATACTTATGTGCACATATGGGAATAACATTCATTGGAAATCAAGCAGGTGGGAGGGAACAGGAGGGGAGGGATAAATTCACACCTAATGGGTACAATGAACACTATCTGGGGGATGGGCACACTTACAACTTTGGCTCAAATGGTACAAAAGCAACTTTTGTAACCAAAACATTTATATCCTCATAATATTCTGAAATTTAAAAAAAAATGGTCCTAGGTGATACTGATGCTACTGGTCCATGGACTACACTTTGAGAACCACTGGTTTAGGAAAGCCCTGAAGCTGTCAGCACAGCCCACTGTACTCACATCATGAGGATCTTATTCATGACTCCACAGCAAACTTGAGCTTTTCTGTTCTAACTATAGATGCAAATTTATAGACAGACATAAGGCATACACTCTAAAACAAAAGGTTTTCTAAACAGGCAAGGAATGAGCAAGGAAATAAGGGAACATACACCTCATGTCCTCCCTGGGTCTCTGGAAACCCTAGCCAGGGTTTCTCTAAGGTCTGCTCTATTGAGTTAGCCTGTTAGCAGCTATGAAAAGGGAAATTTGTTTTCCCTTGCTCAGAAGAGCATCAGAAATCCCACACTCAAAGCAGAATCGGATCAACAGATGTTTCCACCATTGTGCCAAGACTGAGTGTTTTGTTAAAATTGATTCTACCCCACCAGCTACATCAGGGCCTTCTCCTGACATATACTTAAAGTAGAGTTGCCAGATTTAGCAGATAAAAACACATAATGACTAGGTCATCTGAATTTCAGATAAGCAATGAATATGTTTTTTAGTATAAGTATGTCCCATGTATTGTCTGGGACACACACACACACACACACACAACAATTTACTGTTTACCCAAAATTCAAATTTAACTAGATATCCTATATTTTTTCTGGCAGCCCTAACTCTAAGGTTCCCCAAAGCATCCAGTCCTATTTCGCTTTGATTTGGTCTTCCTAGCAGAATGGTAAGGAGTATACAATTCACATGTATGAGCACATAGAACATGGGGTATAGGCAGAAGATCTACCATGTTCCTGTCCTTAGGAAGGTACACACAGTCTAACAGAAAGCAAAGAGATGCAGGAATGACTTTGTTACCCACCAAGCCAACTCTGCAGGTGGACAGGCACAATCTAGACTCCAGAGGCTGTGACGCCACACACAGCTGTTTGCCTCTGTACTAGATGGCCTCAGGCTATCACCGCAGTTTTTTTCTGCCTCTTCCCTCATTGTCAAGCTGTCATCAGTGTCTCTACATGCAACCTTCGGCCATCATTCCTCCAACTTTCTAACATGACGCTTCCACTTTTCAAATGAACTTAATAGGCTTGTTCAAACTGTGTTTAAACTAAAAATAAACAGGCCTGGATATTTCCTAGTGAAATAAGTGAAAGCCCAGATATTTCTTCTAAGCAGAAAGTCGTCACACATTGGGAAGGATAAAGACAAACTGCAGCCCAAGCAGGGATAGAACCAGGAGGGTGAAGGAAGGCAGGGCTCTTCCACCATGAGAAAAAAATCAAAAGCTCCTTTTTCTATTCCCTCTCTCCTGCCTGAAAAGCAAATATTCTAGAACTCCAGCAACCACCTGTGACCTGGAGAAAGCAAGCCACAGTCTAAGGGTGATGGCACAGAGTCCCTGACCACCTTACCAGCTCTGAACAGTCTACAGCTGGATTTCCTTTATGTGAATCATGTATAATTATGCCCCAGCTATGGCTGAGTATCTGTTAATAGCAGCCAGACACCGTTCCTAAAAGCCACAGGTTCAGGGTATATCAAAATATAAAGAGGCACCAAAATAAGGTTACCAGAATTGTGGTAAATTTTAAATATATACACTCGATGAATGTTTTTTCCACATACAAAAATACAATTCAATGTAATTATGCTATTCACTTCTTTCGGTACTGAAAATGGTGACTGTAAAAGTGACCTCATTTGGAAACAACGTCCAAAACATTTAAATAATAAAACCACAATGAGCTACCACACACTATATTAGAATGCTAAAAATAAATATAAATAAATGGAAAATAAGAGCCATACCAAGGGCTGGCACGGATGCAGAGCAACTGGAACCCCCGTGTGTTGACGGGGGGAGTACAAGACGGTGCAGCCACTCTGGAGAACAGGTTGGCCACTTCTCAAAAAGTCAGACATACACTAACCACATGACCCAGCAACCCCACTCAAGATGTTTACTCAAGAGGAATGAAAACGTATTTTCATACAAAAACCTGGACATGAATGTTTCTGACAGCTTTATTCATAATTGTCAAAAACCGGAAATAAGCCAAATGCCCTTCAGCTGGTGGATGGACCATGATACAGTCACACCATGGAATCCTACTCAGCAACGGAAAGGAACAAACTTTGATATCTGCAATCGCACGGATAAATCCCAAATGCATTATAGTCCCTGAATGGAGCCAGACTCAAAAGGCCACGTCATGCCACTTAGATGACATTCTTCTGGAAAAGGTAAAATGATAAAGAAGGAAAACCCACTGCTGGCTGTCAGGGGTTAAGGTAGGCGGGTTAACTAAAAGGAAGAGCATGCAAGAATCTGGGTAGGGGGCAGGGATGGAACTGCTCTGTATCTTGATTGTGGTGGTTGTACAACTCTGCATTGTCAAAATTCATGGACCTGTTAACCCCCCTAAGAAAATGTATCGTATATACTGCATCTAAATTTTAAAATAAATTTCTTTAAAAGCTTAAATAAGTAGCCCTTCAGGAAAACAGGCCTGGGCCACATGGCTCTCCGGGGCTGTCCACCTTGGGCTTGCTCTCAGTCTCTGCCCCAATCGGTTCCATCCCCAGGCTCTACCCTCCAAAGTCAAACACAGTGGTAGACAGAGAGGATTCTCCTTCCAAATCCTGGACACATTTTAACACCAGCCACTAACTGGCACTCCTGAAATGCAGAACAATAGCTATATTGTATGCAGCTCCATACAGGCCACTGCATAAACATTAGCAACAAGTTCCATGGTGACTCCCTGCTACTGGCCTTTGCAGCTGCCCAACTCCCAGGACTTGAGGATTTGCCCAGGGTAACATGGAGTCTGGATGCAGTTCAATGTGTCAGTCTTAAATCTATAGCTTATAACAGTCTCAGTCCTTGGAAACTCTCTGGAAATAATACAAACAAGAGACCCACTCCCACCGAAGTCCCCAGTTTCAGGCTTGCTAATAGCTACCCTCAGTGACCTCCTGGAGGGCAGCGTACCCCAAAGTTTTGAATGTACAGGGTTAATCCCTAAGAGTCAAGCCATGGAAAATCCATCTGCTCAGGAGGGACTCTGACCAGGGATGCCTTTGACTTGACACCTTCTCGGCACAAACACGGTCTGTCTCTCTTGACCTTATGCAGCTGCTAAGCCTGGTTTATTAAAAATTGAGTATCCAGGGCTTATTGCAATAGGGGTATTTTTGTCAACCAAAAAAAAAAAATTTCGAACATAAATCATTTAAGACACCCTCCACATTAGCTGGCATTAAATACACAGAGCCTGTCTTGTAGGCAGAAGGTGCCAGAGTGGCTTTGCCAACTTCATGCCTCCTGCTTGGCCATCGTATACTCCACCCTAGATACTCAAAATATAATAAAAACCTGCAAAGAAAGGTTCCTTCCCAACTGTTTATTTCCACCCACCTGTGTGGGTAACCTAAATCCTCCTGTAATGTGCTATTAAGGCAGCATGGTCTAACTAGACAAACTTGAATTCAAATCCAGACTTTTCTCCGGGGCCCCTGAGCACTTTTTTTAAATTCTCTGCACCTCAGTTTGCTCACTCCTAAGTGGGAATAATAATGGGTCCCCTTTACAGGACAGTTGACAGAAATACATGAGAGAGTCTATGCAAAACACCTAACATGGGACTTGATCCATAAAACGTGCTCATCACATTCAATCTGTCTTTCCCCTCGGTAACTTCCTCTATCTGGAGTTATTCCACATAAACCTGAGAACATAAGCTAACACTGAAAGCAAAGGCAGATGATCTGAGGCCAGGCGGAAACCGTGTGCTCCAGGCTAGGGAACGAGGTTCAAAGAGGTGAACGCTATGTGAGCAAAGAGAAAGAAATTTGGTCTCCAATTGCATCCTCTTGACTATTAATAATAACCAACGGGCGTCCTGTCCTAGGGAGCGTTAGACCAAAAAACCTCTGCTGTCTTACTCCCGGATTCTCATTCACACCCAGTTGGAATTCTTTTGGGCCCAAGAATCAATGAAAAACAAATAGCCAATATTCATGAGAACACAAACTTTTTTTTTTTTAAGTGTTTTAACTGTTCCTACCTCCTAGGGTACCCTTGGAAAATGCCCTGAAATTTTCTGGAAACTTTTAACACGGCATAACTTAAAAATCTAAGATTGTTTTCCAATGGAAAATAGCTCTTCACAAAAATAAGCGACTGAACATTCATTAAAGATACAGTCACAATTTTGAAAAGCGTTTGCATAAGTCCTCGCCAGAAACCACGCTTCTCCGATGCTACCCTCTGAAATAAAAGCTGTCTCCCTCCTCAGCCAAACTTTCCACCACCTAGATACCGCAGTGGGAACTTTGTGGGTCAGCACTGGATGTATCAGCCTGTAAAATCAAAGTGAAGTCCAGCAAAGGAAATGTATTTGCTTAGAGATGTTTGCCACAAAAAGGAAAGAGTTCAGCCAATTCTTGCTATCAGATACAGCGTGTGACATGTTCAGATCATAAGGCAGTACTCCACACACTCAAGGAAAACACATAGCATAGAAAGTAAATATGCACTCTGATCCAGGGACACAGGGAACTCGCATATTTATGATGAAATGCGGCTTGGTGCCATTACCAATAGAGAATTATTCAGCACTTGATACAGTGCTAATAAGCCTTGGGAGTGTAGAGACTTCAGACAGGTCCTGCTTTTCTGAGTTCTTCTGATGTAGTCGGAAATAAAAAGTCCCTGTCCTCAAGGGGTCCACCCATCGCCTAGTGGGGCAAAGAGATCAAGATACAGCAAACAAGCCAATCGATCCCCGTAGAGGGCTGTGGCAGAGGTGAGTGTAAAGTCCTGTGGGGCAGAGGGGAAGAAGAGAGGGACATTTCAAAGAAACAATTAAGAGAGTAGAATTCTCCCAAATAAATTTCTCTCAAACACACACACACACACATGCCAATACTGAAGATTAAAAGGAAAGAGGGAAGGAAAGAGAAATAAAACAGAAAAATAATTCCTGTACACTCTTTTGGGCTCCACCTGCCCCAAGCTCTAACTGTGCCTGGGGAGGTTACCAGTGTACACGAGAGTGGTCTCCGCATCCTGCCTGCAGCGCTAGCACAAGGAGAGCAGCACAAGGCCAGCATGGCACCCGCGGAACCCAAGGCACCGTCAGGATTAGAGAAGCGTCCAAGACACACATATTTTTCAAAGAAACAGGAAAGAGGCGAAATGAGGAGAGCAAGGAGCATGCTGAGGCCCAGGACCTCGCAGTCCCACCAGCCAGCGGACTCCCGGAGGTCTAGCTGTATTCCTTCTCCCTCTTCCTTGTCTAAACACAGCCTGTCCTATGGCCAGTCTGTCCATGTTCCCTCTGCCCTCTAAAGCAGCTGCCACCAAGAAGATGTAGTTTGGCCTCATCCAAGGATGACAAATGTCAGGAAAGGGGACAGCCACAGGCTTACCTACCTGTACATAGACAACTGCATGATACTATAGGTCACCTTTCATATTTGAAATAAATGGACGTGCAGATTCAGTGGTTACTTGGGTTTTACTAATTGGATTTATATACACAAGAAATATATGTTCCTTTTAAGCAAGGAAAATGAAGATCTCTATAATACCACCCACAGAAATCTATCAATATTTTGGTGTGTACTGTTTTTTTCTATGAGGTCATTTACAAAATGGCACTCTACAATATAATGTTTTATAACCTACTTTTTTTTCACACTGAATCCATTATGAACTTATCCATATCAAAAACACACCATTTTTATAGATTTTGGACCATAGGTCTATGCCATAACTTATTCACCTACCGCTACGGTCTGAATATTTATGCCCCTCCAAAATTCATATGTTGAAATTCCCACCCCTACGGTGATGATATTTGGAAGTGGGGCCTTTGGGAGATGATTAAGTCATGGGGGCAGAGCCCTCATGACTGGGATTAGTGCCGTTATAAAGGAGGTCCGAGAGAGACCCCTCACCCTTTCTGACATGTGAGATTAGAGTGACAAGATGGCTATCTAGGAGGAAGTGGGTCCTCGCCAGACACCAAATCTGCTGGCACCTTGATCTTGGACTTCCAGCTTCAGAACTGTGAGAAATAAATTTCTGTTGTTTATGGCACACGCAGTCTATGGTATTTGGTTATAGCAGCACAAACGAACTAAGACATCTGCTCCACTTAAGTTCATTCTTAATTCTTCTCTTTTGTTTTTCGTCTTATCCACCCCATTTTTACTGAATGTCACCAAATGAGAGCCACACTACCTTAGAGCCAAAAAATAGCAGTTGCCTTAAATTCTGGGCCCTTGCCTTTGTTCTCTCTACCCTTGGTTAATTACAAGATAAAATGGGACCTGAAAGTCTTCTCTTTTTTGTAGCTCCAAAGGGAGAACAAGGACCAATGGGTAGAAGACTCAAAAGGTAGAATTACATTTAATAGAAAAATCGATCACTGGGTATTAATATTTTAGCAAGAAAATAGATTATCAGTAGATCAGTAAGAATGTCATAGACAGAATTTCTTTATCAGAGTAGAGGCAAAAAGATAATATCTAAGATTCCTTGTAGTAGATTTTATCATTTATAAATAGATAGTGAAGTTAACTAACTTTTGCTATCAAAACAATCATACAATTCCACAATGATAAGGCATTAAATGACCTAATACTGCTTCCTGTGGTTGTCAATCCCTGAATTCTAAAGCAGTGCCTGCTCCACCCAGCCCCTTGTGGCGGCCACCCAAAGTTAAAGCAGTTATGGCTCCCATTTTACCGCTGAGGAAACCAAGTCTCAGGCTAAATGACATGCACGAAGCCCATAGCTAGCAAGTGGCAGAGCCAGCCTTTGAGCCACGTGGGTCTCACTCCAGGGCCCCTGCTATTTCACTGTCTCTATTACCTCCCCTAGTCTCAGATATCCGAAGCTTCAACTCTCCTGGGCATTTTCAGGACAGATCAGGGACCCTGGAAGTCAAATCTCTGAGAGCCTATAAGAAGGCGCGACCAGCGAGGCAGAGGAATGCCAAGTGTCAAATCCCGTAAGTGACCAGTAAAGAAAGAGCCATTGAAAGGTCTCCCCTCACAGGGCATGTGCTGGAGAAATCCACACTTTCAGAGACAGCAGCACTATCGTTCAGACAAGTTACACAAACGTAAGCAAGAAACGATGCACCAATGAGAGAATTCACACCCACACATGCTGGACAAGTGAAGCTCCACACAGAGGCAGCTGGTTTCCCTCAGAGGTAGGAAGAAGTTCCGCAAAGGTACATTTCTGACAAGGCTCCGTTTATAAGAGTGTAAGTATATATACTGTATCTCTCAGAGCTCTCTCCATTGCAAATAACAGAAAATAAAATCAATTTGACTTAAGCCAAAAAAGAAAACTTATTAGCTATTTACTGATATAAAACAAACCACCTCAAAGCTTAGTGGCTCCTTTGCTGGTTTCACCTGGGCCCACCAATGCAGCCACTTTCAGTAGAGGATCAAATGGGCTGGGAGTCCAGGATGGCCTCACTGACACAGCGGGCAGTCGGTGCCAGCAGGTGGCTAGGGCACTTCCCCGCCACATGGCCCCTCCTCCTCCAGTAGGGGAGACTGGTTTCTTACAGGGTGGTCTCAGGGCAGAGGTCCAAGAGGTCGAAAGCAGAAGCTGCCAGGCCCCTTGAGGCCTAGTCTCCAGAACTCATACACTGTTACTCCCACCGCCTTCTGGAAGTCAGAGCGAGTCACCAGGCCAGCCCAGATTCAAGAGGGAGGGAACAGACATCACCTGTTCACGAAAGGAGCCACAAAGAAACTGTGCCCACAGTTAATCCACCTCGGGAAGTTACTGACTCATATAAATGAGAGATTCAAGGGAACTTTAAGCATAGCTGGATCCAGGTACTCATAATACACTACAAGAACCCTGTCTCTTGCCTCTCAGTTTTGTTGTGCTCTGTGTTGGCTTTATTCTGAGGTAAGCTTTGCCTTCATGGTGACCAAATGGCTGCCGGCCACTACAGGCCTATAGCTTTAGACTGTACCAACCCCAGGGCCTCGCTTGTCCAGTAACTCCAACATTGGAATTGAATCCATGGGCCCAGCCTGGGTCACATGACCATCCCTGAACCAGGGGAGGGCAGACACTGACCAAGCCCGGGTCATGCACTCACCTAAAACTGGGAGGTGGGATCAGTCCACTTCAGTCATGGGGACGAGGAGTGAGGGAGGAGTGTTCCCCAAAGGAAAGTAGAGATTCTATGGCCAGAAAAGAGAGAATAGATGCTAGACAGACCAAAACAACAGATGTTTCCTACAATAAGCTTCTCAAGATGAAGACAGGGCAAAGAGCCACCACAGAACCACACGGAATCTCTCTCGACCAATGCTTCGTGGAACTCTGCCAGGTGACAAGTCCCAGTTTCCCAGCAGGGTGGTGTATGCACCACTGAATAGCTCCTTGTGCGTTTGGAAAACAAAGACATAGGACAAAGCCTCTTGCAACATGCACTTACACAGTTCTTCAGGCTGGTAAAAGACGTCCTTTCTCAGACATTTGTCGAACTGCTCCCTGAGACGCCCCACCCTAACAGGAATAAGAGTGCTTTGTCTTTGAGCCCAGGGATCCAATGCAAACACAACTTCCCCCTCGCCTCCCACAGCCCCACCGTAGGCCAACTCATCAAATCTTGGAAGCAGCTGAGCTAATGCTACGTGAAGGCTGAGGGACCCCAGTGAAGACCTGTGCCATCGGTAAATTAGTAACTCCCAGACCTCCTCAGACCATTCCATGGTCCCAAGAATACGCACAGCACAACCTGCAGAAATTAGGCCCTCTGCAACAAGTAAATGAAGAAATGAGTCAAAGGCTGAATAATGAGTGAGAAAAGGAACCAAAATGGTCCTCCTAATTATAGCTGTGCTTCAGGTCCAAAACTCTCAGGCCCTGATGCAAAGATTGTCAGAGGAGCCAATGCACCTTAGCGATCCAACCAGCCCATCTCTTTGGAACCTCCTGGATGGTCACTGATTTATACAGCACTTCTCTTCATCTTCCTGGACATCACCTGAGCATGGCAGAAGAAGCTGAGAAAAATCTTTCATTTTAAATTTGATCACATGGTATAGCAGTTGCACGTGGCCCTTAAGATTTGGTTTTCCATGGAATTGGGCATCCTTTTAGAACTGCAGCTGCCCAGCTAAGATTCTGATTTCATGTCAGCATACAAACAGCTCCAACCCAAAAACAAGATGCTCCTCTACTCTCAAAGATGAACATAACATCTGGGAGAGCAGAGGCCAGAGATTTCAAGAGGCTCTTTTCCTTCCAAGGGAGCTTGTCTTGGCATATGTGAGTAGCTACTGGCAAAAGCAAATGGAATTTGGAGTCGCTCATGTTATTTTAAAGCACAATTGCAAAGGCTATAGGTTCCAGTTCTTGACTGATATATTTAAATCGCTTCTACTATTTTAGCCTAAAGAAGCAGTCTTAAACTAGAATGTGCCTAAGAATCACCTGCAGTACTTTTTAGAAATGCAGTTTCCTACATCCCGTAGCATCTCAGGTGAGCTACAGACTGTACTTTAGGAATTACACTCTTTGACAAATACATGTCTACAAAATGTAACAAGATTCTTAACTGCTGCCTGTCAGCTCCTTGGAGAACAGGCCAAGATTTTGCTGTTGATGTACAGTTAGAAGCTGGCATGGCTAAAAGGCCCTACGCTAGACCGGGCCATTGTGGCATGTGGCCATGAGCCTAATCAGCTGTGACAGGCACAAGAATGGAGACACGTGGTACACTGTGATGTACCACTCATCTTGCTTTAGCACTGGGGACATCTGGTTATCAGCTTTTTCATAATTAACACAAGGGGAGAGTCTTTGGGTGTTGGGGACAGGCAAGAACATGTTTATTTTCTTGATATCTTCCATCACATTATTGAGTTATGAGAAAACACCCTGCTACCCAAAGTAAGCATCTCAGGTCAATGAACCTCTCTGAGCCTCAGTTTCCTCATCTGCAAATGGGATAATAATAATGCCTTCCTCATAAGATTGTCATAATAATAAAATGGGTTAATATGTGTAAAGGGCTTAGAAAAGTCCCTGGCACATAATAAAAGCCAGGTAAGTATTACAAGTGTCTATTATGTACTGCTCTGTGAAGTCAGGAACTAACTCTTTCCTTGTTTTGTTCTATTGTTCCCCAGTGCCTACAACACTGGCTAGCACATAGTAGTAGCTCAACAAGTATTTGTAGAATTTGTTGATTGAAATAGTGAAAAACAGTAGTTCTGTGCCAGGTTCTCTGCTAGGTGCTTCAACATGGAAAAATAAATAAAACATAGTCCCTACCCTCAGCCACATCCCCTAAGACTAGACAGTTGGGTGGCTGCTTCCCACACAGCTGACCCTAAGAGGCACAGCTGGTCCTTCCCTCTCTCTTCCTTGGCCTCCCTCCACACTGACAACCTTTTCAAAGCACAGCCACCTGCACGGGAACTGGGAAGAAGTTTCCATGATCTGCCACTGAGTACACTCTCTTTGTGCATGTTTGGAGTGAATAAAAGTGGGTGTGGTGAGCACTTAAGAAGCTTGGAGGTCTCCACTCCATCCTAACTCCATAAGAAAAAACTGAACAAACTGAAAATCAACAACTCTCCTTTCAGAGAGCAAACCACTGCCCCCCAAATTGGAGAGACAGGCAAATACACTGAATCACAACTTACCCCAGCAGAGACCTCCACAGGAACCCAGTGGAAAAACCTAAAGCGGTACCTAAACCCAACCCATTTAGGTAGGAAAACCTCAGCACTAACTGACAACTTGCTGGAGGCTCAGTGTGAACAAGTCTGAGACTAAAAACTCCAGGGGGGGCCCAGTCTTAGGGGGACCTCCACACTTTTGTGAGTTTTACCTCCAGAAGCCCTCCCAGGTTCCCACAGTGAGTATCAGAGAAAAATCCCCTTGTGTTTCCAGCAGCGGGAGGGGGAAAGGAGCCATTTTGGAGTACAACAGAGCAGTCTCCCCTTCTTGACAAGGCCTGCCCGCAAGAGAAACTGTCTTACCAGAGCCTAACTACCTGAGGGAAGGGACATAGCCAACCCCAGCCCTCTCTAGCCATCCTGCCCCACCTGAGGCGGGGGAAACACTGAGCACTGTGAAGTTCACAGTCCAGGGACACAGGACTATGCCAAAGCCCAGGACCCGATGGCAGGACTACAGCATGCCACCCCTGCCCCACACCTCGCCATACATTACTAAAGGCCTGTATGTCACAGCTCCTTGCACCCAGTACCTCACATCCACTTTTCAACAAAAAACTACAAGGCATATTAAAAGGCAAAACACACAGTTTGAAGAGACAGAGCAAGCATCAGAACTAGACTCAAATATGGTGGAGATGTTGGAATTATCAGGTCAGGAATCCTCTAAAACTATGATTAATATGCTAAGGGATCTAATGAAAAAAGTAGACAACATGCAGGCATAGATGGTAACATAAGCAGAGAAATGGAAATTCAAAGAAAGAATCAAGAAGAAATGCAAGAGATCAAAAATACGATCACACACTTTCAGGAGGCCAAGGTGAGAAGATCACCTGAGCCCAGGAGTTCAAGGATGCAGTGAGCTATGATTATGCCACTGCACTCCAGCCTGGGTGACAGAGAAAGACCTTGTCTAAATAACTGACTAAATAAATAAATAAATACATAAATTTGGAGCCCATTGAATAAGACTAATCCTCTAACTTGTTTATTTTTTTAAAAAAAACACTATAACAGAAATATGAAGACTGACTGTCTTTGATGGGCCCATTAGCAGACTGGACATGCCAGAGGAAAGAATCTCTGAGCTTGAGGACATGACAATAGAATTTCCAAAACTGAAAAGCAAAGAGAAAAAATATTAGGGAGAAAACAAAAAGGAACAGATTATCCAGGAACTTTGGGACGACCACAAAAGGTATAACATATGCATAATGCGAATGCAGGGAAAGAAGGGAAGGGAAAAAAATATTTGAAGTAATAGTGACAGAAAATTTCCCCAAATTCATGTCAGACACTAGATCACACAGAGCCAGGAAGCTCAGAGAAAACCAAGCCAGATAGATAATAAAAATTTAAAAAACCTAGGCATATCATATTCAAACTGCAGAAAATTGAAGATAGAGGAAAAAATCTTGAAAGAAGCCAGAGAGAAAAAAACATCTTACTTATAGAGGAACATAGATAAGAATTATATTCAAATTCTCCTCAGAAACCATACAAGGAAAAATAGAGTGCAGTGAAATATTTAAAATGTTGAGAGAAAAAAACCACCAACCTAGAATACTGTATCCTACAAAATTATCCTTCAATATGAAAGAGAAATAGACTTTCTCAGGCAAACAAAAACTGGGGGATTCATTGCCAGAAGATCTGCCTTGTAAGAAATGTTAAAAGAAGTTCTTCAAAGAGAAGAAAAATGACACAGACCAGAAACTCAGATCTACATAAAGAAAGGAAGAGGATTAAAGAAGGAATAAATGAAGGTAAAATAAGAACTTTTATTTTTCTTATTCTTAATTGATCTAACGAGTAACAGTTTGTTCAAAATAATAATAGCAATAATGTATTCACTGATTACAGCTTATGTATAAGTGAAATAAATGACAGCATGATACAAGGGACAGGAGGGAAGAATTAGGAATACTTTGTTATTATAAGGTACTCGCACTACCCATGAAGTGGTATAGTGTTATTTGAAAGTGAACTTGGACTAGTTGTACATTGCAAACTCTAGGGCAATCATTTTGAAAAGTAAAAAAAAAAAAAAAATGTAATTGACATACTAAGAAAAGAGAGAAAATGGAATCATATAAAATGCTCAATTAAAAGCACAAAAGACAGAAAAAGTGGAAGGCAAAAATAGAAACAAAGAACAACAGCAATAAATAGGAAACTAACAAATATAGTAGATATTAATTCAACTATATCAATAATCACTTTAAATACCAATGGTCTAAACACACCAATGTGTTTTCTTAGAAGAAAAAAGTAGGCGTGGCTGGCATAAGCCATCTCATCTGGAAATACCCCTCCAGAAAGCCCTGCTAGCAGCAAGGGGTTTCTGTGTCAGAAATGTGGTCTGCCCACAATCACTCGGCATCGGCAATGTCTGGCCTGCGGGTCCCCCTACTACCGGCTCCTCGGCAAAGTGGAGCTGACGCTGCCTAAGAAACTGAGGCCCTTGTACAGCCACCCACCAGGCCCCCAAACAGTTTTTCTCTGGGCCCCAATTATGAAATGGGGGTTGGCGTGTGCTGGATTGGCTGCTGTGGCCGGACCTGCAGCAAAACTCAGCACAGCTCAATCTGCTGTTTTGATGGCTACAGGGTTTATTTGGTCAAGATATTCACTTGTAATTATTCCAAAAAACTGGAGTCTGTTTGCTGTTAATTTCTTCATGAGGGCAGCAGAAGCCTCTCAGTTTTTTCTGATTTGGAGATACAACCAAGAACTAAAAGCTAGAGCAAACAGATAAAAGAGTTCCTGATCACCTGAACACTCTAGACGTGAAGATAACCACTGGGACCTAGTTCAGTGTTTTATTATTGATCAGGCAATGTTAACTGTGCTGACATTTGGAAGGCACAAAAAAAATCTAACTGCAACTGGTAGCTAGTCCTTGATTCAAAGGAAAAATAAAGTAAACTTTTAATAACATTCTTTCTTTACATATGACTTAAGGAACTTATATATAGATATTAGTAACATTTTTTTTCTACCATTTGTCCATAATAAATCATACTTGCTCATTAAAAAAAAAAAACTGCAAGAATGGAACCACTATAGCCATTTGCCATGATGAGAAAAGCTTGACATGGGATAAAACAGACATCACAAAAAGCAGAAGGGAGAGACATAAAGGCACTGCCAGTTCGGTACCACCACTGAGCCACTGAACGAAGCCACTCCTGAAAGCCACTGCATTAGTTTGCTACGGGCCATAACAAAACACCACAGACTGGCTGGCTTAAACACAGAGATTTCTTTTCTTACAGTTTTGGAGGATGGCAGTCCAAGATCAAGTACTGGCAGGCCTGGTTTCCTCCAAGGCCTTATCCCTTGGCCTGCAGACGGCCGCCATCTTGCTGCCTCTTCACAAGGTTCTCACGCCCCTGGTGTCCCTCCGTGTGTCCTGATCTCCCCTTCTTATAAGGACACCAGTCAGACCAGCCCACCCTAACAGCCTCGTTTAACTTAATCACCTCTTTAAAAGGCCTACCTCCAAATACAGTCATATTCTGAGGTACTGGGGGTTAAAACTTCAGCACATCAATTTGGGAGGGACACAATTCAGCCCATGACACCTGTCTTATATCTGTACCTTCTGTTGCTTGAGCCAATGAATCCCCTTCATCATGTAAGCCAGTCCAAAATCTGTTTCTTGTAATATAAACTCTCAACTGATATAAACATACCAAAGATCACACACAAAGCTCACCTACACACCTTAAAGACTCCCAAATGGCACTAAAGAGTAAGACAGCTCCCTCATGTTCTTACCACTCCCACCAGAAACCAGAGTGGCTCCCCTTCCAAGGCCACCACCCACCAACCAAGAACTCAGGGCAAAGTTTCCCTCTCAAAGCTCTGCAGTCACATGCAGCCTCCCCATCGAGAGACCGCTGAGAAAGGAACGTTGGCACCAATGCGGCCTTCTGTACCCCTCCATGGCAACGCCAGAGACAAGGAAGATAATGGCAATGCCACCCAAAAGTTAGAAGCCCTTTACAGTACAACCTGTTACTTGTTTAAAAATCAATGAATTAACAGGCCCAGCAATGACCATCAATGGGTGCTAACATCAAAGATGTTATATACCTCCCAATGGAAGTACGTACCAACTCCCATGAAATATACTTGCCAAAAAATATATATCAAGCCTATACCTGATCAAGCCTATAGATCTAACTAGCATTTTACAAGAAATATAAAGGATAGAGGAACATGTTACAAAACACAACAGAAATGCAAGCAGCAAAACCTAGTGTGGAAACCCTAGAATGAGCTGTTAATTCAACAAATAAATTACAAAGCAAAGAGGGGGTAACAGGAAACCCATAGATTAAAAGAGACTTAGGAGACAGCTCAACCAATTGCAATATGTGGACCTTATTTGGATCTTGATTCAAACAAACAGAAAAGCATACTTAAGAAATAATCAGGGAGATCTGAATGTTGATTATTTGATGGTATAATATTAAGGAATTATTATAAATATTCTTTGGTTGTGTTATGATATTGTGGTTAGCTGTTGTTAATGAATGCTAGTCTTTTAGAGATACATATGAAAATATTTACAGATGATAAGATACAATGTCAGATTTGCTTCAAAATAATCTGAGTCGGAGGTGGGGGGAGGATGACTAAGGAGATGGGTAGAAGAAACAAGATTGGCCATGAGTGATTCATTGCTGAAGGTGGGTGAGGGTTCCATGGGAATCTATCATACTAGTCTCTCTTTTTTATATGTATATTTGGAAGTTTTCACAATAAAAACAAATTTCATGAATGGAAAGGACCCAAAGATGAAGGAATCTAAATTCTTTGCCAAAGCCCTAGTGCCATTTCCAGTATCACCTACTTACCAACTAACATTTTTTACATACATTTCCCCAATTACTTTCACAGAATACTTGCAGTTGACACATCTTTCCAAATGTTACTGAGAATTTCTAAAATGCAGGACAAGCATTCATTCTCTCCAAAGGGTCGCATCAAGAAGTTTAGTTCACAGAAAATGCCACATAAAATCATGGCGAGCATTAATAGATGACCTGTGTGCCATGTATTGGTGGCTGCTGGTACAACCCAAGTCTTTAGAAACTTATCCACCCAAATTTCTGTAATTTCTAAAGTAGGGGAAGGCCTTTCTCAGTCTGACACCAAAGATAGAAACCATAATGATAGATTAGCTACATAAAGATGTGAAATTTTAGTGGACTGAAGCCATTGTCTTTTTATATAACATACTGAGAAAGCCATTGTCAGACATGACAGAAAAACAGATTAATAACTTTAGGATTTAAAAAACAAAAAAACTACCACCCCTGTTTTTTAAATTAGCAAAAACTTTGGGCAGATAATTTATAAAAGAAAAGGAACTAATGTAGGATTGCCAGATACCATACAGAATACCCAGTTACATTTCAATTTCAGATAAACAACAAATAATGTTTTATTTGGGTCATACTTACACATACACACACATACACACCGATACATACTTACACATACAAACAACAAACGTTATTTGTTGCTTATCAGAAATTCACATTTACCTCAGTATCCTCTGTTTTCATTTTCCAACTCTTGAAATCTTAAATGAATGGCCACAAACTTTGAGACAATGATGAACCTCATTTCTAACCATTCAGAGAGAGCAAGTACCATAGAAGAGCAGAGGCCTGGGATGTACAGAGAGGAGAGCAACACTGCCCACACAGGCAGGGAGGAGGAACAGCAGCCAGCGGAACCTGGACCTGAGCTCAGGGGAGGAGGCATGGCCTTAGGATGAAATGGCCTCAGGGTCTCAGGAGGGCAGGAGGGAAGTGGCCAGCAGATGCGGGATTCGGTTGCAAATTTGGAAATGAATAGCATGCTCAGCATCACTTAGTAGACAACCCTTTACAGAAGCATCACTTTTATTATTTGTTCCTAAAACGGATTTGTGATCTATCTAGATGCATTTTAATTCTTTATGAAAAGCTTTATTATGTATTACTTAATATATATATATAAAGGAATTTAAAAATCCATGTAGTCACCACCCAATTTAAAAACAAAAACCACTACCCATTGAATTCAAGCCTTCTGTGTCCAATGCAGCCCTCTCGCACCTTGCCCTCACACCCATTTTTTTTTTTTTTTTTTTTTTTTTTTTTTAGTCATACAAAACTGTGTTTAGTCCTACAAAAAAAATAAATAAATAAATAAGTCGTGTGTTGCTCTTCCTGGCTTTTATGGGAGGACTGCAGGCCTCCTCTCAACTGTGGTTTGCAGCCTGCGGGTAGGGGATGGTTCTCAGTGAAAAAGGAGAATGAGCCCCTGACCGGGAGGTCCCTGTTCATGAGGGTTAGAGGTGGGTTAGGGGTACAGGGGCACCAGAGAGGGGAGGGTTGTACCTAGTGGGAGAGCCTGGAGACAGGCAGGGGATATTGGGCAGGAGCAGCTCCCCCTAGAGCCTAGGGTGGCTCTAACGGAGGGAGCAGGGTGAGGAAGCCTCTGGTTTACAGTGAGAAGAGCCATAGCTGTGGGCAGGTAGGCTGTCGGGTAGCTGGGTGGTCTGTACCCAAAGCCTCTGTTCACTTGGGTGGTCCCTGACCGCCAGGCTGCCTCTTCCCCAGCCAAAGTGGGGAGCTCTAGCGCCTGAGCTCTTGGCCTTGAACCATTAACTTGAGCTTCATACAGTATTTATCATTGCCCTTAATTTTCTCATACATCTTTTACATCTAAACAATATATAATTTTTGCATGCTTTCAACCTTTATATAAATAGTAGCATGATGTATATAATTTTCTGCAATTTGTCTTTTTTACTCAACATTTTAATTATGAAATTGATCCATAATGAGGATAGCTTTAGTCATTTTCAGTGCTCTGCAGTAATCTGTTATTTGTATATAATAATTTATTTTTCTATTCTTCTGTTGGTGAGTATTTAGCCAGTTTCCAATATTTTACAACTACCAAAAAATGCTGCCAAGAACATCTTTGAACATGTCTCTGTAGGGTATTACCACAGCAGAATTACAAGGTCAAAGAGTGTGTGCAACTTCAATTGTAATTCTACAAACCGATTATACTAATTTATGTTCCCACCAGCAGCAATAAATACATTTTTTACAGTTATGTCCTGCTGAGGTTAATTGAAAACTCTCCTTTAAAGTAGACTGAGCTCAAGGCGTGCTGAAAATGAGCAGGAGACCTGGTACTAGCCCTAAAAGTTAGCCCAACATGAGCAGAGGCCACTTTTGTCAGATGTAGACTGAATCCAAGGGTGACTCGGGGATCAGGCTGGACTGAGATAGGTTCAGGTCATGTCTTTTAATCATGCATGTATTAATCTTTATTATTTTCCTCTAAGATTAAAAGATGTTCATTGCAAACAAAATTATTTTAATAATTACTAAAATGTATCTTGCAGAAAGTGAACATTCCCATGATAACCACCACTAATAGTATTACATATAATCCACCCAATTTCTCTATTTGTAAATCAACTATTTTTTTTTTTGCACAAAGGGGATCATATATTTTGGCTTGCATGTTGCTTCTTTTTATTGTCCAATATATCTTTATAGGGAAAGAAACCATCTACCTTTATTGAAAATTCTATTATTCAATAAACATTTACTAAGCACCTGCTCTTGGGCAGGACAGAGTCTATAAAGAAAATTAAGCAACTTCACCATTAAGAGGCACTCACCCAAAAGGAAAGAAACTAACAGATGCAGGTAAAATAACAGCCCCAATTTATCAAGCACTTTCTATGAGCCCGGCACTGTGCTAGACCCTTAATGAATGTGGTAAACAGAATAGTGCCCCCCCCAAAGATGTCCATGTCCTTATTCTAACAATGCTATATTACCTGTCAAGGAGGATTAAGGTTGCTAATCAGCCAACCTTAAAATAGGGAGATTAGTCTGGATTACCCGAGTGGGCCCAATGTAATCACAAGGGTCCTTAAATGGGGAAGAGGATGGCAGAGTTGTCACAACCAGAGAGACAGAGAAAGATTTGACCAGCCATTGCTGGCTTTCAAGGTGGAAGAGGCCATGAACCAAGGAATACAGGCAGCTTCTGGAAGTTAAGAAAAGCAAGAAAACAGATTCTCTCCTAAAGCCTCTAGAAAGGAACGCAGCCCTGACAATGTTTTAGCCCATTAAGGCCAGTGTCAGATTTCTGATCTTCAGAAATGTGGATTATTTAAGCCACAAGTTTATGGTACTTTGTCACAGCAGTAATAGGAAGTATTAATAATACAACGAACATCGGCCATCCTTCCCACCAACCTGGAACAGAGATGCCGTAACCTCCATTGGACATAGAGGGAAACTGAGGACCTAAGAGGTTAAATTACTTAGCCCAGGCGCCCAGCGGCAGAGCCAGACTCACACTTGAGTCTGTCTGCCTCCAAGCCTGTGCGGCCAGAATACAGGGCATATGGGAACACAGTCTGTTGTAGGAGCAAGCAAAGAATTATTTGCTTACAGGGAGCTGAAAGAATTCTGCCTGAGACCGGTCTGGGAGGACTGTGTGGAGATAGCATTCGAACCTTTTGAATGATGGGCTGGATTTTGACAGACAAATGAGAAGGGAGGGAGAGTCAGGAAACGCAAAGTTGCTCTGTGCAGCTGAAGTCTGCCGCACATGGGGGTCTCCGGCAGGGGATGAGGGTTGGCACACTGGGCAGAGACCAACGCTGTCCAGTATGATAGCCACTAGCCACATGCTGCTAGCAACATTTAAATTTTAATTAATTAAAATCAAATTAAATTAAAAATTCAGGTCCTCAGTTTTACTAACCACATTTCAAGTATTCATAGCTACATGTAGCTAATATTAGACAGTGCAGGTATATAACATTTCCACCCTTGTGGAAAGTTCTATTAGACAATGCCACTGATGAAAGGAAATCATTGGTATCATTGTGTTTGAGCTGGTCAGCGGCACTGTGTACTCGAAGTAGTGATTCATTTCCTTTTATCTTAACACCCCCCACCTCACTCTTTTATTACCTACTTGTGTGTCCTCTCCCCAGGGGCTTGGCAGAATTGTTCAAGAACAGATGTACGATACACATCCAAATAAATTATTTTAAACTCCCACCACTGTCTTAGAGATGTACATCTAGTCCTAAAAATAAACCATTCTGGGAAATAGGTCCAGTTTTTCTCTACTGTCAGTACTTTAAAAAAGAAATCAGCCCTTATCTTATAGAATCCAATCAACACTGCAGTGTAAAATGGTTTTTAAGGAGGAAGGGCATAGTTGCTCACATCTGTAGAGAATCTGTCAGGTTTCAAAGCACCTGACACATTACCTCATGGAACCTCGCTCAGCCCTGGTCCTCCCTGCTGGTGGCAGAGGCTCTACTGAGATAAGTGCTGCCTTCCCTGCTTTGTAGAGGCTGCCCCTCTCTGACTCAAGAAAGGGAGGCTGAAATCAACCAAGGTGATGTCGGGAAGTACATGGAGCTCCACACTCAACAAGTTTTGATGGTGGCCAAAGGTAAGATGTTTTGTGATCTAGCAACTGAGCTCAGAATGATATCCAATGCAAAGGAAAACTCAACCAATTCCTATAATGAGCTATGTTGCTTTGGGGTCTTTATGGGGACAGTTGGAAGCGTTCATGGACATCCAATTCTCCTATCCCCTCAGTGACTCACGACTCAGCAGAGCACGCACTATACAATGCTAACCCTGTTTGGCAGCCCCACAAGCAGCTCTGATCAATTTCTCATCAGCAGCTCAACCTTTGTCCTCTCCCAAACACAGAAGGAGGGGCCCCTCCACACTGGCATCCCCCACCACTAGCAGCAATGCCAGAACTTGGCTGCTGAAACAATAAATCTCTATGTGGTCCAGGGAGAAAAGGTGCCCTGTACCTGCTAAGCAGGGTCATGCACCCCAGCCCCTGCAAAGAAGGGTGAGGGGAGGAGGTGGGGATGAAGACAGGCATCAAGCTAGAAACAGGCCTCTCCCTCCCCCAGTCACTACCTCCACCCTGCACTGCCAAATAAGGCCTCTGACCCATGCATCAACTCGTGAACATTACTGCTCTGCAGCGTTAAGGAGTGAGACGCACAGAGTTGATCCCTCCCTGAGCAAGGGGGAGGGAAGGTTGCCTACTGCCAACTCAGCTTTACAAATGAGCTCTTAGGCCAGGTGATGTAGGTATTTATGCCAGGGGCTGTGCCTGTTCTGGGTCTAACTAGCCAATAATTGAAACAAAAGCCACAACCACTCCCCAGTGGGGAATTTTAGATAGGGCCACGTGCACAGCTGGAAAGGGGGAGGAGGAAGCAGAAGGGAATGCAAAAGGAATCCTTTACTCAGGGAAATTTTTTTTGACCTCAGGTACAAAGACTTGAATTAATCATAATCTTTGGTTCATGACACACTCAACATTGGTTTATGCAGGGCCCACTTTTTTTCTTTTTTCTTTTTTCTTTTTTAGGGACAGGGTCCTATTCTATTGCCCAGGCTAAAGTGCAGTGACCCAATCATAGCTCACTGCAGCCCCCAACTCCTGGGCTCAAGCGATCCTCCTGCCTCAGCCTTCTGTGTAGCTGGGACTACAGGCATGTGCCACCAGGCCCAGCTAATTTTCTTATTTTTTTTGCAGAGATGGGGTCTCACTATGTTGCCCAGGCTGATCTTGAACTTCTGGCCTCAAGCAATCCTCCCGCCTTAGCCTCCCAAAGTGCTGGGATTATAGGAATGAGCCACTGTGCCCAGCCACCTTTATTTTTTATTTAATCAACTCCTAGATCTTTAACAATGGACAAATATCTTCAAACCTATCCTCCTCTTCCCCGAAAAAGGTAAAGTATTGATACCAACTTACACCAACCATATGGTCCCCACAACAATCTGTCCCCTTCCCCACCCTAACCTCACTTTGAATCTGTGTCCATCATTACTTTGTTTTGCTTTGCTTTTCATATGCTTTTATTGTAACTATATGTATTCCTAAAAAGTTTTTTTTAATTTTAGTTGTTTATAAGTTTATAAAAGATATCATCCTGCATCTTTGTACATTTTTTTCACTTTATATCATATTGTCAAGATTCACCCATATTTTTGCACATCATTATTGTTCATTTGTCTGGGCTGAGTATAATTTTCCACTGTGTGACTACACCACAGTCCGCCCTCCCACTGAAGGGCCACTGGACTCTTTCCAGGCTTGTGGTATTATGAACATAGCTGCACATGTCTCCTGCTTGACATGAGTTCCTCTTGGGCATACACACCTAAGGGTGGAATTGCTGGGCCATGAGAAATATGAATATTCAACATCAGGAGATAACGAGATAATATCAAGGTCTTTTCCATTTTGATTGTATTTCCTAGAGATTCCTAAGATGAGTGTTTTCTCTTCCTATCCTCCTCAATTTTGTTTCTTCAAATTTCACATGTCAATTCTACCAAAATGTTTAAATCAGGTTCTTGGTCTAACATCTGAGTAGCATTTCAGCTAAATCCCCCCATATGTTAAAGAAAGGTTCTTGTCAGGCACACTCCTCTTATTAGAGGAGTATCAAAGCAGACATGAGGACCCACCCTGGTCCAGACACAGGGGCAGGCTAGTCAAATGGAAAGGAATAGTTCAGAAGCTACTTCACTTTTGGCAAATGAAAGATACAAAAAGAGGTTGGTGTGGAACTAAAGCCAGTTTCCCTATTCAAGATTGTTTGTTCAGTCTCTCTTCCCTCCAACCTTCCCATAACCACCACACACACTTATTTTTAAACAAAGAACAAAAGCCTAAAAATGGACAAAACAATTTGTAAGTAATCAATTTCAGGTTTAAATGAGAGCAGGGGGGTCCAGGTTGGACATCACTATACTATCCAATTCATTTCAATAAATATTTACAGAATGCTTTACAATGTGATAAGCACACTGATGAATGAGAGATTATTCTGCCCTCAGGGGGCCTGCAAGTTTATTCATTTAACAAAACAGAATTATGCATGAAATGCTGAAGGGGCAACTTAGTGCTAAGATGAAGATGCAGGCCTGATATTAAGATGCTCACTGCAGAAGGATTAGTAGAAGTTAGAACACAGGTGCACCAGGTACAGAAGTTGTTCAAAGGAGAGAGTGATCAATTCTAGCCAAAAGAGTGTTCTGCAAAAAGTTCCTAGAGAGTAATGTTGGAGCTGAATTTTGAAGGATGAATCAAGTAATCAAGAGAGTGAACAAATAAAAAATATACCTAAAACAATTAAGAAATCAATTTCAGATTGAATAAGACACAAATTAATGGAAAGATATCCCACGTTCATGGATTAGAAGAATAAATAGTGTTAAAATGTCTATACTACCCAAAGCAATCTATAGTTTCAATGCAATCCCTATCAAAACAGCAATGACATTCTTTACAGAAATAGAAAAAAAAAAATCCTAAAACTTGTGTGAAACCACAAAAGACCCTGAATAGCCAAAGCAAATCTTGAGTAAAAAGAGCAAAGGGACCTGATTTCAAAATATACTACAAAGTTATAGAAACCAAAACAGCATGGTACTGGCATAAAAACAGACACATACACATATGGAACAGAATACAGAGCCCAGAAATAAATCCATTTACAGCCAACTGATTTTCAACAAAGGTGCTAAGAACACACAATTGGCAAAGAATAGACTTTAATAAATGGTGTTGGGAAAACACCTTTTATTAAATGAAATCAGAACTTTATCTTTCACCATATACAAAAATCAACCCAAAATGAATTAAAGACTTAAACATAAGACCCAAAACTATGAAACTACAAGAGGAAAACATAGAGCAGAAGCTCCATGACATTGGTCTGCCCAAAATTTTTTTGGATAAGACCTCAAAAGCACAGGTAACAAAAGCAAAAATAGACCAATAAAATTACATCAAACTAAAGAGCTTCTGCACAGCAGAAGAAGCAATCAACAGAGTGAAGAGACGACCTAAGAATGGGAGAACATATTCACAAACTGTATATCTGATAAGGGGTTAATATCCAAAATACATAGAGGTTAATATCCAAAATACAAACAACCCAATAGCAAAAAAACAACCCAGTGAAAACATGGGCAAAAGACCTGAACAGGCATTTCTCAAAAGAAGATATACAAATGGCAATGGGTATATAAAAAATGCTCAACATGACTAGTCATCAAGGAAATACATATCAAAACCACAATGAGGTATCACCTCACTCTAACTAAAATGGCTATTGTCAAAAATATAAAAAATAACAAGTGCTGGCAAAGATGTGGAGAAAAGGAAACCCTTACACATTGTTGGTGGAAATGTAAATTAGTATAGCCATTATGGAAAATAGTATGAAGGATTCTTAAAATATTAAAAATAGAACTATCTTATGACCCAGCAATCTCACTACTGGGTATTTATCCAAAGGAAATGAAATAAGTATGTCAAAGAGATATCTGTACTCCCATGTTTACTGCAGCATTATTTACAATACTGAAGATATAGAATGAATCTAAATGACCATCAATGTATGAACAGATAAAGAAAATGTGGTATATATACACAATGGAATACTATTCATGCATAAAAAAAGAATGAAATCCTGTCATTTGCAACAGCAAGGATGAACCTGGAGGATATTATGTTAAGTGAAATAAGCCAGGCATAGAAAGACAAATACCACGTGATCTCACTCATATGTGGAATCTGAAAAAAATGATTTCACAAAAGTAGAGAGTGGGATAGTGGTTACCAAAGGTTGGAGAGGGGAGGGCGGAGTGGGAGAAGTTGGTTAAAGGGTACATAATTACAGTTTGATAGGAATCTATTATACAGCAAGGTGACTATAGTTAATGACAAGTGTTTATATTCTTAAAAAGTGCAAAAAGAGTGGATGTTAAATGCTCTCATTACAAAAATGATAACTATGTGAGGTAATGCAATTTTTCATTACCTAGATATAACCATTCCACAATGTATATGTACTTCAAAACATCATGTTGTATACAATAAATACATACGTTATCTCTCAAATTAAAAAAATAAAAAAAGAAATCAATTGCTGACTCAGACTTCTTGACCTTCCCATTTTATATTTCTCAAACTTCCTAAATCTAGTTCCTGCCTACAGTTATGCTAAAGCACCAAGAAAGTGCAACTCTTGGATCGCTGTTAAATATGCATCATCTGCATTTATTTGTTCATTCCAAACACGGACAAAGTAAATCTCCGTCGGGTGCCTGGCCCAGAGCTGAGCTCCTGGGACACACTGATGACAAGTGGGCTCAGTCCCTGCCCTCACCCAGCTCCCTGTCTCCAAAGCAGACAGAGAATTAGACAAAGACAGGCAGTTGACTTGCCTGACCATAGACCAGACTCCATCAGCCTGGGAGAGCCCCTCCCCCATCCCATCCTCCCCTGAAACATTTTCAGTAAATTGGTCAGGATTAAAGAAATGGTTGCCTCCACAGTAATTAAAAGAGTCCTGACCAGCGTCCCAGGTAGCCAAGCAGCTGCTCAGAGCTGAGAGACCCCAAAATCAGGTGCTTCCTACACAATAGCCTCCAATCTGATACTTGATAGCCGCTGGTTTCCAGAGTCAAACAAATGTCAGGAATTTTATGAAGGAAGGCAGGAAGCAAGTTAGGGGGCAAGGACTGGGGTCTAGGCCTCAGAGGAGCTCAAGTAGTGAGCCAGATAAAGTTAAACCAAAAGGGCGTGCTCTTGGTTTCCTAGAAAGCCAGCTGGAAAAGATGCCAATCCTTAAGCCTCTGTCACTCAAAAGATTAACAGAAGAGACCTAGGAGTGCCCAAGGGATACTGCAACAAGCCAGATGTTTCTGCTCCTCCTACGATGCCGCTGCTTTCAACCAGAGCCACCCTTCTGGGGTTACCAAGAAGTTTTCAAAGAGAACTGGAGTCTTTGGGGATAGGTTGAAATTCAGACGTTATGCTTTAGAGATACAAACACCAAAAAAAAATTAAGAATACTTTCTCTACAGACTCACCCGATGCATCTGGGCTCTCTGTTTTCTCATCGAGCTGTCTCTTCCTTTAACAGGGACAGCATCGCTGGTTGGATGGACACTCCCCGCAGCTGTGTGGTTATGTGGAAACCGCACAACCTTTAAACCTATATAAACTGGGATTTGGTTCCCCGAGCTACATACGTACCATGAGGGATTCAAGCAAGTCACTTACCCTTCCCCATCTGCAGAATGGTATTTAAAAGACCCACCTTCTTGTTCTTGTTCGCGTAAGAGATCAGGTAACGTGCTCAGCCCAAATGTTCATAAGTGGTAGCTCCTATTGCTGCATATAAATGCAATCAGGTAACTACATGGTCAAGACAGCAGCTTCCCCTTGGTACTTTCTGAGTGTGTGTGTGTTTGAGAAAGTGAGAGAGAAGGAGGAAAAAAAAAGAAAGAGGGAGAGAGAAATCGAAGCAGCTGGAACACACAAGCCTATTTACAGTTTCTGCTTATGTTCTATCACTTCTGTCAAATTAATAAACTAGAGAAACTGGAAGGACCCTAACCAAGGTCCCCTGTTTTCCCCTAAAGTCCCTAGCTTTCCCCTAAAATTTGCTTCCTCTGATTTCAGGAGGCAGGGAAGGAGAGCCATATGGCTTGAGATGCTAGACATGCCCAGCAGCAAACGAGCCCCCCACCATTTGTCTCAGGGCCTCTCTCCTTTCGACCCTCATGTGGGCGGGCATCCAGATTTCAGTCGGGGTGCTCTGGTCTGCGTCTCTGTCTTGACTGTTCCTAATTATTGGAGAGAACGCATGGCTCGCCTGACCTCAGAGTTTAAGAGCTCCGAGTCCTAATATCAAACCAAGCAGCTTCATTTAAAAGGCATCCTCATCTGCATCCATAAAAGTCACTCCCGGAGCCTTTACTTGCCCCAGCTTTGGGAATGCCTGCTGTCGAGGATTTATGGCACGCCCTGGATCTAATCTGCCACACTTTAACTGCTGCTGTTGCACATCTGGTCATAAAAGCAAGAGCCAGCCCAACACGGGGACAAACACTTTTCTTTCCTAAGTGGCTGCAAATCTGATCTCACAGTGATAGCAGGGCTCAGATGTAATCAGCCCAGCATCTGGGCAGGCATAAGACTCCCAAAGCATTGCAAAGCTTTTCCTCCACACACGGCAGCTGCAGAGATTTCTCATATAGCAAAAGCAATGAATAAGGAACCTGCAATATGAACAGGTGGTAATGGGGCTAGGCTGAAGGATATCCAGGAAAGGAAGCACGAGTTGGTTGAGGAGCCAACCTTGTTTTCACAAAGATCCTAGCTCTTTTCACGTGGTCTCTCACGCTGCCAGTTGAGGCAAGCAGCTATCCTGAAAGGCAACCGCTCTGACATAAACTGATGTTTAGCCAGAGATTGCCTTGATTAAGTTTGGTCAAACGAACCACTAGGTGGTTTAATAGTACATTTTTTAAGGCAGTGAAATTCTTTATTGGACCAATTGGGGTGGGGGGAGCAATAATTTAGACCAGAAATGAACACAATGCTGTCGGTTCCAGGAGATTTTACAATGCCCTGGACAGCCTGTCCTGTGCACAGAATTGGCACGTTTCATGTCGTTCAGAAACTCCAATCAGACCAAGGTTCAACAAGTAATTCAACCTCCCAGCATCGACCCCAGGGGAAGAGACCCCTGAACACTGTTCAGCTCTTCCGCACCACCTCACCGCGGCCCCCCACCCCTGCCCCTCCTTTGGGGCCTGCCCAGCAGGAGGGGGCATTAAAATTATCTGCCGTGGGTTTACGAGCAGTGATCGCTTTTTAAAACAACAACAACACAAGGTCCTTGTGTGGCTCCCGGGTAACCTAAAACTCTCCAAGCAGAGCTGCGCACCGCCCACCCCCCCCCCCCACGCCTGCCAAGGACGCCAGTGCGCCGGAGCGGGCGCAGTGTGAGACCACAGGAAAGCCCGAGTCGACGGAGGGCGAGCTTCTCCCGGACGCAGGAGGCACCTCGGAGGGTCTTGGAGCAAATGCCATGGGAGAAGAGATTGGGAAAGAAAATCCACCAGTGACAGTTCGGGGGGGTGGGGTAGGTGCTGTGAGAAAGGACGGGTGGCGCCAATGGGAGAAAAAATATATTTCAGGAACTTCGCCAAGAAGCCCGCAGGCGACCGGGTAGTAGGCAGAGGACAACAAGATCTGACACTTCCCTTCGCCCTCCTCCTGCCCCCGGGGATGAGGGGCAAAGCCACCTCGCCTCCCTCCGCAGGTGGGAGCGCGGCTGGGGGCGCACTTACCCTGGGGCCCGTGGTCCGGTGGCCGCGAGCCGGGGACAGCTGCACCAACACCAGCAGCAAGTGGGGCGTGAGCAGGCGGGCGCAGCGCGCGGGCAGCATGGTGCCAGCCGGGCCGGGCAGCCGGCAGCGGGCAGGGGTCGCGGGCTCCGCCGGGCGCACACCGCGCCTGCCTGCCTTCCTTCCTTCCTTCTTCGCTCGGCGGCCCTCGCGGCGGCGAGCAGGCGGCGGTCCTGCGGCAGGGGCTCGCGCGGGCTGCGATCAGAGGACACGGTCATGAACCGCGAGGGAGGGCAGCTGGGGCGCGAGCGTGTGCTCTGCGCGCGGCGCTCGCTCCGCTCGGCAGGGCCGCGGCGGCAGCAGGTTGGACACCGGAGCCCGGGCCATGGGAATTCCCGTTATAAACCCCCGGGAGGGGCGGGGCGGAGCCCGGCGGGACTGATTGACGGCCCGAGAGGCCTGTAGCAGCCGACCCTCTGGCAGGTGAAAGCCAATGGGAGAGGGGCAAGAGGGGCGGCTTGCGGTCAACCCCCCCACCCAGGAGCTCTGCGGCAGGGGCTTCAGGAGAGACCTGTAACTTTCTCTTGGCCCTTCTGTCCGCGGAAGGCTTAGAGAGCTCCAGCAGCCTTAAACCCTCCAGAATGTTCACCTGGCTAATAATAATACCCTAAGCATGTACAGTTTTTAGCTCAAGTATAGAGTTGCCCCAACAGCCCCGTGAAGTAGGCCCATTTTTCAGATGGAAATGCTATGGCACAAAAGCACTGAGAAATCCACCTCCCTGCTGCGCCAACACCAAGAGCAACTGCGAAGTCGCCAGGTGACCCGCACAGGGCGGGCTGTGACCGGCATTGGTGGTGGGGAATAGGAGCATTCACTTCTTTCAAAGAAACTCCCTGGGGGCGACACCTTGAGTCCCACAGCACCTGCCCCAGGAAAGTCTCGAGGGGACATCGTGAAGCATGTGCTAGGCGTGGCCTGCTGGGGAAGGCACCCCGTGTGTATGGGAACGGCTACTGGTGGCCCTGTGGTCCTTGTGATCCGGGACTGGAGCCCAGACATCCTGGCTCCCCACTCTGACCCAGAGGGCAAGGGACAGCCTCTCTGTGGCCTAGCAGCCCTGGGAAGGCAGTCAGAGGGGCCCTGGTCTCCTGGTGGGGTATAAGGAGGAAAAAGTATTGATGGGGAGAAGGTAGTCTGTGGGTGCAGAGATCTCAGAGACGGGTCAGAGGAGGGAGAGATCTCTTCTGGGTGCCCAACCCACCTGGAGAGGACAGCTCAGCAAAGGGTCCAGTCAGATGTTGGAGGGGTCTGGCCAGGGCCGTCTTGGGAATGGTCACAGCCACATCAAGCAGCTCCTTGACAGAGCAAGGTGCTCCACTGCATTCAACCCAAGAGACCCATGGTTATTTTCTTACGTGGCGCACAACCCTTAGTGCTTACTTCCATTGGTGTAGGCTACTCACTTCATGGGGAGGAATTCTTTTCCCCAACCAGATTGTAAGTACCAGCACTTAACTCTTCCTCCCTGTCTGGCCTGAGAGGTCCTGACAAAGATGAGCTCTGCTCCCCTGGGGCTTCCCACCTGACTCCTGCATTCAGTTTTGCCCACTCCCCATGCTGGCTCCATTCAGCCTCCACCCTACAGCCAGTCATCCTTCTAAATAGCAAACCTAAATGCACCACTCCCTGCTTAAAAGGCTTCACCGCTCCCCAGCGTGCTTAGACAAAAAATCCCAGACTGGATGCTGGAATGGTAACAAAGTACTTGTGCTTCCCCAAACAAAAATGGAAAACGTCTCTAAAAGAATTGTCTATCTTTTCCCCTACGGGGAGTTGCTGTGGTCAGACTGTCTTCAGCCAGACAGCAGGGGTTCAAATCCTGGGTCTGCCACCTAGTGGCATAACCGTGAACAAGTCATTTGACGTGTCTGGAGTCCAGGTGCCCCCTCTGTAAAATGGGGATAAAAATAGTATCCTCGCTATGGGTTGTTGTCAGGATTAAAGAGGAAGGAGTATGTAAAGCCCTGAAAATTGTTAAATTAGAAATATCACAATCTGGCATTTGAAGAGGGCAGGACAAATGCCTCATCTCATTTTATCCTCCGAATGATCCTGTGAAATAGGGAGGTCAGACATCCCTACTTTACAGGTAGGTAAATGGACACTCTATGAGATTGTGACTTGCCTGGCCTCATTTGGCGGATAAATGACAGAGCTGAGATGCAAGGCTGGCTTTCCGGCATCTAATTCTGCTCCTGTCACATGATGACTGCCGTCTCCAGCCTCAAATGCCGATGGGTTGGACGTTCCCCATGCACTAACGGGATTTCTTCAGCGGCCTACAAGGCAGTTGAGACTGGTGAGCTTCACTGAGCTTCAGGGGAAGAGGGTGTAAACAGCAGGGGTCAGCCCTTTCTGGAAACAGCCCTGGTGATTTGGCATCCTGGGAATTTACCCAGCTGGACTTGTGACACTTGTCCACTGCTGTGCCTCCTGCAGCACTTACATCAATTTCCATGTGCCGCCCCCCCCTCAAGTGTTTACCCACCAAGGGAGGTTTTTCCTGACTCTATCACCAGGCTACATGCACCCATCAAGTTGGTCAACTTCTTCATGTTGCTGAAGTTATTGAGAAATCTGCTGGAGTGAGTAAATATGCTTGAAATGGCCCCCAGTATCTGGCAGCACAAAGTGCCCAGGGAAAAAGCACTGCAATAGTCCTTTCCATCCCAGCACCAAATGCTGCTTTCCTGCCAGAAGGCTTCTTTCCAAGTGGTTGTTGGTCCAAAAGTCTACATTATTCTAGATTTCAATCATGTCGCTTAGTTTAAAATATGAGCAACTGCTTTCCAGTTACTTTGCTCAGCAAGTATTTGCTTTCCCTCCGGTTGGCATGTGAGGCCTGTCGTAACCATGGCCATCATTCAAATGATGCATTTTCTTCTCCCAACTCCTCCCAAGCCCAGAGAAGGTTAGAAATTCCAGAGAACTACTAGTCCCAAATAGCATCTCTCTGCCAGGCTCAATATTCTGATCCAAGTAAAAAAGTAAAATTGACAAGTTCCTTCTGTCCCTGGAGGCCAGGCTTATGGTCCAAAAATAAATCTAGCTGTGCTGGCATCTGGTTCGTCCAGTTTCAGCCATACTCCTTGTCTTATGGGACTTCCATTTGCAAGGTGATATTTCAACAGAAGAAACATAATACTTTATATCATATATTGAGGTCTTAGGGCCTCAAATATTTAGTCCTAGCTAGGAGTGCCAATTTCAAATATATCTGTTCCTGTATAATCCAGAGGAGTCTTGCCTTGTTTCATATTTAGAGTAGCACCTTTCTGTTCATTTTTACAAGTACATTGATGCATTTCTTTCTGTGCCCAATACAATGTTCATTATTATGAGGCCTCTTTGGATGCACATCCAGCCCTCTGAGAGGTTCCAATCTAATTGAAGACACAGACTAGCCAGATACTGGAGACCATATCTAAAAGCAAAGCCTGCAATGTGTTTGGGGAACTCAGAGAGTGAGGATCCACTATAGATCTATGGGCAGGAAGGTCTCATGAAGGAGGTAGATCCTGAATGGGGCTCTGGAGCAAAGTGCCCCTATAATATAAACATACCCTGACTTATATTTGCTTCACTTGTTACAACAGCTACCAGCAGAAAGAGGTGAGCTGTGTCTAAGGTCCAGGACTTGTCAAATACACTACTAAGCTCAGAAGCTTGGGACATCAAGAATCCTGGGTTCTGTTACTGGATTTAGGACTAACTTGCTGTAACCTTAGCATTGGGCTAAAGTAAATATTATTAATCCCATTATGAAAATGAGGCTTACCCACAAACATTAACCTTACTAAGGTCACTTTTTAAACTTTAAATATACATGACAAAAATAATTAGAATGACAAAAAATTTAGAAGCTTATTTCTCTCTTTGGTATACAAACTCCATATAAAGTCTCCAACAGCTCCCTCTAAGCCTGGTTCCTACTATTATTTCTCTGTCATAATAAGCAGCTCTATCTGGTGGTCCAAGAGGGCTGCTTAAGTCCCAGCCATCACATCTGTTTTCCAGCCAGCAGGAAGGAAAAAGTCTGGGAGGCCCGGCTTGGTGGCTCACACCTATAATCCTAGCACTCTGGGAGGCTGAGTCAGGAGGACTGCTGGTGGCCAGGAGTGCAAGACCTCGTCTCTACTAAAAATAGAAAAAAAATATCCAGGCGTGATGGCATGGGCCTGTAGTCCCAGCTGCCTGGGAGGCTGAGGCAGGAGAATCACTTGAGCCCAAGAGTTGGAGGTTGCTGTGAGCTATGATGACGCCACTGCACTCTAATCAGAGAGACAGAGTGAGACTCTGTCTCCAAAAAAAAGAAAGAAAGAAAAGAAAAAGGGGGACGAGGAGGGGGAGCATGTCTCTCTTTTTAAAGGATACCTCCCAGAAGTCACATTTCATTTTCTCATTGACTAGAGTTTACTCATATGATCATATCCGGCAATTAAGGGCTTTAAAAAATGCAGTCTTAGAGGTGATCATATGTGTCCACACACTCCTGCATTTATTCTACAAGGTAGGTACCATTATTGTACTCATTTTATTAATGATGAGGCTGAGACTTTGGGAGGTTAAATAATTCACATAGCCAGAAACAAGTAGCAGAATAAGAGCTTGAACCCACTTAGTCTCATATCCTCAGGCCCAACTTAAGAGGTCAGTATTATTGGTCCCATTATGCAGATGAGGAACTAAGGCCCTTAAGGTTAAGCACAGGGGTTAACTATCCTAAGGAAGTGAGGCTTAAGTTGAGACCTGAAGGCTGTCTGGTTTAAGCTGCACAAAGAGTGGGGGAGAAGAGCATTCTGGGCACAACAAACAGCATATACAAAGGCACTGAGGTGGGAGAGAACTTAGAACTACATTTGTGACTAACTAGGTCACTCTTATCCCTTTCACCATTAGTAGCCCAGGAAAAATCATACCACTATTATATTTACCATCTTGGTCCGATGGACCTATTTTATGTTTTTATATTTTTAAATCCTTTTACAAATAATTTACAGAAGTAGAAATAAAAGGATAGTGTATTAGTTATCTATTACTACATAACAAATTACTCCTGGCCAGATGTGGTGGCTCACGCCTGTAATCCTAGCACTTTGGGAGGCCGAGGCAGGAGGATCCCTTGAGGCCAGGAGTTTCAGACCAGCCTGAGCAAGAGTGAAACCCTGTCTCTATAAAAAATATTACAGAAAAATTAGCCGGGTACGGTGGCATGCACCTGTAGTCCCAGCTACTTGGGAGGCTGAGGCAGGAGGATGGCTTGAGCCCAAGAGTTTGAGGTTGCTATGAGCTATGATGGTGCCACTGCACTCTCTAGCTCAGACAACAGCGCAAGACATTGTCTCAAAAAAAATTAAATTAAAATTAAAAATTAAAAAATTACTCCCAAAACTTAGCAGCTTAAAATGACAAACATTTATTATCTCACAGCTTCTGTGGGTTAGGAATCTAGGAGTAGCTTAGCCGGGTGGTTCTGGCTCAGGTTCCGTCATGAGGTTGCAGTCAGGGCCAGCTTCACGGGCAGGCAGCCTGCGCAATCACAAAAGGCCCCATACTTGGCTTAATACTCTACTGTTACTGTCTTGAAATTTTTATTTTTTCAAAAAGGAGCTCCCATTTTCATCTTGCACTGGATCCCATAAATTGTGTAGCCAGGCCTGGTTGCAGCCAAGCTATTCACCAGGGTTACAGACGGTCACCTAGTGCGGGAGGACCTGCTTCCAAGCTCACCAACATGGTTATCAGCAGGCCTCAGTGCCTCACTGACTGTTGACTGGATTCCTCTGTTCCTGCCCACATGGGCCTCACATGGGCTTCCTGCTCAGAGCAAGTAATTAGAGAGGGAGCCCAAGGTGGATGCCGCAGTCTTTTACAGCCTAACCTCAAGAGAGCTATGCTATCATGTATTAGGCTGTTTTTGCTGCTGCAATAGAATACCTAAGACTGAGTAATTTATAATGAGTAAGAAATTTACTAGCTTACAGTTCTAGAGGCTTGGAAGTCCAAGATACAGGGGCTGGCATCTGGTGAGAGCCTTCTTGCTGAGTCATCCCACAGCAGAAGGCAGAAGAGCAAGAGAACGAGACGACAAACTCCCTCTTTTATAACGACACCAAGCCCACCCATGAGGGTAGAGCCCTCATGGCCCAATCACCTCTTAAAGGCCCCACCTCGTAATACTATTATAGTGGTAATGAAATTTCAACATGAGTCTTGGAAAGGACAAACATTAAAACAATACCACATCTGCCATATTCTACTGGTCACACTGCCCAACCCTGGTACAATGTCGGAGGGCACTACACAAGGGCATGAATACTAGAAGGCTAGTAATATTGAGCTATCTTGGAGGCTGACTACCACAGACAGTGAAAAACAACCTTCTTAGAAATGTTAGTAAGAGGCCTGGATCAATGGCTCACACCTGTAATCCTAGCACTCTGGAAGGCCGAGGAGGGAGAATTGCTTTAGCTCAGGAGTTTGAGACCAGCCTGAGCAAAAGACCCCATCTCTACTAAAAATAGAAAAATTAGCCTGTAGTCCCAGCTACTCGGGAGGCTGAGGCAGGAGGATCACTTGAGCCCAGGAGTTTGAGGTTGCAGTGAGCTATGATGATGCCACTTCATTCTATCTGGGATAACAGAGCAAGACTCTGTCTCAAAAAAAAAAAAATAGTTAATAAGAATTTAAGGCTGGGCACCATGTCTCATACCTGGAACCCTAGTACTTTGTGAGGCAAGGCAGAAGAATCTCTTGAGCCTAATAATTGGAGGTTACAGTGAGCTATGATTAGACCACTGCACTCCAGCGTGGGCAACAGAACAAGACCCTGTCTCCCAAAAAAAAAAAAAAAGAATTTAAATATAATAAGCCCAAAATTGTATTCTAGATTTTTGTAGTTTTAAAGATAACATACCTGAAATAGAAAACAAACTTTGGCTGAAACCATCCACTCATCCAATGTCATGAACCTGGAACACACTCATCTTATGAAGACTAATTCCAGATTTCAAACGTATCTCTAATTGGCTCTAGCTTGTTATTCCTTATGGTTCTTCTGTTTGTATTTGTATCATCAAAAAACAATACTTTTGAAAGTTTGATGGCTCATAATTTCATTGATGAGAGAATGCTCATCTTTGTCCCATAATTGCAAAACATTTTCATTTTCTTCTCTTTTAGATTTATAAACAGAATTGAAAATCTTTAATCCAATTAATATTCTCTTATCTACATCATCTATTTCCTCTTTACATATACACCTGTCTACAGCATTTGTCTATTTCAAGTAAATTTTGCACAAAATAATCTAATTTTAGTACATGTGCTGCCAAAGTGAGCACAGCACAAAAAAATCTAAAAAGTTAAAGAATATTGTCATATATCTTTTTAGCAAAATAGAAAGACCCAGGCTCTTGTCCTAAAATATTGTGTAATTAAGTTCATCTTGTTAAGTGACTAACTGGATGATAATACCATGTTTCCTTTCTGTCCTTAAAAACATATTCTTAATTCATTAATTCCTGAGTTTGGGAAAAATCATCTAGGATATTGTTATCTAAAGACTGATAGGCTAGGATATCTCACATAATCAATTTCACCATCATTTTTCTGGACTTTCCTGTCTCTTTGAATTCATCTTCTGATTTATCTAATAATTATGTAACCTCTTCCTCTATCAATTTTCTTCTCTTTGCCATAATAGGCAGAAAGTAAAAACTCCAGATTTCTAAACTCTATTTAATGAAACATAAGAGCATCCCACAAAGATGATATCCCCAGTCTTATTTTATATTTTCTTAAAGATAATGTAGTATTTGAGTCAGTGCAGTCAGGAAACTAAAGGATGATACCATTCTGATGAGTTCTTATGCTATTGCATCCTCCTCCCAGGCGATTCCATCATTATTTAGGTTTTTTATTTTAGTTTTTTTCAGGATAGTTGGGAATAATTGATGAGTAATGATGAAATGATTCCTAAGATGACAAAATAACTAAATGTTTCAAGTCACAGGAAAGAATAATATCACTAAGATCTCATAATGTATCTTCTATTTATAAAAGGCTCCAATATCATAATGACAAGATAGAATGACTTTTATTCTACCATTTAAAAATAAGTAAATTTTATAACTATACTTTGGAAAATGTCTAAAAAAGAAACAGAGTCAAAAAATATTGATCCTTACAAAAGTTAGAAGTGCTTGAAAAATCAACTAAAATTCAGCCCAATGGACCCTAATGGTATTAACACAATTAGTCTAAGGATTTGGGAGAAATACCACTGGCACTACCTTTAGGAGACGCTATTCATGACTCAGTCATACCCCCTCTGCCGGAGAGTCCTCTAGCAGCTTCCTGATCTCACATGCCTTCCTCTTTCTGCCTGGCAGCTTCCTCCGGCCACAGGTGCCAGCGTCCTGTGCATAGGACAGGCCAGAAGTGCCTGGGGGCAGTAACCCCAGGGGCAACCCTCAACCAGTGGAGAACCAGAACTCATAGATAAATCCCTCAACTCCCTCACCCTCCACAGGGCGATTCTCAGGTGTATTCCAGCAGTCTCTCAGGGGGTCCCCAACAGGAATCAGCCACAGTTGCCCACAGTAGTAGCCCTCTCATTACTGAACCACTAATTGGCTTTTCACCCTTCCCTAATGCACTTCCCCACTTCTTTACAGTGCTTGCTTGGATCACCTCCAAATAAACTATTGGCCCCAAAATTTCTTATCTCAGAATCTGCTATTGGGAGAACTTAAACCAAGACACAGTGAAACCCTGCCTCATGGTAAGGCAGCAACAGCTCCAGAAATCATTGGTAGGGCTATTCTTGCTTTAGCTAGAGACCTCAGCATAGACGCCATCAACCCAGAGCAAGGAAAAATAGGCTGATGCAAAGGTGAGCCAAACAGCAGGGAGACTAGTTAAGTAAGGATAGTAGACTACAGTTTGGAAGAAATAATGCTTTTCATGCTTTCAGCAGTCTAATTAGAATACAGAGCTATCTAAAACTATCAGAAATGCATTATTCATTTAACAAAAAGTTTGGAATGGGCTAAGGGTAGGAGATCGGGATGGACAGTCTGATCTTATTTAAGAAATGGCTTGGGGCAGTGGAACAGCCCTGGGCTTGGAGATGAAGAACTTGCATTATTAATAATATGTATTCCAATCCAGACCTCTGACTGCAATTGACACTTCTACCAAAGGGGGATAATAAAGTCTTCACAAAGTTGCTGAGAGTAATGAATGAAATCATAGGTTGTAATAGAATGCTGTCAGAGTTTAAACTTGTGCTTTTAATCTTATTTAGAAAGATAATTTGCCAGCTATCTGAGGGTGTAGGCAGTAGCAAAAAAAAAAAAAAAGAAAAATCACCTCAAAGCAGATCTTCCTTGTTTTGGAAGAATCACTGGGAGTTGCCGCTTCAGTCATGTAAATGAAGAATCAGTAGGCAGGCTGCGGTGTCCTGGGAGAAGAGTATGTCAAGACTTTTTTTGTATTGTAAGCAGCTTTTTTAAACTGGCTCCTTTGGGGGAACTTGGTCCCTGGGGAGAAAAAGGGACCCTGGTTCTGAGTGTAGGCAGCGGCAATCTGGGGCCATTCTGACCCACAGCCAGCCTGGGGCTGTCCGCACCCTGGGAGTGGCTGTGTGAGGGAACCAGGACCTGGAGAGCTGGGTGCTGGGACTCAGATCTAAGGGCCAGGCCCACTAGACTGTGCGTGGTGGGGGTGGGGGAGGAAGGCACCCTCCACTGAGGCATTTCAGTCGCTGCAGCAGCAGCAAGATCAGAAGATTCAGCCAGTGCCCAAGCTCTGCCTTCTACCTTAGAAGATTCCCTTACCAGCTCAGCTGCTATGTCCCCTCCCTCTGGCTGCCAAAGAGATGCAGCCACTGCCTTGTCCACCAGCCACCTGCCTTACCCACAAACAGCTCGCTGGTGCCCTGCAGTCTATGGGCATTGGCACCTGACCTTCCTGATCTCCCAGGGCAGTATAAAGGCTCAGCTAGCACCTATATCTTGCTCTTGCTCTATAATCCTATCTTTCTCTCCTCAGTAAACCTCATTTTCATGCTTGCCTTACTTTGGTGTGTATGGTCATTCTTCCGCCATGAGCACACCGAGAACCGACATCTCAGACTGCAACCCGACAGATGTACAGTGGGAAAGAAAGAGGACAGACCTGACCTGGAGTCTCACATCCATTTCCAGCAGGTGAGGGCAGGAAGCCAGGCAGTTTCCATGGAAGCTTGCTTCAAAGTTAGTGGTACAATCTGAGGGCCATGGCCTCTGGACAAAGTGGCACTCAGGAAGGAGCCAGATACTAAGAAGTAGGACAACACACATCACAGCCTCCTCCTCTAGGGTGAACGTCATGGAATTCATGCCAGGCTTTGTGCCCAGCCAAGGGGACACTCTTGCCCTCAGCTAAGAGCACTCCCTACTGGCCACAAGGACACTGCAATCGCTCCTCTGTGTCCCTCAGCCTCAGCCCCTCTGCTTGTCCTCCCAGAAGCCCAGTGTTTTCTGTGGTCCATGTGTCTGTGGTGCTGGGTAATGCCTCTCAGATAGCCAGAGTTTTCAGACCACAAACATGTGATTGGAACCTTTACCTTCTTTCTATCTTCTAGCTTTTCTATCCTCCCATTCCCTAGTAAGGTCAAAGTCCATGCTCAATTACATTTGCTAGGCCATTAAAATGGCCAGATATTTTTGAAAGATAGATAGTATAAAAAGATATGGATGGAAACAACAAAAAGTTAAAAAGCAGGGGGGTGGAGTTAAGGATAGAATGTCTATTAGATTTCTCTTTGCTTGTAAGCAGGATTGTCATGTGTTTAAAATAATTGGTTATAAAATGTTTTTTGCAAGCCTCATGGTAACTTCAAATCAAAAAACCTACAACAGATACACAAAAAATAAAAAGCAAGAAATTAAAACACACTACCAGAGAAAATCACTTTTAACAAAGGAAGACAGGAAGGAAGGATGAAAGAGAGGACCACAAAACAACCAGAAATCAAATATAACATAGCAGCAGTAAGTCCTTACCTATCAATAATAACATTGAATGTGAATGATCCAAACTCTCCAATCAAAAGACATACAGTGACCAAATGGATAAAAAAACAAGAGTCAATTATATGTTGTTTGCAGGAAACATACTTTACCTATAAAGTTACAGATAGACTGAAAATAAAGAGATAGAAAAAGATATTCCATGCAAATGGAAACCAAAAAAAAGAGGAAGAATAGTTATACTTCTATCAGATAAAATATATTTCAAGACAAAAACTATAAAAAGAGACAAAGAAGGTAATTATATAATGATAAAGAGGTCTATTCAGCAAGAGGAAATAATAATTCTAAAATACACATGCACCCAACAATGGAACACTCACCTATATAAAGCAGATATTATCAGAGCTAAAGAGAGCTCAATACAGCAATCACTGGAGACCTCAATACTCCACTTTCAGCATTGGACAGATCATCCAAACAGAAAATCAATAAAGAAAAATTGGACATAACCTGCACTATAAACCAAATGGACCTAATAGATATTTATAGAACATTTCATCCAAAAGCTACAGAATTCACATTCTTCTCCACAGCTCATGGATCATTCTCAAGGATAGACAATATGTTAGGCCACAAAACAAGTGTTAAAAAGTGTAAAAAAATTTGAAATCATATTTTCTCTGACCACAATGGAATAAAACTAGGTATTAACAAGAAGAACATTGGAAAATATACAAACACATGGAAATTAAACAATATGTTCCTGACTGACGAGTAGGTCAATAAAGAGATTAAAAAGGAAATTTTAAAAATTCTTGAAACAAATGAAAATGAAAACACAACATATCAAAACCTATGGGACACAGTAAAAGCAGTAATAAGAGGAAAGTTTATAGCAATAAGTGCCTATATCAAAAAAGTAGAAAAGCTTCAAACAAACAACCTAATGATGCATCTCAAAGAACTAGAAACAAGAGCAAACCAAACCCAAAATTAGGAGAAGAAAAGAAATAAAGATCGGAGCAGAAGTAAATGAAATTAAAAAAAAAAAAAAACAATACAAAAGATCAACAAAACGAAAAGTTGGTGTTTTGAAAAGATAAACAAAATCAACATAACTTTAGCCAGACTAAGAAAAAAAGAAAGAAGACCCAAATAAATAAAATCAGAGATGAAAAAGGAGACATTACAACTTATACTGCAGAAATCCAAAGGATCGTTGGAGATCACTATGAGCAACTATATGCCAATAAATTGGAAAACCTAGAAAAAAATGGATAAATTCCTAGACACATACAACCTACCAAGATTGAACCAGAAAGAAGTCCAAAACCTGAATAAACCAATAACAAGTAACAAGATAGAAGCAGTAATTAAAAAGTCTCCCATCAATGAAAACCCCAGGACCCAATGGCTTGACTGCTGAATTCTGCCAAGCACTCAAAGAAGAACTAACAGCAATCCTACTTACATTATTCCAGAAAATCAAGAAGGGTGTACTCCCAAACACATTCTATGAGGCTTATATCACTCTGATACTAAACCAGACAAAGACACAACAAAAGAAGACAACTACAGGCCAATATGTCTGCTGAACATACATGCAAAAATCCTCAACAAAATACCAGCAAACTGAATTCAACAACACATTAAAAAGATTATTCATCATGATTAAGTGAGACTTATTCCAGGGATGCAAAGATGGCTCAACATACACAAAACAATCAATGTGATACATCATATCAACAGAATAAAAGACAAAAACCATATGATCATTTCAATTGATGCTGAAAAAACATTCAATAAAATTCAAAATCCTTTCATGATAAAAACTCTCAAAACTGGGCATAGAAGGAACTTACCTCAACATGATAAAAACCATATATGACAGATCCACAGCTAGTATCATCCTGAATGGAGAAAAACTGAAAGCCTTTCCTCTAAGATCTGGAACAAGACAAGGATGCCCATTTTCACCACTGTTATTCAACATAGTACTGGAAGTTCTAGCTAGAGCAGACAAGAGAAAGAAATAAAGGGCATCCAAATTGGAAAGGAAGAAGCCAAATTATCCTTGTTTGCAGATGATATGATCTTGTATCTGGAGAAAGCTAAAGACTCCACACACACAAAAAAAAAAACTATTACAACTAATAAACAAATTCAGTAAAGTTGCAGGATAAAAAATCAATATATAAAAATGAGTAGCATGTCTGTATGCCAATAGTAAACAATCTGAAAAATAAACCAAGAACATAATCCAATTTATAATAGCTACAAGTAAAATAAAATACCTAGGAATAAACTTAACCGAAGAAGTGAAAGATCTCTACAATGAAACCTATAAAACAATGATGAAAGAAATCAAAGAGGACACAAAAAAAAAACCAGAAAGATATTCCATGCTTGTGGATTGGAAGAATCAGTATTGTTAAAATGTCCATACTACCCCAAGCAATCTACTGATTCAGTGCAATCCCCATCAAAATACCAATGACATTCTTCACAGAAATAGAAAAAATAATCCTAAAATTTATATGGAACCACAGAAGACTCATCCTGACCAAAAAGAACAAAACTGGAGGAATCACATTACCTAACTCCAAATTATACTACAGAGCTGTAGTAACCAAAACAGTATGATACTGGCATAAAAACAGACACATAGGCCAATGGAACAGAATAGAGAACCCAGAAATATATCCACACATCCATAGTGAACTTCTCTTTGACAAAGGTGCCAGGCACATACAGTGGGGAAAGGACAGTCTCTTCAATAAATGGTTCTGGGAAAACTGGATATCCATATGCAGAAGAATGAAACTAGACCTTTATCTCTTGCCTTATACAAACATCAAATAAAAATGGATTAAAGACTTAAATCTAAAACCTGAAACTATGAAACTACCAAAAAAAAACCATTAGGGAAACACTTCAGGACAATGGCCTGTTCAATGATTTCTTGAGTAATACACCCAAAGCACAGGCAACCAAAGGAAAATTGGACAAATGGGATCACATGAAGCTAAAATGCTTCTGCACAGCAAAGGAAACAATCAACAAAGGGAAGAGACAACCCACAGAATGGGACAAAATATTTGCAAACTACCCACGTGACAAGGGACAAATAACTAGAATATATAAGGAGCTGTAACAACTCAATAGGAAGAAATCAAATAATCCAATTAAAAAATGGGCAAAGGCTCTGAATAGACATATCTCAAAAGAAGACATACAAATGGCCAACAGATATAAGAAAAAATCCTCAACGTCACTAGTTATCAGAGAAATGCATATCAACACTACAATGAGGTATTACCTCACCCCAGTAGATTAAAATGGCTTTTATCAAAAAGACAGGCAGTAACAAATGCTGGCAAGGATGTGGAGAAAGGGGAACCTTCGTACACTGTTAGCGGGAATGTAAATTAGTGCAAGCACTATGGAGAACGGTATGGAGGTTCCTCAGAAAACTGAAAATAGAACTACCATATGATCTAGCAATCCCTC
Organism: Lemur catta; assembly: GCF_020740605.2. Classification (NCBI taxonomy): domain Eukaryota; kingdom Metazoa; phylum Chordata; class Mammalia; order Primates; family Lemuridae; genus Lemur; species Lemur catta. The sequence continues at coordinate 29,306,380 of NC_059128.1, forward strand.
TGCTGGGCATATATACAAAGGAGAGGAATTCAGCATATCGAAAAGATACCTGCACTCTTATGTGTATTACAGGGCTATTTACACTAGCCAAGATTCAGAATCAACCTAAGTGTCCATCAGTGAAGGAATAGATAAAGAAATTGTGGTACATATACACAGTGGAATATTATATAGCCACAAAAAGAATGAAATCCTGCCATTTACAATAACATGGATGGAACTGAAGAACATTACGTTAAGTGAAATAAGCCAAGTACAGAAAGATAAATCTCATGTGTTGTCACTCATATGTGGGAGCTAAATGTTAAAAACAATTGATCCTCATGGTGACAGAGAGTACAATGATGGTTATCCTACCCGAGAAGGGAGGATAAAGTGAGGATAATTAATGGGTGCAAAAATATAGTCAGTTAGATAGAATGAACAATATTTGATAGCACAACAAAGTGAGTATAATCAACAATAAGTTCGGGTATACATTAAAATAACTAAAAGAGTGGAATTGGAATGTTCCTAACACAAAGAAATGATAAATGCCTGAGGTGATGGATACCCCAATTACCCTGATTTGATTAATTGTATGCCTGTATCATTTGTATGCCTGTATCAAAACTTCATATGTACCCTAAAAAGATATACAACTATGTACTTATAATTAAAAATTTTTTTAATTTTTAAAAAACTGTAAAAACATCAGATAATATCAATATAAAAGATTACAGTGTGACCAAATTGAATAGATTATTTTAAAACAACTAAGATGAAATGCAAATTAAGGGGAAATTATTTGCTATTGCTGTATTCCCCTATGAGTGGTACAGTTTCAAGAAGAACATGTAAAAGCTCTTTGGACATATTTTGTTCCTGCATTTGTGCCTTTACCAGATGTCTTCCACAATTAGACATCTGTCCAAAGACAGAAAAATTTGCATTTGGATGTTTGTATCAGAGGCAGGAAATATAGTGGTTAAGAGTCCCAGTTTGGGAGTCAGACAGACCTTGATACAAATTCCATCTGTTACTTGCTGGCTGGCCATAGACAAGTCACTCCACCTCTCTGAGCCTCAGTTTTCAGTTTTCTCATTTTTGAAGCAGTAATTAAAAGTGTCTTCCTTGTTCACACCTACTAGGATGGATATTATTTAAATTAATAAAAACAAGTGCTGGCAAAGATGTGGAGAAATCGGAACCTTTATGCATTGCTGGTTGGAGTATAAAATGATACAGCTGCTATGGAAAGAGTATGACACTACCTCAAAAAATTAAACTTAGAATTACCATATGACCCAGTAATTCCACTTCTGGGTAAACACCCAAAAGAATTGAAAGGAGGGACTCAAACAGATATTGGCACAGGAATGTTCATAGCAGCCTTATTAACAATGGCCAAAAGGTGGAAGCAACGCAAGGGCCCCTTGATGGCTGAATGGATAAACAAAATGTGTTATATGCATACAATGAATATTCAGCCTTCTAAAGGAAGGAGGTTCCGATACATTCTACAGTATGGATAAACCTTGAAGACATTATGTTAGGTGAAATAAAACAGACTCAAAAGGATAAATATTGTATGATTCCACTTCCATGAGATATCCGGGTAGTCAAATTCATAGACACAGAAAATAAAATGGTGGTTGCCAGGGCCTGGAGGGAGAGGGGAATGGATTTAATGGGTGTAGGGTTTCAGTTTGGGAAGATGAAAAAGTTCTGGAGATGGATGATGGTGGTGGTTGCACAACAATGTGAACATACTTAATGCCACTGAACTGTACACCTAAAAATGGTTAAAATGGTAACATTTATGTTACATATATTTTCCCACAATTAAAAAAAAAGTCTTCCTTGTAGTTTTGTTATGAGGGTTAAATGGATTAATGTTGGTAAAGCAACTTGTGCTCGGGCCGGGGGTGGGGGGGAGGTGAGTGACTAAACTGTAGGCATCACTATCGTTGCCTTTGGTTTTCAGAAGCAGTGGCTGAACCTTGACCAACCCAGGGCCTACGACTAGGGTTGAACCAGGAGGAAAGACAGAGTAGATGAGCAGAGAGACCCCAGGCTGAGAAGGGAGGGTATTATAGCTGGAGAGAAAGATGGAGGGAATACAGGACCCCAGGGAGACCTAAGCCCAAAAAAGCACCCCTGGAAGAAAGGAGGAGATGAAGAGAGGAAAAGACCTACAGGGGGACTGTTAAATTTGAATGTGAGATAAACAACAAAAAAATGTTTAGTACAAGTGTGTCCCAATATTGCATAACCCTGTTTTATTGCATGGGATATATTTATAGTATATTTAGTATACTTATACTAAAATATATACATTGTTTATCTGAAATTCAAATTCAACTGGGCATCCTGCATTTCTATTTGCTAAATCTGACAATCCCAAGCCAGAGGCATAGCTTACCCTTCAATACTTTACGCTAAGTCACTCTAGGAGGATAGCAAATTCTAGAATAAGCTGGTACCTAAAACTCTGGACAGGGTGGTGACTGGGGGGGGCAGGAATGGGACAGGATTCTTCTCTTTGCAAACTTATTCTTTCACAAGTGAGTTCCTATAAATAGCAAGTTCCCTCAACAGTAACACAGAAATTCATTTTTAAGACTTAAATTTGCAGCCCCACTTTTGAAGGAGCCCACCGGTCAAAGCTCAAGGCAGGAGCAGCCACAGTCCCAAAAGCTGTGGTCCCTCTGGCTTCTGAGAGCAGAAGGTGGGGTAACGGGCACCAATTCCACCGCAGAGGGGCCTGGTTGAGAAAAGTCAATGGCCACCCTGTGCCCAGAGGGTCGTGCATCCTCCCCAGGGCCCCACTAAATAGCCCAGTGCCTCCAGCCCAGGCCTCTGTGACTATTTGCATAGAGGGCAGTCACAGATGCCTCTGAATGCAGAGACCTAAAACACGCTTTGTCTGTGTAAAACCAAACACAATTCTTCCGCCTCAGCCCTGAACTGATTAAAAGCTGGAGTCACTCGTTTTGTTTTGAGAAGTGCCAGGGTTTTATGCTCAAGGTTCCCCTTCCCTCCTCACTGTTTCCAGCTGCTGAGGCACTTCAGTGTGAAGGACCACACACCAGCAGCCCGGCAGTGCAGAGGCCTGGCGGAGATTAAACCCCGGGCGGGCGGGGGAGGGCCCCCTTCTTGGGCATGGGCGGCCCAGGGAAGTCCCGGTGCAGAAGGGGAGCTGAGCACCAAGAGGGGAGTTCAAGGAGAGAGCTGCCGTGCGACCCTGACCCCCATGCACCCAGCCAGGCCTCTCTTCATCCTGCGAGCAGCCCAGGGGACAGGGCAAAGGCAAGGCCGCAGGAGAAAGAGCACACAGTTTTGAGTGTGGCAAACAATGTGCTCTCCTCCTTGACTTTTTTTTAAAAAATCTAAACAAATTTACTGGCCACATAACAAATTCGGTTTGGGTGGAAGTCCAGAGGGAAGGGGGACAGCAAGGGGACATAGTTTGGGTTTTTAACCCAGCCTTAGCAGCTAACTGGACCAGCCTGGGCGATTTTGCCGATCAGGGAGGCCACGAACCAAGTCGGAAAGGGCCCGTAAGATGTGTGGGTTGGGTTGTTTCCTTTGCCCTACTTAGGCCAGTCTGCAGGGAGCGTGTGTTTGCTCACTGCTCAGGTCTGTCTCGGCCACGCCAGCATGGCAGCCTCTGCTGTGGCTCAGCACCGGGGACCCGGCAGCCAGCACCCACCAGGCACCAGCGCAGGCTGAACGGAGAGGGCGAGAGGGCGTGGAAGGTGCACCCACGAAGGAAGAGCGCTGCGACTGAGGGCTGACCTTCCCACCTGAGCACTCCTTTTCCCTTCCCGATGGCCCACTTTCTGTTTTCTCAGGATCAGAGGGGATATTTTTGAGTGCTTGGAGTTCCTCCACTATTTTTCTCACACCAAGTTTTGAAGCAAGTGGGGGTTGAATGTATGGTATTAGGCAATGGTATACAACTCCTTTCTCCTCTGCCTTATGGAACCCACTATCTTCATGCCGGCAGGGGCCGCAGCAGGGGGCCTTCGACAAACCATTCTTTCTGACCCTACCTGCCAAGCGCCCCACCAACAGAATGGGTTTGTCAGGGGCCAGCTAGAGGACATAAAAATAGGACAGAAGGTACGTGATGGAGGAGGCCGGAACTTCCATGCTTCTTCTGGGCCCCAGAAGAGCAGGCTTGGGCCCAGCGTCACACTGGCACGGCTGTCCTGGGGAAGACTGTGAGGGCCCCCTGCCCCCACCTCCTGAGGATCAGGACCAGGACGGACCCGGTGCCTCCCCTTCCCCCTCCGCTCCATTCCCTCCCCCAACCCAGTGCTGTAATGAAAATTCACGTTCAAAGCTTCACGTGGGATCTGATTTTCAACACTTTAATTGGATTAATAGAAACAGGAGTGGAGTGAGCTCCAGCCCTTCCTCCTGGACACCCCTCCCCTACGTCCACCTCCTCCTCTGTGCTCAGCTCGCTCTGCCTGGACTTCTTGCTTGGCCTCTGCTGTTCTCTCTCCTTGCTATCCTCCCATCCATCTCTCCCTCTGACCTTCCTCCCAACTCAATCCCACAGCCTCCTCCTCTCTATTTCCGGCACTTTCTGAGGCTAGCAAAATTTTCTTTCTTTCCTAATTAAAGAAAGAGCAGTCCAGTTACTTCAAACCCTGATGAATGGAATATTTCTAAAGAAATTCTATTATATTATGTTCTGGAATATATACTACCTACTAAGAGAGGTACAGGAGGACAGCACTGAAAGTCTTTAATAGATATGAATTAAATACAATCAGTGGACAAGTGTTACTGTTAAAGGTCCTCATTCTTGAGGTGCCTACCATTTCCTGAACATAATCTGGCCGTTGATACTGCCACCCCCTTTTTTAATAGATACAGCTAAAATACAAAGGGAAAGAAAACACTCTGTTTCTATGATCGATGGTTAATACTTCAGGGCTGGGAGGTGCTATATCCTTAATAACAACAACAAAATCCTATACCACTAAAAGCTTTGGACAGGAAACCACCTGAGTCCTGGCACCTGTTCTGAGCCCCAAGACTAACTCACAATGAGACCCTGGACACATGACTTTATTTCTCTGCCCCCGATTACTTCACATATACACTTAGAGGGGTGGTTGCAATCAGTGGGCTCCAACTTTTTTTTATTGCATGCCTCCAACAGCAAAAACGTTTTGAGCAACCACTCCTGCTATAGGTATATCTGGTTACAAAGTGTCTGGATATATTATGTACACAATGTAAAGGTTATTTTTAAGGCTAAAATAAACATGAAATAAATGATCATTTTATGTCTTCTTCATCATGATGGCTTCAATTTATCACTCACTGATATTTGAAGGCAAAATATTTACTTAACAGCAAAACTTGTTGCTGTAAATCCATATGACAAGTAGACTTCAAGATAATTTCAATTTGCTTTAATCACTGACTTCCTCCTGCCAGATCTTTGTTTTGAACCTCGTAATGTGAGGAAAGGAGACCTCATATGAAAAATTAGAGAAGTACCAGCTCAGTCATTGTTGTTTTAATGTTATTTTATAGTTTTAATACTATCTTTAAAACAGTTTTTTGCAGGGACCTTTTAGGCTACCTATATATTTTGTCAGGATAGGCATTGATTAAACCTAAACAATGTGCCAACTGGTACATTGTGATGTGATACATCACAACACGCTGAGTGCATAGGACAGGATGAAGACATCCCCTCCAATCTGGGGACTTCCACTTGTACATCCTGCATTGCACGTGCCATCCGACGTATGGACCCAGTGGAGGAATAGATGTTTCTTGGTTTTTGGTTTTGGTTTTGTTTTGTTTTCCTGAGACAGAGTCTCTCTCTGTCACCCAGGCTAGAGTGCAGTAGCATCATCATAGCTCACAGCAACCTCAAATTCCTGGGCTCAAGCGATCCTCCTGCCTTGGCCTCCCAGGTGCTAGGATTACAGGCATAAGCCACTGCATCTGGCTTTGTTTCATGTTTTTTAGGTAGACTACAAATAGAAATCGAAGTCCAATTATTCTTTGCCACCATCTAGAGGATTGCCTTGGGGCCGCCCTTTAATGACCAGTGCTCTAGGATCCCCTAATCAATAAAGTTCTTTGATTCTCCAATGTCTCCTCGACAAATAAATCTTTCCCGGCCCTTCATTTTACCTGCTGCTATTTAGTGATTCCTATGTGTGAACTGAGCCAAAGCCAAAGTAAGAAATGCCTTGCACCGAGGCCTGCAAACCATGAAGGACTGAGCATCTGAGGTGAGCAGCACTCAGTGCCCTTGGCATAGCTGGGCCCCAGAGCCCAGCCTCACATTGAGGGCGAGAGTGTATGAGGACCCTGCTCCGGGGGATCCTTCTCCACTGCTCTCTCACCTGCACCACCACTCGCCACACTCAACAGTTCCCTCCCATCTCCAAAGCATGTGTTCCCTTCCCTACCCAGAAACCCAGTCTCTGCCTAGCCAACCCCATGTCTCCCTGGGGGAGAAAAAAGAAGAGAAGCTCCTTTGCATGTGCATAAGGGTGTTCACACAGGTAGGACCACATTAGACCTTTCATCGGGAACCTTTTTACCAGTTAGCTTCTAAGGGAGAGCAAGTGACTTGACCTGGGTCACAAAGCTACTACATGGCAAAGCCCAAATTTGAAGCTGAGGTCTAGATCATTCCAAATCCCACACTGTTTCCAACTCACCAAAAGCAGGGAGTGACTATGGTTTGTATGCATGTCATGTGTTTCCATATGTGCATATAAACATGCATATATATACAGTCATACAATATAGTAGAATACAGGGCTCTTGGTAGATAAATAATTGCAATAGGGTGAGGCCAACGTGTCCCAGCAGTCATAGGTCCCAACACGGACAGGCAAGTTGAGAGCTCCTAGAGCAAGCAGTGGCTTTGCCCACACCCTTAGGTCTTGGTGGCTGTAAGAGAAGGAGGGTGTGCCCACTCACAACATCCTAGTGAAACTGAAAACAAGACTGAGGTTTGTCTGCCCCTGACTCATCTGCTTGGCCCCTTTGAAGGGATGGTATTTACTCTGGTGGTGGACAAAAACCTATTCTGGTTTGAAAAGGAATCAGATTCCTTGTCAAGGTGATAATGACCCAAATACCATTTGGGGACCTTCTGTACCAGCTGTCCAAGCTCGAGGGAGTAAACTCAGTGAGCAATTTGTGGTCCTTCTGTATCTACAAGACTATGTGATTGGCAACCAAGTGCAAGTTTCAAAAACAAAAGAGCTGAGGAACAAAGCAGCAAAACTGGGCTTGGCTCACCCCTCCTTAAGTGTGATTAGCTTTCGTCACTTCTCCTTGTGGTATTGCAGGGCCTTAAATCAGCCCACTCTTAGTTAAGGGGGATCTTAGCTTCAAGATAGTGAATGAAGATGATGACAACCATGATGGCAATGGCATTCACCATGTGTTGTACACATACTTCGTTCCAAGAACAGTCATCAACACTTTTCAAACGTTATCTCAATTCACCCAGTAGTCCGATGCAGTAACAATTATTCTTACCAGATGAGGAAACTGAGGCTCAGAGGTGTTTGGTAATTATCCCAAATTCACGTTACTGTTGAAGGGTGGAGCCAAGATTTGAATCCAGATCTTGGAATCTATCTGGCTCCAAAAGCCATGACCTTAAATCCTACTCCAGAGACCCTGGGTTGGAAACTGAGAGAAGAGCCAACCTTTTACAATGCATTTATCATGGACCTAACAAATATTTAGAACTAGGTATCCTCTTTCTGTTAGGTGATGAGAAATTGTCATCACCCCCTTATCCATCCACTCAGTACTAATTGAGCATCTGCTACATGTCAGGCACTGCTGTAAGTGCTGTGGATACAGCAATGAACAAAACAAACAACTTCCTGTCCTCAGAAAACTCAGAGTGTAATAAATGAGACAGGTAACAAATCGACTAATAGATAATATGTGGGGGGGTGATAAGCACCATAAAAAAATAAAGCAGGGAGATAAAGTGGGGGAGGGGCAGGAGGAGGCTGCTATTTTGGACAGAGGAAGACCACTCTGATAAAGTGACCTTTGAGCAGAGACCTGGAGTGAGGGACCAAGCATTCCGGGTGGGGGAACAGCAAGCCAAAGTGCTGTGGGTGAGAACAGGCCTCAGGGCCACTTTTGTCCAGGCTTTGAGGTTCTCAACCCTGCTTCCCACTTTGCTCCTTGGCAGAACTATATGATCCTTGTTGTGCAGTGAGGAAATCAGAGGATTAGATTCAGACAGTTACTCTTCCCACTGGTTTCGCAGAGAAAGGAAAAGGAAGTCACTTTTATTGTGTTCACGTACCTGAGCTTATTTTATCCTTACAATGGCTCTGAAAAGTAGGTATATTAAAGGTAGGGTCTGCTGGCTCCAAAGCCTATGCTCTTTCCACCACATCATGTAAAAGTGAACCTTATGACATCAGATTTATGTCATTACTTCCTTCTTAAGAGCTCAGAGCACCTGGGCACCGGAACTTCAAGTACTCAACCATCCACCCATCAGATGTTGGCTGGGAGCCTACTGGGTGCCAGCCTCGTGCTGGGCACTGTGCGGGCACAGGGATTACCAAAACAAACACACTCCTCCTCCCAAGGGGTTCTTTGACCACTCAGCAGGCCCAGGTCCTCAGTGTGGTTGATGCTCTCTCATTCCCTCTCCAGCCCTAGGCCAGGACCCCAGAGGAATGGTAGAGAGAAAATGAGTCCAGAGTCTCTGGTCCTCAGCCCACTCAGAGCTTCCAGCCGGGGCTCAGTCTCTGCTAGCTGCCCCAGTCACCCTCCACTCTGCTTTGCAAAGTCCTCCCAGCTAACAGAGAGCTGGTTTCAAGCTGAACTCACCAGTTCTTGCCGACAGACTGAGGTAGAGTGAATGAGGTTACTAAGATCCCGTTGCTTCAAAAGGCATGGAATTCAAGAGACTCCATAAGGTGGGCCAAGCTATTGGAAGAATCCAAACTGGGTTTGGAGATTCAGGCCAAGGTCTACCCAGGTCTTCTTTGATCCAAACAAGATGCCTGACGATAAGCCCACCATATCCGCTGCCCCTAGAGGAAATTACACACCATCGAGTGTAACCAGGAAGCCATCTCTCAAGTTCTCCCATGGTGGGATATAACTTCCAAACCCAGTGGATCAATGGATTTAGCCAACAGATGAGACTCGAGTCTGATTGGGCCCTGTCAAAGCTTATTCAGAAATGGGCCCATCTGCCCACCACTTCCCCCCATCTTAGTTTAGGAAAAATAAACAGGGTGGGTGGAATAAAACGTGGAGGGACGGCAGAGGGGAAGGATGTTAAATTGCAGCTGAAATCCACCTCCCCCAACCTTAAGGGCTTCTCCTTCAGTGTCAACAAATATGCAACCAATTAATGTAATTGCTGAGTTATTTATGGTGCCCAGCAAAGTGCAGCTGGATCCTAAAAGACAAGGTTGGAGGCAGAGAAAAAACTCGTTCTCAGTTTTTGGTGTGTGGTTTTGCTGGTTGGGGTTTTTCTGTGGGGGGAGGGAGGGTTCCTTTTCTTTCAGATGTTTCAGTCAACTTGTGGTATCCATGTGTCTGGTGGTCATGGCCCCTTCCAGGCAGTTTGCAGGTGTTCCTGCCTGGGGGAGAGAAATAAGAGTGGGAAGCCAGAGGAAAAAAGCTAAAGGTCTTCTGATTTCAAACTGTGATCTGACATCGCAGACTTTTTCAAGGGTCCCCACTCCGACTGCACCCCTATCTTAATCCCCCTGCATCGACCCTTTCCATAACAACCACCACCAAAAACTGCACAGAGACCCTTTTTCTCATAGCTGTTATGTGATTGTCTGGGATGACAGCTGTGTTGCCACTCAGCGCCCTGCACAAGACAGGTTTTAATTAGAGTTATTGAGGGGTTTGAATTGGCACAATTAGGGCCAGCATTAATGGGGTCTCCATGTGTTCTTTTAAACAGTTTGGCCCTATTTTTTGTCCCAGGGCAGGAGGGGGTTGCAACTAATGAAGTTGGAGAGTGCAAATTATCTCAGCAAAAGGAGGGCAAATGTAAACCACCCAGGGGAGGGGGAGACACTCAAAGGAAAGAAAAGAAAAGAAAGCAGTTACATATGGTAGAGACACAAACATATTCACACACACTTATTTTCATGTCTTCCTTTTTTTAAATGGTCCTTTTAGAAGGAAGATGTGTCCACCAAATATGTATCAGTGGCTAAGAGGGCAAACAGGAAGATGTATGTACTATATCAAACTACACCGGGGATGATGTGTGTGTGTGTGTGTGTTATGCACATAAATGTTTTTATGCTTGCCCCAAAAGCTTATGGGCATATTAAAGAAAGAGAGAGATACAAACTCTAATTATCAAAAATCCTGACCCTTCATTATCTGAAATGTTGATTGCTCTTTACTCGCCCAATTTCCTAGTTCCTTTCCTCCCGACATCTGTCTCTCTTTGAACTCCTCAAGCCCTTGTCCTCTGCGCTCTCCTGAGAGGGCTCCGTCGAAACAGACAAGCCCACCATCGAGTCTCTGGGCCCCCAGCCATGGACTTGCTCAATAACGCGCAGCCCATGACGGTGCTGGGGACAAGCCTCAAGCCCGGTCGGCCGATGCCTTTAGCTTCCCTGTGGAGCTGACACTCCTCCCAGAGGTGCCTTTGGGAAAAGGTGTTTTCAGTCAAAAGTCAACACAGCCATTTGGGGAGTAGGAAGACCAGAATTGGAAAAACAAATATAATCAAGCCCAGTTATACATCAAGTCTGTCTAGGCGAGAAGGAGGCAGTTGAACTGAAACAGGCCTCGGTACAGCGTGGCCCCAGAGTGGGGCTGGCTTTTGGGTGGCCTGTGAGCTTCGGGTACTCAGGAGAGGAACAGGCCACAGCAGGATGTGCGAGTGGAGGCAGGGGCACTCACGAGTTGCAGCCAAAAATGAAAATCAGGGTGAGCCCTGTCCCCAGCACTGGGGCCGGCAGTGGGGCTGGCTGCCTGCAACAGAGTCCCCTCCCTTCTGGTTTCAAGACAAGGTTCGGGCCCCATTTCTGCACAAGTGACGTCGCCTTCCATCATGCGGCCTCCCTTGATGTTTCAGTTCTTCCAATATCCCAGGCTACTCCTGCCATCTGGCATAATGAATGGAGTACGGGGCTGGCTCACCCCGTGCGGGACAGTCTTGGCAGAGAGAAATGGGGAGCACAGAAGGGACTAGGGCCACTCCCAACCCAACGGGGCCCAAGAAATGTGGCCAGACAGACACCCAATTCAAAATGCCTCTAGCACTCAACAGACCTTTGGGTTCTGGCACACAGACAGGTTGGCCCTGTCTGATGCAGCCAACTCTTCTCCTGCCACACTCCCCACCAGAGTGCTGAATTTTAAGAATTCCATGTGGCTAGTTAATTGGTTTTCCCAAAAGATGAAATTTCTGAGCCCAATGAAGACAAGTATGCCTGCATGTGAAGCATGCCAAGGTTGTTTTAAAACAGTGGTTCTCCACAGGGGGTACAATTTGCCCCCCAGGGGACATTTGGCAACATCAGGCCACATTTTTGGTGATCCCATCTGGAGGGTAGAGCCAGGGATGCTGCCAAACATCCTGCAATGCACAGGGTGGCCCCCACCACAAAGAATTACCCAGGCTAAAATGTCAGTAGTGCCAAGGTTGAGAAACCCCGCTTTAAAGTCAAACAGACCTGGGTTCAAATTCCAGCTCTGCCACTTCCTAGCTGGGCAATTTTAGCAAGCCAGTAACCTCTGCAAGCCATGGTTTCCACATCTGTAAAACAGGGACAGTAAATACCTCACTCATAGTTAAAGCAACTCATTGGAGGGGTTCAAGAAATATTCTTTCCCTTTTTGTTAACTTCAAAGAATGTTCTGGGCTATCTTTACTAAAATCACTAAAAGAATGTGGCATTTGGGTAATCACTGATGAAGACTTCCAGCCCTGCAGTTGCCTTTTACACTTGCAGCTGTCACCTGCTTCCCTCCCGGAGTGTGTTTCTGGAAGGTTGGGCGCCAAACCCCTTTGGGAGAAGCCTTCACGACACCTTCCTTATCTCCGGGTCAAAGCAACGCAGGAAAGCAACGCTTTCTGCAGGACCCAGGCCCCTCGCCGCCTGCGGCCAGCTGCGCTGTGGTCCCCGGGCTGCGCCCCCAGGGACCGACCGGGCGGGCTGGAGGTGGGGGGCGGCCTCATTTCCGGTGGAGGTGGCCTTGAGGGGTTCGGCCTTTTCTTTTGAACCACACAGCGCAAGACGTCAATTAGCTGAGCCCTGAGAAATGAGTGCGCTCTGCGCTCTCCGCTCTCCGGGGGAGGGCAGGGTGCCCCCGGCCGGCCCGGGGTTGCTGCCCCGGTCCCCCTATTGTGCCTCCAACAAGGGCGTTTTATTGAAAAGAGCTGAGTGCGTCTAATGCAGTTATCCGTGTCCGCCCCGTCGGGCCGCGGGCGGGGGGCAGGCACGCAGCTGCCGCCGCCTCCCACGCGGCCGACAAAGGAGCGCGCCGTGGAGAATCTGCTCCCCTTTGAACGGCTCATCTGGTTTCCATTTTTGAAAGGTTCCCCAATCTTCGCGTCCACCCAGCCCCCATCCCACCTTCACGCCCTCCCTTCTCCCCTCCGCTCTGCTCCGGCTGTGCCCCCTGGGAGAGGGCGCGCCACGCCCCCCACGGGCACCTCGCCCTACCCCACGCAGGGCCAGCTGCGCAAACACACCTGGCTTCCTCGCCAGCCCAGACTGTGTTCTCGGGCCTGGGCCTCAGTTTCCCCATCTTTAAAGTGCCATAGTTTGATGCCACCTGAATGCCTTTCAGCTCCAGTGGTCTGTGAGTCAACGAACTGATCTGTAAAGCATATGGCAAGTACATGATAGAATAATTAAGAAAATTTAAATTGCCTTTAAATTTGCAGCCTGGAGATGAACCATTATCAACTTTCCAGAGTATTTTCTGCTAGTATTTTTCTATGTTTAAGGAGTCATATGCAAAATTATCTTCGTTTCATTAGGATCATATGTGTACGGTTTTATCTCCTGCTTTTACTTATATCTGGAGGCATGTTCCTATGTTTTGTTTTTGAAGAGACTAAGGTCTCTCTCTGTGGACAAGGCTGGAGTGCAGTGGTATGATCACAGTTAACTGCAGCCTCCAACTACGGGGCTCAAGTGATCCTCCTGCCTCAGCCTCCCAAGTAGCCAGGACTTTAGGAGCACCATCATGCCTGGCTAATGCTTTTTATTTTTTATTTTATAGACAGGGTCTCGCTATGTTGCCCAGGCTTGTCTCCAACTCCTGGCCTCAAGCGATCCTCCTGCACTGGCCTTCCCAAACCACTGGGATTACAGACGTGAACCACCACACACTAGCCATCCTGTTAATAATCTTTGAAAATGTGATATTTTTAAACAGCTGGCAAATATACCATCATGGGTTTGTCCCATAATTGATGCAACTGATTCTCCCATTGCTGGACATTTAGGTTGTTTTCCTGTTCACTTGGGTGGCCATTGTTGTTTTTACCACACTATTATAAATTACAAGACCATTTTTTAAAAGAGAATCCTCAAGTGGCTTCCCAAGCTGACAGCTGGATCTAAACCCCTGCCCCACTACAAATCAAAGGCATAAAGCCAGCACTTCCACCTCTTCCAAGGGCTAGCATGAGGGGAAAGGTCATTGCTGGCTTCTTCCTCCCCTGCCTGACATCTTCAGGCACCTACAGGTTGGAAATTCACATTTGAATCATGGCCCCTGAAAATTATGGCCTTGGGCAAACTGTATAATCCTCAGCGCCCTCAGCCACCAAATGAAGATATAATCATGCCAACCCCAGAGGACTGTTGTAAGAACTAAGATATGCAACATGCTGAATATGTGACTAGGACACAGCTGCCTGGCTGTCCCCCTTACTAACTGTAACCTTGGGCAAGTTTGCTAGTCTCTCTGTGCCTCAATTTCCCTACCTATAAAATGGGAGTTATGAGGATTGAATGAAGTGTTACATAAAAAGTACATAAAAGTTTGCCTGGTACATAGTAAGTGCTCAATAAATTTAGCTATCACTATCAGGTACCTGACTGCCCCTGCTTCCTCCCTCCCTCCTCCCACTCCCCAAGGAACTAGTTTTCTGTTTCGTCTCCCAGGACTAGCCCCTTCCAAGCCCTTATCAACACAGTTTCCTCCCTTCAACCTCAGACCCAGCTCCACCTGACTTATCCTAAGCCCTCAGAAAGCAGAGCTCCAGACAAGATGCTAAGCTCCAGCAAAGAGCCCAGGCCCCAGGGAGATCCTCACAGAGCACCCACACCCCCTCCATCCCCCGAGCCTTTGCTTCTCGGATCTAGCCTTCTCCCTGGCTCAGAGAAGGGGCCATGGCTTTCAATCTCACCTCCTGCATTCTCAGGACTTTCTGTTCGTTTGTCCAGATAACAGTAACGTCAATAGCGGCCACCGCTGACTGAGTCCCCACTAGATGTCAGACCCTGCAAAGTGTTAGAATGGCATCTGTGAAGGATCAACCCACTGTACAATGCAGCATGGAAACTGAGCTCAGAATGGTTGAACAACTTGCCCAAAGCAGTAGAGCAGACATTTGACCTCAAAAGAGTCTGACCATACTGTCCTGCTCTGCCCAGGACACTATGTGGCTCAGGTTTCTTTATCGGTGAGGTTGAAGTCACAGTCACCTTTCCTATAGGATATGCCCTGAGGAATCTAAAAATGGGAGGGCATTTGGAGGAGGATTGCCAGATTTAGTAAATAAAAATACAGGACACTCAGTTAACTTTGAATTTCAGATAGAGGACAAATAATTTTTTTAATGTAAGTATACCCCCATGCAATATTTGAGACATACTAAAAAAACCTTCATTACTTATCTGAAATTCAGAATTAACTGGTGTCCTATGTTTTACCTGGCAACCCCAATTGGGGGCTGTCATTACATTCCCCAGAAGCTGGTTCAGCAGGTAAGAGGCATAGTCTTGGCCTCCAGATGACGATGCTGTGTCACCTACTCCTCTCCCATCTCTGCGCTTTTATAGCTCAGAGGTTAAGTGACCTGTCTAAGATCACGAGTCTGGAACTTGAACTGCACACAGCCCCAGTCTCCCAAGTCTCCTGATACAGTGCCCAGCGAAGCAGTCACCACAGGCCCAGGGTGGATCTGTGCTTTCCAGTGTAAAATTATCATTCAGCTGCATTGACATAAGAAAAATGTGGACAGCATCTGAATTTTCAACAGGTAATACAACCTAAAGACTTGCTCTTCCTTTAAGACTTGTTACAAATCTGTTGGTTACAAGTGACAGAACTCTTGACTTCAACTAACTTAAACTAGAAAGGAATGGATAGCTCATGCCGACTGATAAATCCAGATGACCACATTGATGGGGGTATGTCAAAGGGACACAGGAGCCAACTGAAAGAGCTCCCAATGCTCAAAGCTGGAACGATTTGAGCAACAAAATAGAGTATTAATAGTGTTAGATAATAACGCAAAGTATAAAATAAATATCCAGGAATCCATACTTACATAAATACACAATCGAATAAATAAATATGGGAGAAGAGGCAAATCTCCCATGCATAAGAATTCCAATAATTTATGTAGATACTGCACCCTAGGGGGAAGGAACATAACTCTCACTCCTTAAGCACAGGCTGCACATAGTGTCTTCCTTCCAAAAGGTGTAGTGTGCAAAGGGGGATAGAAAAAGTAACTTTATGGTGAAGAAACCTGGCAAACTCTACCTTAGCCAGGTGATCAAGGTCAACGTCAGCAATGGTAAGTCATGCTGGCAGGATGTAGCCTCAATGTGTGATGAGAGTGGCATTTTGCTCCTGTGGCCTTTCTCCAAAAACATAACCCCAGTCTAATTATGAGAAAAACATCAGACAAACCCCAATTGAGGGACAGTCTACAAAATTCCTGACCGGTACTCTTCAAAATTACCAAGGTCACCAAAGACAAGGAAAGTCTGAGACATCGTCACAGCTCAGAGGAGCCTAAGGAGACACGATGACAAAGGCAACATGGTGTCCTGGATGGGATTCTGGAGCAGAGAAAGGGCATTAGGGGAAAACTGAGAAAACTTGAATCAAATACGCCAAATATCAGTTCATTAATTGTGACAGAGGTACTGTACCAATGTACGATATTAATAGTAGGAGAAACTGAGTGTAGAGTCTATGGGAACTCTCTGTAATGTTCCACAGTTTTTCTGTAAATCTAAAACTATTCTAAAATAAGAAGATTATTTAAAAAAAAAAAAATCCGGGGCCTTCCGATGTGGTTGGACTCAGAGCTCAAATCACATCCTCATCGTTGGACTCTGCCATCCTCACGTCCTCCGTGCGGGGCTCAGGCTCAGCTGACAGCACGCGGCCGCAGCACTCCACACCACGTCTCTGGCTGGGATCCAGCAGCAAGGAGCAGCTGCTGCTTCCCCAGAATCCCAGCGAGGCTCTCGGTGCCGCGCGGTTCTGGCTGAGCCACGCGCTCCATCCCTGGGGCCACAGGAAGGAGAAGCCCCGATTGGCTCGCACCTGTCACCTGCATCAGCTCTGAGTCAGGGGCTGACTGTGAGGCAGAGATGGATACACAAAAAATTGGGGGCCATCACCTGGAGCAGGTGAACGGGTGTTTGGGGTCAAAAGTAACCCCTGTCCAGTGCCTCCTTCAACATTTTTGATACTAAAATGTCCATATATGAAATACTGATGATTATTTCTTTAGTATCCCTACTTGCCAAAATAGTTAGCTACTCTATATCTATCTGCCCATCAGTTTTTATAACGGACTCAAGAAATACCAACACGGAGGAACCACTGTTCAAGTCTGGCCCTTGAGCGAAAGGCTAAAGCATCGCAGATGAAGGAGCAGGAACAACGAATCGCCAGACCATCCTGATTTCGTTTTAGGACTTCATCTTGAGAGCCCAGGAGACCAATCTGACAGCCTGGACAAGGACGGATGGAACAGAAGCCTGGAGGGCTCCTAGCAAGAGCCCTGAGCCTGAAGCAGAAAAGATTGGAACCCCCCACTGTCATGACAATATTTAGTTATGCTGACTGAGCCGGACACTCTCCTCGGCCCGTTCAGGCTTGGGCTCATCTGATCCCCACAATACTGCCGGCCCGTAGGGATTATTATCCCCATTTTGTAGGTGAGGAAACTGAGGTGCAGCAAGTTTAAGTAAATTTGCCAAATGTCACGCAGCTGGCAAATGATAGAGCTGGCATCTGATCCCAGGCTCTGGATCCAGAACCACCTTACTAGCAAGCATTATTAAAAACTGAAACAGGAAAATGATCCAAAAATATAGGTAATATTCAATATTCAGCTTCTCAGCCCAGTTTGTTTTTGTTTTTTAGACATAGGGTCTTGTTCTGTCACCCAGGCTGGAGTGATCATAGCTCACTGCAACCTTGAACACCTGGGCCCAAGGGATCCTCCTGCCTCAGCCTCCCAAGTAGCTGGGATGACAGGCACATGCCACCATGCCCAGCTAATTTTTTAAATATTTTGTAGAGATGGGGTCTCATGGTATGGTGCCCAGGCTGGTCTTGAACTCCTGGCCTCAATCGATTCTCCCACCTCAGCATCCCGAATTGCTGGGATTACAGGCATGAGCCACCACGCCTGGCCTCACCCTAGTTTTTTAATCCTGGGTTACTGTTGACTTTCCTTTGATTGGAAAGTCACTTAAGTTTTTAACCTCACTTCAAGTGCCTGGAATTTGCAGGGAATAAAATAACTAATCTGTTTTTCTGAAAAGAAAATAAAAACAAGCCAGGGGTAGGGCCTGAACAGGCTACCTGAAGAAAACAGATTTGAGGTAGAGAGTTCAACTGGCATCTGCATGCTTTTTTTTTCTTGGCTCATGCTTGAGATATTTTAGCACCAACTTGATTTTTTTCCTCTTCTGAGCCTGCCGCCAGTTCACCCTGCCTGCTTTCTGCTCAGGGCCGGCCCCCAGTGGGGTTCAGAGCGAGCCTGGCACTGCCAGGTGACAGCACTCTGCGCTGGGACGCTCAGCCTGGCCCAGGCTCTCAGGAAATCCCCATGGGACTTTGGCTTTCACTTCTTCACTACTACAGCCCTGAGTCCACGGTAACCACTGGAAAGAAAGTCATTCCAAATTCAACTCATTCTCTTCGCCTGTGAACCTGCCTCCCAGCCTGTGTTCCCAGGAGGGAACACCAATACTGCTGCCACCACCTGGCCAGGTGGTTCAAACCAGAACCCTGGGCCTGCACCCCACAGAGCCAGCCAGTCCTGGAGCCCTAGAAGTCATCTCCTCCGTGGCTCTGAAATGCACCCCGTCCTCCCCAGCTCCACGCCACCCACAGGTAGACGCTCCTCACTCCTCACTGGCTTTGTTTTAACTCCCTCAAGCCCCTCCACCTCCAAGTCACTCCTCCGCTCCCTGAGCCACACCCCATGGCCAGAGCCATCTTTCTGAAACCCAGTGACCATCAACTACCTAAACAAGTCCATGGACCCCACGGCCTACGTGATAAAGCCTGAACTCCTGGGGTTCCTGGGGGCCCAGCTCATTCGAGGGATCATGGGAGAGAGAAGAGAAATGCAGGGCATTGCCTTTGTCCCCAGAGAGTCCCAGTGGGCCTGGGAAGACATGAGTGACGTGGGAAGCTGTACATGAAGCAGACCCAGGGCTCGATGTAAGTACTGCGTTTAGCAGAGTGCCTGGCACATAGGAGCTCAGTAAATAGCATCCATGATAATAACGATTATCATGATCATTATTATATGATGTGCCAAGATCTAGTGCTGCTTGCTCTGAGGGGGTCACTCCAGGAGCCAGCTGTAGCCGGGCAGAGAAGCCACCCCTCTCCTACACACTTTGTCCTCAGTCCTTACGTTTGCTAGGGGACAGCTTTGGAAAGAAGCTTTGAGATCATCTGTTGAAAGGTGTTCCAATATCCAGGCTTTTTTGGACTTGTCTCTCAGTAACCCTCCTCTTCCTCACAACCCCCACCTCCCTGCCCTGACACCCCACCCACCCAGGTCAGCCAGGGGGGCCCCCAGGCTGGTTCAGGAAGGCCCAGCAGACCAACGCCCTCGGCATCGCCTGGCCTTCCCCAAGCACATCTCGGGGCTGTGCTGGGAGAGAGAAGACAAGGCCTCTGGGAATCCTCCTGGGCTTTCCTGTCGCTGGCCGTCTATGCCCAGGCGGATGGCAGGCCCAAGCACACCCCGAGCTCCCCAGGCCCTGACACACTTAGTTGTTATTAAAGATCCAGCCTTGCTTTCCAGAGAGCAGGTGGCTCAGCTACAGGCTAGGCCAGATGCAGGCAGCCCACAACACACACGCACATGCACACCCCATAACTCATCGCCTAGGCCTCTGCCCTTCCAGGCCTCCCCATCTTCCACGCTGCCCCCGCCAAACTCCAGCACCCTCAACGGTTTCCCAACTGCTGCTGCCCGTGGAGTTCTGGGGAGCAGGTCAACCGGGGAGGAGCCGCAGCTCGTGTGAAAACAGCCTGCTGGCCCCAGCCGCTCACACCTGCACACTCCATTCATCCCCACTGTTTACACATTGTCATCCGCAATTAATGCTTTCCCAGGAACCGCGGGCCGCTGATTGCCCCACCGCCGCACAGAGACCCCGTTCTGAGCCCTTGTGTCTGTTAAATTGAGCATGGGGCCCTGTGATTAAAGTAAGGTTCGCGGCACTGGCGCTCTGCTCACACTCCATCCCACTCAGCCTTGCTTTTGCCTCCACGGCGGTCACTGCCTCCTCCCCTCCCCCTCTCCTCCCCCTCCAGCCTCTCTCCCTCCGTGTGTCCCCCTCCCCTTCCGCTTTCCCTTCCATTCATCACAGGGCCTCTTTGCTGCTTGATGGGGGAGGTGAGCCAGGGGGGAAATGGCCAGGCCTCTGGAGAGGGAGGAAGAGTAGACAGACATCTTCCACTTAAAGGGAAGATAAAAGGGGATGGTAACCCCTTGGTGAGAGGGGCTCTGGAGGGAGGGACAGTGCTGGAACTAGAACAAAAAGGGTGGGGTGGGCCTTTGCTAAATTAATCAGTCAGTCCCTAGACCCAGCATGGCAGAGTGGTTAAGGGTGCAGGCTCCGAGGTTTGAGTCCTGGCCCTGCCACTTTCTAACTCTGGGATCTTTCTCACCATGAGTCTTGGTTTCTCTGAGCCAGGCAGAGAAATCAGAACAAGCAAGGACACAGAGCTATTTTCAGGGGAAAGGAAGCAGACCAGGACAGTCAGAACTTAATCTTTGTGAGGTGGTAGCTGCGTCTGACAATCTGGTGACCGTGGAGGTCCAAGCTGCCCAGGAGTAGAAAGGTATTGTGTGCCAGCTGCAGGGCTTAGACTTCATCCTGCAGCCGGGGTTCACAAACATCACTGTGCATCGGACATGCTGGGGAGCGTATTCGCAATGCAGACTCCCATGGTTCTGATTTCATAGGTCTGGGGCTCTCACTTCAGTCCAGGTGGCAGTGGCAGGGAGGACAGGGAGGAAGAGGAACATCTCAGATCAGCAGGGCACAGCTGCCAACTGGATCTGGGAGTGGGGGAAGGGGGAAGTCAAAGCGAGTGCTCCGTTCTGCCTGAGCGGGCAGATGGGGACAGCCTTGGGGAGGAGAAGGGAGCAGGGCAAGGCTGGCAGCAAAACGGAGGGAGGAAGAGGAATGAGTTATGCTTCAACCTGTTGATCTGAGGTTCCTGTGTGGCTCCTGTAGTAGATGGACTTATGCATTTAGGGCTGAACAGAGAGCCCTGCGTGAAGAGTGAAGAGATCCTCCTGGAATTGTTAACACAGAGGTCAGAGGTCTCTGTCCTAACTGCTCGCCAGAGCTGCCATGGAGCTCTGATAAACAGAGACAGCCACATTGCATGTGTGCAGAATCCAACTTGATGAGTCTAGGAGGGGCTGGAAGTCAGTATTTGCTGAATCCAAAATGGAGGCTGGTAGGAAGTGGAGGCTGGAGGGACCCCAGAGCCAACGACAAAGCCTGGTAGTCCTGAGGTCCAGGGAGAGCCCAAGAAAGAGGAGCCAATGAAAGGGGCCGAGACGGAGCAGGAAGAGAGGAAGGAGAGCCAGGACAGAAGCACATCTGTCCCGCAGCAAGGAGGGCTCAAATGCCAGGAGGAAAGGAGAGCACAAAGGGACAGTGCTGTCCTAAAAAGGCCAAATGGGACAATGGTGAAGGAGAGACCACTGAGTATGGTGAGTCTCTATGAGGAAAGTTCTGGGAAAGTGGCAGAGAAGGCAAGTTTGTGGGCATG
Source organism: Lemur catta (assembly GCF_020740605.2). NCBI lineage: Eukaryota > Metazoa > Chordata > Mammalia > Primates > Lemuridae > Lemur > Lemur catta. The sequence goes on from NC_059128.1 coordinate 29,327,641, forward strand.
AAAGAGGAAGGGCTGTGGCCAATATAGTTCTTAGCGTTGGCTTTCTCCAAAAGCGTGATGGAGGAAGGAAGGAGAAAGGAGAAATGGAAAAACAGGGAAGGGGAGCCGTCACGTCATGTAGAAAGTTCAGGGGGTGTGTTTAGGATGAGAATTTAGACATGTTGCCAGGCAGAGAGAAAGAGTGTTGAGGAGCATTTGGGAACACACCAAATTAGGTCAGTGATGGAGCCCAGTTCTAGAGAGGATGAGAGGAAAGAGAAACCTCCTCCGGGTGGTTCGAGCCAATGGAGATATTGGCCTGGAGGAAAGGCAGAAAAAAAACATGTTCTCTGAAATGAGAGAGAAGAAGGACGGGCATGAAGGGAAGAACAGAGGTGGGGAGGTGGATATAAGAGTCACCTAAGTTTGGAATTGTAGAGAGGGAAATTTAGGGGCTGAGCCCCGATTGGTCTCCATTTTCCTGGGGACATAGGAGAGCAATAGCTAAGAGTGCAAGAGACAGGACTGAGCACAGGGCAGTGGCGTGGGACAGCCGTCACAGAGAATGGTAAGGTTGCCAAGCCACAGTGAGAGCTCAGCAGACCTCTCAGCACCTGACAACCTCAGGGCAGAACCAAAGTCAAGGAGGTCCAAGACTGTGAACTGGCAGGACGAGGGCACGGCATGGTCAAGGGATGGTGACTTCGAGGGCAGCTCGGCTAGGGGATCCAGGCAGGAAGTGAAGCAGGAAAGAGGTGGTAGCCTGAGAGAATGGGGAGCCCTAGAAACAGAGGTCACCAGCACCAGTTAAAAGAGAGGGAGAGCACACCTAGCAGCCACCTCATGGCTTCTAAACCCATTCTCCATAAAAGGACCCAGGGCACCTTGGAGAAAATGACTGGTTGTAAGACTAAGAAAATGATGAGCCTGGGGCATCTTGTAGTACCAGGAAGTAAGGAAGTGCTCAAACACACACACACACACACCCCCACACACTCACAAAATAATGGGCCTATATCAAAGGAACACAGGAACCAAATGAAAGAGCTCCCAATGCCCCATGCTGAAATAATAAAGTGGTATTAGATTATAACCCAAAGTAAGATAAATATTCAAGACTCCCTACTGATATAAATTAATGATGGAATAAATATAATTTGAGCAACAAAGTAAATAAAGTAGTATTAGGTTGTAACCCAAAGTATGATAAATATTCAAGACTTCCTATTGATATAAATTAATGACAGAATAAACAATATAAATGGGAGAGGAGAGACAAATCTCCCATGCAGAAGAGTATCAAATAATTCACAGAGATACTCCATCCTCAAGGTGGTGGAGCATAACTGCTCACTCTTTAAGTATGGGCTGCTCATAGTGACTTCTGTCCAAGGAGGACAGTATAGAAAGGAGAAGAAACAGTAACCTTACAGTGGAGAACCCTGAAAAACACAGCTTCACCCAGGTGATCAAGGTCAACATCAACAGTAATAAATCATGTGGACAGGATGTACCCTTGATTTAATGTAATGAGAATTATACTTTACTTCTGTGGTCTTCCTCCCCAAATCCCACAGCCCAGTCTAATCATGAGAAAAACATCAGAAAAGTTCCAATTGAGGACATCCTATAACATACCTGACTAGTACTCATAAAACTGTCAAGGTCACCAAAGACAAGGGAAGTCTGAGAAACTGTCACAGCCAAGAGGAGCCCAGGGAGACACAATGACTACATGTAATGTGGGATCCTGGAACAGAAAAAAGACATTAGGTAAATACTAAGGAAATCTGAATAAAATATGGATTTTAATTCATAATAATTTATCAATATCAGTGTGTTAATTATAGTGAATGTACCATACTAATGTAAAATGTTAATAATAGAGATACTTCATTGTACAGTATAGGTAGGAACTCTCTATACTATCTTTGCAATTTTTCTGTAAATCTAAAACTGTCTTTAAAAATAAAATTTAGTCCTTTGGGCAGCCAAGGTAGGAGGATCATTCGAGGCCAGGAGTTCAGATTAACCTGGGAAACATAGAAAGACCTTGTCCCTACAAAAAATAAAAAATTAGCCAGGTGTAGTGGTGCACAGCTGTCATCCCAGCTGCTTGGAAGACTGAAGTGGAAGAATCCCCTGGGCCCAAGAGTTTGAGGTTACAGTGAGCTGTGATCATACCACTGCACTCCAGCCTGGGCAACAGAGTGAGACTGTCTCTAAAAAAATTAAATGAATAAAAAAAGTGAGGTGAAGAGAGTAGATTCTGGAAAGATGGTGGCAACAGCATAGTTTTTTAATCTCCCATTACCCCCTCCAAACACAGAGGGAGCAACCAGGACAGCAAAATCAAAGACCCACAGAAAATATCTACAACAATATTACGTGACACAGTATCACCCCAAACCACTAAGTATGTATTCATGGAAACAAGCCTTCAATAACATGAGACTTGCATGGCATTGGCTTCTGTTTGAGTAGAAGCAGAAAGAAGGTCCTGAGACTCCAAAATTCACTGGCAAATGCAGTGAGCCAATCTCACAAGAATAGCTGAAACAGAGAGGGCTTCTGCAGGATCCAATTCATGGGCCAGAGCAAGAGGACTGAGGCGCAATAATGACTGATGGTGCTGGAGCAGCCTGAGCCCTAGAAACTCCCAAAACTCAAAGCATAAGCTCCTTTCCAGAAAAAGCCCCACACTGAAGAGAAAGTGCTGGAAGTAGTAAACAAATGGAGCAGAACCAGACAGTTAAGAGCAAAGGATAGAAAATATCACAGAAAAGTAGAGGAGTAGAGCAGAGAAAACGATTTCAGAAAATACCAGACCATCTCTTTTATCACTTTGCAAAAACAACAGAACAGGGAGCTCTAGAGCCAAGGAGCTAGAAAAGTTCTCCTAGCTGCACCCTCTCTCCAAAAATACTCAATTCACTTAAAAAACTAGTAACAGAAAAGGATCATTTGAAATCCAAGATAAAAGAGCAAATCACGTATAAAAGAAAGAAAATGAGATTGTTATCAGACTCTTCAACAGCAATGCTTTATGCCAAAACACAGTGAATAACACATTTAAGATACTAAGGAAAAGAAAATGTGATCTGTGGATTTTATATCCAGCCAAACTGACCTTCATGTATAAAGGACACAGGCAAACTTTCCATAATGTACAAGAACTCAGGAATATGTTTAACATGATCCCTTCCTGAGCAATCTACTAAAAAATTAGTTTCAGAAAACAAAAATTGACTGGAATAATGCCTACATGAGCACTGGTGGTAAACTTTAATTTTACCTGTAAAATTAAGAGAAAATTATGGTTATGAAATAGAATAGCATATGATGGTTACATGCTCTGACAATGTAAATACAATATCACAAAGTAGATGAAGAATGGAGAGTGTATATGGAAAGTAGAATAAGCTTGCTAATTGCCTTATGAGTATTATCTGGGAGAAAATACTACTTCAAATAGAAAGGAAGGTAGAAAAGGAAGGAACAGAGAGAAGAGGTTAGTACCTAATTTTAATGTTGTTCATATTATGGCACCAAGGACAACAGGTGCCAAAAAAAGAGAGAAGAAGAGACTAGGAGAATTATATAAAAGTATATATGAGTATAAAGATAACCATTGGAGGCTGAGTGCGGTGGCTCATGCCTGTAATCCTAGCACTCTGGGAGGCTGAAGTGGGAGGATCGCTTGAAGCCAGGAGTTTGAGACAAGCTTGAGCAAGAGTGAGACCCCCATCTCTACTAAAAATAGAAAAATTAGCTGGGCATGGTGGCACATGCCTGTAGTCCCAGCTACTTGGGAGGCTGATACAGGAGAATCGTTTGAGCCCAGGAGTTTGAGGTTGCTGTGAGCTAGGCTGATGCCACAGCACTCTAGCCTGGGCAACAGAGCAAGACTGTGTCTCAAAAAAAAAAAAAAGATAACTATTAGAACAAAAATTAAAACCTTCTTCAACACCAAAAGATCTATCCAGAGCGAGAGAGAATGAAAAAGTCCACATAGTGAAAGATATATGACAAGATCTATGAAAGATAAAAGAGACATGTGAAATATATCATAATATATATGACAGAACTGAGCCAAACATATTGAGTCTATCATGGTAAATGTGTTTAACTCACTCACTAAAAGAGAAATATTTTTATACTGGCTAAAAAAGCAAAATGAAAATCTATGCTAAACACAAGAGACACATCTCAAGCAAAGAGCTTAAGATAAGTTAACAATTTTTAAATGGACAAAGATATACAGAGTATATGTAAATCCCAAAAACAACAGCAATAGGAATCACAACGCTGGTATCTGATAAGATAGAATTTAGACCTGAAAAAGTACTAAAAGAGAAAAAGGGCATTTTATAATTATAAAACCTATAATTTATATGAAGATATAAAGTTATTAATATACAACAATCACTTTCATAAAGGAAAAATTACAGCATTTGCAAGGAAAAATAAAGACACCCATAACAGACTTTAACATCTCTCTTAATTCAGGACATATTAAGCCTAAGCAACACAATAGTAAGGTAAGTCTTATTAATAATAAGTATCAAATTCTGATTCCCAATAACTGAATACAGCTTCTTTTTTTCTTCTTTTTTAAATTTTATTTTTAATTGACAAGTAAAAATTATATATATTTATGGGGTACAATGTGATGTTTTGATATGTGTATACTATACATTATGGGATTATGAAATCAAACTAATTAACATATCCATCCTCACATACCCTTTTTTGTGATTTGAACGCCTAAAATCTCCTCTCTTAGCAATTTTGAAATATACATTACATTATTATTAACTATAGTCTGTAATCCTAGCACTCTAGGAGGCCTAGGCGGGAGGATCGCTTGAGGTTAGGAGTTCGAGACTGGCCTGAGCAAGAGCGAGACCCCATCTCTAATATAAATAGAAAGAAATTAGCCAAAACAACTAAAAACAGAAAAAATTAGCCATGGCTGAGTCTGAAGAAAGAGCTGGAAGAAGCCACATGGTACAGAGGCAGAGAGCGTGGATTTGGGTCAAGGGAGTGGGGTTTCTAGTCCTTCCTAATGGGAGCCCATTGAAGGCCAGGCCTAGATTATCACTGTCTTTATGTCTTCAGTGCCCAGTACAGCGTGTGGCACCTAGGTGCAAACACACACACATACGCACTCATACACACAGCAGCACAGCAGCCCTGGACTCAGTGATAGACGAATAGAAAACGAAATTAAAAAACAGATCTATGATAGCCATAGAAACATTGGGAAGGTTTTCATATTTTATTTGCATCATCGAATATAAACTTTTTTAAAGAAAGTGGGAAATTTAAGAATAAATTTCAGCTAATATAAATAATATGCAGATCTTATGCGAATGTTGGTCCCTGGGTGTTGACCACGACCAACGGCCTTGTGTGTCCTCACTCCCACCGCTGGGCCTTCTCCGAGCCCTGAGGGCTGCTTGGCCAGCGCGGGCAGCACGTAGCTGGGCTCCAGCCATGCGGAAGCACTGATTATCCTTGGCAGCAAGACCCAGGCTTGTGACTGGCCAGAGGAGGTCTGAGGGTCATTTCAGTGGGAATTTCTCGGAACTATGTCTTTCCAAGCAGGCTGAGGATGGGAGTAGGGATATGCCTAAGGTTTGGAGAAGCCTTACACCAGCTTGGATTCCCTGCCTGCCAATGCCCCATGGCCCAATCGTATCCAAGGGTTCCACAGCACTGGTTTCTAAAGAAAATCAATTCAGAAAAATAAGACGGTTCATGGGAATAACAGCTTAATAGGCACAGGGCTCTATCTCGGGGTGCTTAAATGCTTTGGAACTAGACAGAGATGGTTGCACAACCTTGTGAATGTCCCAAATTCACACTGAATTGTTCACTTTAAAATGGTTAATTTTATGTTGTATGAATTTCACCTCAATAAGAAAATAAGACAGTTCAATACAGTGGCTGAGTAGAAAATTAATACCCAAGAACCAATTACCTTGACATAGACAGGAAATATCCAGTTAGAAAAGGAAATTGAGTGGGGGAGGGGGCCATTTTAATGAAGCAAAACAGAGCTAAAACTATGAAATACCTAGTATTAAATTGAACAAGAAATATGTGACATGTGTGCATTTAAAATCGTCACACTTAACTTGAGGGCAGGGTAGAGATAATTGGAATATGCATTGAAAGCCTTGAATATATATGGAAAAATTTGCCACATTCCTAGGTAAGAATTCTGAATATTATGCAGATATTAATTCTATCCACAGTATTCTATAAATACAACCAATCACAATCCCAAATTGTTTTCTATATCTTGAAAAATTTGCTATATAATTCATTCTAAAAATACAGAAAATAGAATGTGTAATTATCTGCAATTTTCCCATGATCCTAAGCAGCACAGAAACTTCTCTCCACCGTCATATGGTATCGTCTTACATGTGTGTAGACGTTTTCAGAAAAGCAGTAAAGCACAGTGGTGGAGATCTCAGGCTCTGTAATCAGAGCTGATCCCACCTCAGCTGCTGAAGCTTGTGTCTATGACCCTGGCCAGGTGACTTAACCTCCTTGATTATCTCTTTTGCAAAATGGGGAGAATATTAACCATAGATATGAGGATTGAATGGAATAGTCATGTATGAGTGCTCGGCCTAATATTTGGCACACAGTGAATCTCAGCATTCAGTTAGGTGGTTACTATTACCTTTGTATAAATATATGATAGCATATATGTGATTGTATTGTATACTGTGAATGGGTTTTTAAAACTTAATGTCCTATCATGGACATCTTTGCAAGTCAAAACATATGTTTTTATTATCCAGTGCTTAACCAGGCACCAACACATACTATGTGCTCACCATATATTTGTTTTATGAAGAAATTAATCTTAGCTCATCTTTTTACTGGTTTGTGCTGGTTGTAATGGTTGCCCTGAGTTCCAGCATATGGATGTACTATAAATTAATCACCAGTCCTCTATTGGCAGACATGTATCATTTATAATGTTCACAAAATTGAGAGCAACATTATCAATATCCATTAATGGGGATTATGGATAAACTTTGTATTTTAATTATTTGCAAATGAGTTAAAACACTTCCACACCTGTATTACTTGTGACCAAGTAAACCTAGAAGTCATTTCAATTAATTCCTCGGCTAAAAATAGTACAGACATTCCCATTTGCGGGGGTCGAGGGGGAGGGTGACAGCCAGGTTTTGACCACTCCTCCACTGGAAGGCAGTTGTGTGTGAGGGTCCCTCAACTGGTGGGAGAGCCTGGTTGAGCCCCGCTTCTCCACGTGCCTTTGTTGGTTTGACTCCCATCTGCTTTTCCAGGAGAAATGGTAACTTTTTCCAAGTAGGAAATGATCACCAAGTGAGAAGTGAACATGGTGGAAATTTCCCTAAAGAATCTGATTCAGAAGAAAGCCTAAAGCCCTGAGAGCCTTTCTATGCTGGCAAATTTGGTGATTCTGAGGTCTTCAAACTGATGTGTCAATTAGACCCACAATCATATCTCCCACCAGCCACCCAGCAGCAGGGGTCTGGAGCAAGCTCACCCTAACATTTCCAGGCTAAGATACAAATGGAGGCCCCTCGCTCACAGCCCACTACCCTTGTCTTCCCACTTCTGACACCATCCTCCAGCAGAGGGGCCTTGCGTGCACCTCTGTGTCCAGACAACCTAGCTCACATGTCCAGTTCTGTCCACCTCCTTTGCCTCAGGAGATACCTTTGGCACACTCCAGGGGCAGAAGTGCACACTCTAGCAGCCAGGAGAACTGGCAACAAGCCCGTGGAGGCCCTGGAAAATAGAATGTGGTGCAGAAAGGTGGAGGTGCTATAGGTAGGCATGTCCCCTTAGCTCTGTGGACTCCTCACTCTAAGACAGCAGCAGCTGGAAGGGGGCTGGAGCAAGAGCCTTGAAAGGCCGTTGCCTGGACGGAGCCATCTTCCTGCTCTGAGACTACACTTGTCTGCAGCAACCAGAAGCCCAGCCCAGCCAAAGCTTCTACACATCAGCACTTCTCGCTGATGATAGTTTTCCTTCCCAGGGGACATTTTGCAATGTCTGGAGACATTTTTGGTTGTCACAACTAGGGGAGAGAGTACTACTGGTATCTGTTGGGTAGAAGCCAGTAATGCTTCTAAACAGCCTGCAGGACACAGCCCACAGCCTCCTGTCTCCAACAAAGAATTATCCAGCCCAAAATGCCAATAGTGCTGTGATTGAGAAACACTATGATACACACATGTGTGTGGAGGCCAACAGATTTTGGATTCAGACCCTGATTCTGCCACGGGCTTGTTCTGGGACCAATTATTTTACCTCTCTGCACCTCAGGTTTCTCATTTGTGAAATGGGGTTGATGGAAACTATTTTTGAGAAATTAAAGGGACTTGATATGTAAAATGCCTGGCACATAGTAGGCCCTCAATAAATGTTATAGGTGTTTCTTCAGTGGGGAAGGAAGCAGACTTTGTGTTCTTCAATGTCTCTGTGAGCCAATTAGAAGTCTTGAAGTTGGGAAGAGAAGATTTGAGCCAAGAGCAGCTTATATTATTTCTGAACTACTGTGGATGAGAGATCAAGAGGAAAAATGGGTGCATAAAAATATGGCTGTACTGGCCGGGCGCAGTGGCTCACGCCTGTAATCCTAGCACTCTGGGAGGCCGAGGCGGGTGGATCGCTCGAGGTCAGGAGTTCGAGACCAGCCTGAGCAAGAGCAAGACCCCGTCTCTACTAAAAATAGAAAGAAATTATCTGGCCAACTAAAATATATATAGAAAAAATTAGCCGGGCATGGTGGCGCATGCCTGTAGTCCCAGCTACTCGGGAGGCTGAGGCAGTAGGATTGTTTAAGCCCAGGAGTTTGAGGTTGCTGTGAGCTAGGCTGATGCCACAGCACTCACTCTAGCCCGGGCAACAAAGTGACACTCTGTCTCAAAAAAAAAAAAAAAAAAAAATATGGCTGTACAGAAAAATCAACAGGAAAAGTTATGTTTATACAGAGTGCTTTAAGAAGTTGTGAATCATGTAAGGCTGAGCTATGCCTCTGGAAGCTTCTTCCCTCTTCCACAAAGGATTCTCCATATCAAACACCATGCCTACCCCTTCCCTGCATCCACACTCCTATTTACTCTGCCAACCCCCAGCCCCAGCAGTCCCCAGGTGCAGACCAATCCCATCAGAGGTGATTTGCTTCCATCTGGTGGCAGAATTGGTAAGAGCAGCTGACATTTTGTCCATTTGTTTGATTTTGCTGATAAACACTGAATATGATCAACCACACACAAGGCAATTTATTTAACAGCATTCTAAGAGCTACACAAAATGTAAAGGCAGACCAGCCCACCCTCCCTCCTAGAATCAGACGGAGACATTAGGGCTTCTGGGCAGTTGATGATAAATGATAACAGGATCCTTCAAATCTGTGTAACATATGTTTAGTTGGAGTCAGGATTCTCTAGTTAATAAAACAAAAATTGTATAATCTCTTATGTTTAAAAAAGGAATTTCCTTATATGTACCTATATAAAGCTTTAATCATTCATACTTAAGCAAGGAGGGAGATCATTTACAAGCATGTAGATATAAAGCAATGTCCAAAAGTGCTCAAAAATTATTTTTCTGATGTCAGAAAAATATTACCAGCCTTCCTGCATTTCTTCTTCTTTCTTCTGTTTTCTTTTACAATTTTTCTAGTTGGGCAACTTTCTGAGAGGCAAATTGAAGGATTTAAAATGTAAATAATAAATTACCCCTTATGGATAACACTATGCCAAAACTAGTCCAAAAGCTGAAAGCTGTCCCGGCAGTTAGGTGCCCCAGAGAGCTGCCCAGCTGGTCCACAGCCACATGTCTCTTCTCTTATCTTCCAGAAGTTGACCCTCCGGTGGGGGAGCCATGGCAGGGAAGCAAAGAACTGAAGAGTCTATGGAACGGGCGTCCTAAGAGGTTCCCAGAGGTTTATTTAGCACCTTCATTGAGTACACACAAAGGCGACAAACATTCGAAGAGGAAGAGAATATCCCCTCCAAGAGAGTTGAGCCCCTACAGGATAGGAAGGATTTGGAAACAGGGTGAGATCACAGACGGCCTTGTACAAGTTGCTAAAGAATTCAGATTTTAATTCCGTGGCACATGGAACGTGCATGTGCGTGTGACGAGCAGGGCTGGCTTTGGGAGATTATGCAGGCGGCACTGTGCAGGATAGACTGGGGAGGGAGGACTAACGTGGAGAACCCTTGGTTATGGGGTTGAACTGACTCAACCACTCCTTGGCTTCTCAGAAGAGAAAGGTGAAGGTAGGGGAGAGAGGGCACCTCCATGCCGGGCGTTGGTGTGACTCTCCTGGCCTAGCTCCCTCTCCTTGCTCACTCTCCCCTGAGGATGTGCAGTGACTGACAAGGAAGGGTGAGCTCGGAATGGCAAACCAAGCAAAGCTGTTGGATTTCTCCCAGCCTCCTCCTCTCTAGGGCGGCTTCCGGCTTCCGGCTTCCGGCTTCCAGCGGGCAGCTGCCATTCCAGTGCAAGCCTCTAGGGGTGAGGTTTTTAAGGGTTTCTGCTACTTTGCTAGATATTCATTTTTTGTAAGTATTTTTTGCAGATCTGCCTTTTTCCTAACTCTAAATGCTGAAGTGCCTCAGGGCTCTGACGGCTTCTCTTCTGTATCTGTCTGTCTCCCTGGACAGCTCCTGCACTCCTGGCGCTGTGAACGCTGCAGGGACGCAATCATTGCCAAAGTTTACTCATGAATTACCTCTCTCCAGACCTGTTCCTTCCCTCTTGGACTCTTGCATTCCTCATCATCTCTACTTTCAGAATCCACATATTCTTGCCACCCCCACTGTGAACACTCTAGTTCAGCGCTGTCCCATGGAAACATAACACGAGCCACAAATGCAAGCCACATATGTAATTTTAGATTTTCTAGAAGACTGTGAACTAAAATAAAATTTTAAGGCTCACCCCTGCCCCCCAGCAGCTGACTAAATGGACACCCTTGTGGCCAAAAGGAATATCCTAAAACTAAATTGCCTGAGACATATCTTATCATGCCCCTCCCTTCTTGGGGACATCCTTTGTAACCCATTAACAGGCCTAAGGGTATGCCAGACAAACCTACAGGCCCTTAATTTACACAACAAATATATGTCCCATGGCTTATCTCTGATAAACAGCAACTATGTTAAAACATTCCAAGCCTTTAGACAAAGCTTCATATCTTTAGCCAATTACAAGCCAAAGAATCTTTAAACCCACCTATAACCTGTAAGCCTCCCCCACCCTTCCAGATGGCCCATCTTTTCGGGCTAAACCAATGTATGCCTCCCACATACTGATTTATGACTTTACCTGTAACCCCTGTCTCTCTGAAATGTATAAAACCAAACTGTAACCCAGCCACACAGCAAGTCCACTTGCTCAAGGCCTCTTTGGTTTGGCTCCGGGTCATGATCCTCAAATTTGGCTCAGAATAAATCTCTTTAAAATTATTTTACAGAGTTTGGCTTTTTTTCCATTGACAAGACAGATTAAAAAAGTAAAATGAAGCAAGTGAGACTAATTTTAATAGTATATTTTAACCCAACACAGTGTGGTCAAAATACAATATTATCATTTCAACATGTAATTAATATTTTAAAATGTCAATGTGATATTTTATTGTCTTGTTTCTGTACTGCCTTCAAAATTAAGTGTTGTGTATTTCACATTGACAGCACATCTCAATTCAGACCAGCCACGTTTTGAGTGCTCGTAGCTCACAGGTGAACAGCACAGCTATAGGCCAAGCCACCTTTGTCTGCGGTCTGGATTATTGCAGTCATCTTCCTGCTTCCACTGTTGCTCCCCGAAGGCATTTTTTCACAAAGCAGCCAGAGTGACGCTGTCAGATCATGTCACTTCCCTCTTTAAAGCCTTCAGTGGTCTCCCACCTCTCTGAGAATACAATCAAGGGTCCTCTCCATGGCCTACAAGGACCAGTGTACTCCAGCTGCCACATCCCCCTCCTTCCTCATCAACTCTCCCTCTGTCCCCCCTGTGGCTGCTTCACTGCCCGACCCCCCTTGCTGTCCTTCAAGGCTGCCAAGCGAGCCCCCAACCAGACCCTCTCCATTTGCTGGCCCCTCTGTGCGGAACACTGCTTCCCTGATTCCAGTCTGCGCTCCACTCTACTTCTCCTCATCCCAACCCCTCAAGGAGAGGGCGATCTCGCTTCCAGTGCCCCTTCCTTTCGCAGAGAGGGCACGGTCCCAGCAGAGCCCACCTCCTCGAGCATTGCCTATTTTAGTGACCCAGGTGGTTACAGTTGAAGCAGGGTTTAGTTCCTGGAGAAGGATGTGGCTCTGGTGACCTCTTGCCTGAGTCTCCAGGGGAACTCTGTCCTGAGAAGCTCCTCCTATAGCGGTAGCCACCATTTGGAAAACAACTTTTTGCTATCGGGCCCACTGCCAGTCCTGTTCCCTCTTTTCCTTTCTTCTCTCCTCATCTCAGTTATTAAAGACCTTGAAGGCCAGGTCTAAAGGTTCCACTTGTGGAGTTTGAGGCCCCTTTTCAAGTTTTTGGAGTTTACATTGAATGAATATTGGGAGCCAACTGGGATATCAAGTGCATTGCTAATATAGATTGTCCCTCTCTTGTGTCAGGATCTACATTAGTAAAGAGGCAAATGGCCTCAGACAGTGGTGAAAGGAAAAAGGCTTGATTCTTATCCTGGCCCTGAGTAATTTATGTCTTCTAACCCAGCAACCTTCTGAAGAGGGATCTCATGCACAGGTGGGTAGGGGTTTTGGAATGGCTGGCTAGAGTGAGCGAGGCTGGGCAAGAGGGGTGGAGATGAAGAAGACGACGATGACGAAGAAGAAGAAGAAGAAGACGACGAAGAAGAAGATGATGAAGAATAGGAGGAGGAAGAGGAAGAAGAGGAAGAAATTCAGGGACGTGAAGACAGTGGAGTTAAAGGTTTAAACAGCAGCACCAAAGCAGGGAGCCAATATGGAGGGGGGACGGGGAAGCTGAAAGGGAACCATCATCTGAGTCAGAGAAGGATGGGGAAAGAGGTAAGAAGTAACATGCAGCAGGCAGAGTGAGGATCAGGATGTTGAGCAAGTTCAAAGAAAGCCTGAACATAGAGGACTTCAGCCCACTTGCTGAGCAGGCAGCAATAAAGGTTGAGGTGTAGAATGGTATTATGATTAAGAGATCCATTCTCCAGCCAAATCTCCTGGTCATCCAATTTATGTTGTGGCCAGGCTGTATTGAAATAGAAGACTAAACATTTGGGTCAGAGGTTAGGAAGTCCCAAAGTTTGAAGGTCATATATCAGAAAGTCTGAGAGAGGCATCCCTGACTCAGATGACCTTCAGAGTTCTGATCAGACATCAAGCATCCAGAGATCTGAGTCAGACCGAAACCTAGAAATCCGGCCAGAAAATGGGCATCCCTGAGTTCTGACCCAGATCAAAACCTTGAGATCTTCCCCAAAGCCAGGCGTCCCTGGGTCTGGGTGAAGACCGAGGAGGGTGGTTAGGAGGCATCCCTCCAAGGCACCCTCACCCCGAATGGTAGACCCAGAGCCATGTTTTCCATACTAGACCAAACCAAAGAGCTACCACCCCTAGCCGTGAATGCACGACCATTTCCAAAGTCCATGAGACTCACTGAGTTCCGAATAGTATTGAGGGTGCCAAGAAGAATGTCCTCGGAGCTACACAGCAGAGGAGGGAGCAGTTTCAAAACACTCAAAAGTGAGTTCTCCAAGACAGAGGTAGAAAAGCGAGTTCCCCATGTGGGCCACCAAAATGTTAGGGTGGAAACTCGCATCACAGGCTGAGAAAGAATTTTTGAATCAAAGATTAGGATATATTTGAAACAAAAACTTTATTTTACTTTCCAAGAGAGGAAACGACATGGCACGAAAGAAAAAAGAAAGAAGTGCTGGCAGTTAAGATGAGAGGTTTGGAGTATAGAGAACAAAGCAGTTGTTGGGAAATGATAATGGGAGTCAGCTGTGTTTGTTTTTCTCTGTTCGACTGGCTTTATCAATCTTTTCGGAATGTGTGCTGGCAGATGTCAAGGAGGGTTACATTCCTGCTCTCTGCTCAGTATTCTTCAAGTGCTGTAAAACAAACTCTTAAAGACAACAAGTTAAGTGACAGGTGGTTAAGCAAACAAAGGGGCAGTTGTGTGCTGCGTGCTGTGATTTTTTCTTTTTTTTTCCTCCTTCACCTTATAGTGGATTTAATTTAGTGCTGTGTATCACTCACCATTTAACAAGCAAGTATGTGTTCAACAACTCTCAGCTATCGTTAACATAACACAAAAGATCCTCCTGCCCCCATAATTTTATGAATCAGAGCAGGTACAGAGGGGATATGGAGAAAAGAATGGAGGTTTTCAGCTTCGTGGAAGAGACCTTTTATTCTCTGCAAAGACACATTGCTGGGAACAGAGTGGACAGGGGAAGAGGGATGGCCAGGGAAAGGTGTGTTTTCTCAAAGGGAAAAATTCACAGTAGGAGGTAGGAGAACTTTGGGTTCCTGAGAAGAGGTGAAGAGGGAGAATTGGTAGAGACCAAATGGTTTGGAATCCAGTTTAGAGGTGTGTTGGTGGGAGTTCTGCTGTTTCTATGTGTACATTGTGATCAATGAACACATCTTTAGGCCCTGATCTTTAACAGATACTGATCAAGTACTCCTCATCCCTTTGGGCATCAGGCAGATGTGTAAAAAATTAATGTCTTTCTTTGGCTTCAGTGCTCCGTGCATGGTTGCACAGGATATCTATGTGAATGGTGTCCCCAGCATTATGCAGTGCACAACCTGCACAATTGTACATGGGAGCCCTGCGTGGCCTCCACCTTCACGTGCTTCTGCTTTGCATTGTGTACCATTTGGCCACCTGTGGTCTTATATAGACCACAAGGTCCCTGAGGACAGGAACATGGATTATATAGTTTTTTGCTTCCCACAGTGCCTGGTCCTCTGTTGATGATGAATAATTCTCCTCTAGCCACTCTGTTAGGAGACCCTCTTCTGACTAGCTCCAAGATGAGAAAACAGCCTCCTTTGAGCCTCCCCACACCCTCCAGGAATGTTCAGTCCAGACACCACATGTCCTCATCAACATCTAGTGCTCAGCCCTTTGTCTGCCCTCCCTTTGATACCAGCTCAACTCAAGCACCAGGAAATCATTAATATCAGAGACTTTCAGAGGGACATGGGGAGGGCACCTTCCCTCAACCAAAGGAGCTCCAAGATCATGTCCCCAGAGCCATGGTGTACAGCCCCACAGGCTGTGCACTGTACAACTTCAGGTGGCAACCTCATCGTAGATAGGATGCACCGTGGGTAGATCCCGTCATGCAACCCTTATCCATGCCGGATTCCAGAAGCCTCTGAGGCCATTGTTGGAGAGCTCTCATTTTCAGGCAGTTCCTAGCCCCAAGCCAAAATCCATCCAATAGTGGTTCAAAATCTGTCCAATGTTCCTGGTTCCTGTTCTGCCCTCTGGAATCCCACACACAAAGTCTAATCACCTGTTTAAGACCACACCCAGGCTTCATGGATTCCAACCCAGCCAAGAGGCAACTGCATACTAGACAACCCTGCCCCTGGCATGCCTGCCTCTCTCTGCTGCTGCTGCATGCCCCAAGCCTGGCTCCCAGCTGGAGACACACAGGCTCACTGCAAAAGTAGAGCAGTCAGGAAATCAGACAGAAAAGACTGTGCATTCCTGCTCTCTTCTCAGCAAGTTTCCCAAGTGATGGGCCTCCCTGGGCAAAAACTAATCCCCACAGCCAGGGTTCCTCGCAGCTGCCCTGGAAGGAAAGAGCCTCCGACCTTCAGAGCCCGTCTGCCGCAAGCATGCCAGGGAGTGTGGAGTGTTCCTCCCCGGGATCCATACAGTCCAGGTTTGGGGATAAGACGAGGGTTTCCCCAGCACAGGCAAGGACACCAACATCCTCTCATCTCCCAGGAGAAAGGTCATGGACACATCCCCTGCCAGAGGCCAGCGACACCACCTGCTCCTACCCTGTGCCCCAACCCCTTGGGCTGTGCTGCCCATATCCAGGAACCAAAGGCTACACTCAGCTCCTTTCACTCCCATGGGTTCTGGGGACAAATGATAACCCTGGACATGGAGAAGGCACCCTCCCCCAACCAAGTAACTAAGGCAACGGGGCCAGGAGCTACAGGGAAGGAGAAAGGCAGGCCCTGGACTGCTGTGGACCCCGGACTGGACCCCAGGAACAGAATACCTGTGAGATGCACTAAGTGGAGGGCAAAAGAGAGAAATAAGCCCTCTTGTCCCAGAGGCAGCAAAGTGGTAAGGGAGGAGTGTGAGTGGCACTCAAGAGGGCAGCAGGGTCAGGGAGTTTGGGAAACGTAGGCAGGGCCAGGCAGATAAGGCTCTGAGCTCTCCTCTTTGGGGCCACAGCCAGAGAAATACCTCAATTAGTTGCATAATCCTTCTATTTGCCCAGAGCTACATTTTGTCCAGAAACTCTCTGACCTGAGAGGTGATAAAAGAAGGCACCCAGCAAGGACTGGAGTCAGCCAGAGAACAAGGGGTGGTCTCCCAGCCTCACAGGAAGATGGAGGCCCACAATGCGTCTGCCCGTCAACTTCACCCTGCCGCCCAACTTTGACAAGCGCCCCACCGACCTGGCGCTCAGCATCATCCTGGTGCTCATGCTGCTCATCATCATGCTCTCGCTGGGCTGCACCGTGGAATTCAGCAAGATCAAGGCTCACCTCTGGAAGCCTAAAGGGCTGGCCATCACCCTGGTGGCACCGTATGGCATCATGCCCCTCACTGCCTTTGCACTGGGCAAGATCTTCCGGTTGACCAACATCAAGGCACTGGCCATCCTGGTCTGTGGCTGCTCACCTGGGGGGAACCTGTCCAATGTCTTCAGTCTGGCCATGGAGGGAGACATGAACCTCAGGTAGGGCTGGGGCTGAGGGAGCAGGCTGGGACAGGGGTCGCACTGGAGATGTCATAATCAAGAGAAAGAGCTGGGCTAATGCCAGCAGACAGAGTGAGTGGGGGCTGGTGGATGCTGGGGCGGGGAATGGCTGGCAATTATTGCCAAGAGTTTATGCTGGGCTGGGGGCAGGAGCTGGTGTACTTCTTGGTTTAAGCATCAAGCCAAAGGGACTGAACTGATCCAGGAGCATCCTGGAGACCCCCTTATTCCCAGAGGTGTCTCAAGTGAAGCATAAGGATTGTCTTAAAGGAGGCTTGCTTTAAACCAAAGGCACCTCTGGAGAACTGTACCCACCTGCACTGGTGTGCAAGTTGTCTGCTTTGAGGCCAGAGATCTGAAAGGGGGTGCAATCCTTTCTAAACATAGCCAGGGAGATCAATGTGACTTGGAACCAATGAGCACCTCAAATTCCTGCAGAGCAGGCAAGAATTTCCAAAAGGTCCTCCTAATTACTTAGGCATCTGGGATGTCTTCTTTTTAAAGTCCCTCATCCCCCATCAAACACAGTGCCACTTACATGCAAAGGCACAACCAAGAAGGGCCCAGAGTTTCCCAGCACCCACCCGGGTTATGCTGGCCCCACCCCAGCCAGACTGGTAGAGGGCAGACGGCAGCCTCCCCCGACCCAAAGCACCATGAGCACAAATCAGCAAGGACTCACTCCTGGAGACCCAGCACACGGTGGCTGGTCAATGCCTGTCCTTCCAAACAGGGAGGACTCCCATCTCAAATACCCACCAGAGGAGCCATTCAGACCCGCTCCAGCTCCAGCCACCTGTGCTGAGGCTGAAGGAAACTCACTAGCTGAAGCTCTTGCTCTTAGCTAAGCCTCAGCCTCAAGCCAGTTCCCTCTGGTTCAGTCCTCAGTGGAGACCCTATTCAATGCCAGGTTTAGCAGTGCAGTGCAGAGGCCGATCTGCTTGTGTCTGTCAGCACCCTACCCCTGGCCGAAATTTGCTCAGAAAACAAACAAGTAAAGAAGCCCCTCTTGGTGATGCCAAATGACCCTGGGACTGATATTTACAGGAAAAAAAAAACAGGAGAGAGTTGGGGGTTGCCAGGCCCCACCCTCTGAAATGCTCTGGGCTCTCGACCCACGTGGCACAGCCTCACTTAGGCAGTAGATGAGAGAGGCGCAAAGAGGGGACTTGGCTCATGCAGGCTCCCACAGGGATATATTGCAATGTTCAACTATCTCATGGGAGGAAATTCTTCCTTCTGTCCAGTTCGAATCCTTCCTGCTGCAAAGCAAGCCCTCGGTCTTTGATCTGGCCTGCAGAAAGGGCTCATTGCAGCCTCTGTGTCCCCAGGAACCCAAAGCATACCTTAATCCCTGTGTAGGAGAGATGCAGGGAGTCAGGGGCTAGGGAGGGGCACTCTGAGGGCTTTGTGTCTCTGTGGAAGTAGAGCAGTGGGGACAACATAAGGGACAGCATTAAAGGACAACAGGGGAGTTTTTAAGTGTGAGTGACCAGCTGCCCCAGCCTCATCAGCCAGAGGTGCTTATGAGGTCTCTGTCCAGTGTCTACCTTTCTGTGGTGCTGGGCCCCACCCGGGTTGAGCCTCTGGTGACTCAAGAACATGACCCCTCATGCTCTTCTGCTCAGCCTCTTGTCCAGGCACCTGGCGACTGTCACTTCTACCTAGACCCTACAAGAGATAATGCTCTCCTGGGACATCTACCTTCTCCCATTAAGCCCCTTCCCCACAAACAAGCCTCCCACACTACTCATTAAGCCATGCCCCTGACCCCATTGGAAGAGCATGAATCTCATCCACCATCATGTGCAGCTGGACTTCCAATTCCAATCTGAGTGCACCTGGGACAACTTGTTACACGTATTGTAATAAGGACAAGGATAAGAAGTAGCCAGGCACTGCACTGAACGCTTTACCTGGATAAGTGCATGTGATCCACATACAGCACCCCCATGGGAGGTGCTGTGACCACTCTCACATTTAGAGATGAGGAGACTGAGTCTTAGGTTAGTACATTTGCTCAAGGTCAGGGTGGCTCCAGAGCCTGTGCTTTCACTCAAACATCTTCCAGTCCCGCATGACCACAAAGCAGCAGCTTTGGAGGCATGGCCCCTCTAATTAGGGCAGACGCCATGCGTCAGCAGCAGGCATTCTGCGGGAGCAGGAGGCTCACTGCCACCACAGCTTCCTGCTTTTCAAGAGAAGGTAGAATCTCCATTTTGATGTGAAATCAGCAACTCATTCAAACTGTTTAAAAAGATCGTGCAAACCAAACAACACATGCTGAAGGGCCAGATGTAGCTCACAGGCCTCAGTTTGAGGCGTCTCTTGAAGCACAACACTTCACTATTTCCCATGGAGAGTTGGGAGGAAGCATAAGATGCCGATTCCACTGTATACATGAAGAGACTGAAGCCCAGAGTCTTGCCAAAGGTCTCCTGGAATCTGTGGGAAGCTTATTTCTAGAGCCAGCCCAGGGCTCTCTCCCAGTGAGGCAGCTGGAGCGAGTCTGGGGACAGTCTGCCATCACAGGCGCCTGGGTCACCCAGTGGACCCGTCGACATAGCCAGGCACGGCAGCTCCTTCCTCATGGATACTGCTAACAAGCTGCAAAAAATGCAGGTGACACACACAGGCAAGAAAAAATGCCCTCAAAGCTGAAGTGAACTTGGTTTGCCAGGGACAGAGGAGAGAGTACCAGAGGGACCTGGCCCCTTTGGCTATCTGCCTCGGTTCCCCTCAAGCTCATTTGCTCCACACCCCACCACCACCACCAGCCTCACAGCAGACACCAGAGCTCATGGCTGTGGGGACAACAGGCTTGGGCACAACCTAAGAACTTCTGCAGGTCTGCCCTCCATCATGTAGGAAGCCCAATGACGATGAGATGGAAGCCACCGGGACTCCCAGAAGTTTCCCATCTCCCCACAGAGACTCTCATGGGGCCCCTCACAACTCCCTCAGCTTCTGCCTCTAATCCCTCCAGTGACAGAGGCTCAAAGGCAGTCCCTCAAACAGGGTGTACAGGTGTCCAGAAATAGGGTCTATGCAATGCTCTTAACTTAAGCAGAAAGTAAAAATAAAGAACCAAATGTGCTCCTTTCCCCCTGAGAGGCAGCCAGGCCCACGGTATTACCATGCATCCAATCTTTGAGAGCTAGAGTAGGTAAAGTCACCTCCCCTTTCTGTCCCTGTCCCTCAGGGTAAACTGAGGTTAAACGACAGGTACAGACACCCAGCCGCTAGGAGATGGATGTCCCTGAACAGCCCCCAGCACCTATGCACGTGGAGGAAGTACATGGAGATCAAGGAACATGCTCCCACCTACCCAAGCTGACAAGGCACACCAAGTCCAAGAGCAAACTCCAACACTCCTACACATCAAGCCAAAGTAAACAAGACTTCTCTGCTCTAGCACACCAAAACAAACACACAGCCTGTGTATGGCTTTTCTCCTAAGAAGAGCTAGCATGGAAGGCCCCTGTGTTCCCCTCCCCAGTCTCATTCCCCTCTGCCGTATGCCAAAAGGAGCACCTCCCAGAATTTGGTGTTCAGCATTTCCACAGATCCTTTTCAACTATTGGCACGTGCATATATTCAGAAACAAGATACACTGTTGTATTTGTATGTCTTTAAATTTTATATAAACAAAATTACCCAGGCGTTGTGGCACACGCCTATAGTCCCAGCTCCTCAGGAGGCTGAGGCAGGAGGATTGCTTGAGCCCAGGAGTTTGAGGTTGCAGTGAGCTATGATGACGCCACTGCACTCTAGTCTGGGTGACAGAGAAATACACTATCTCAAAAAAAAAAAATTATATTGATATAAACAGTTGACAACTTCCTTTTTTTGAGAAATAGGCATGTCAATAAAATGGCTACTTCATGCATTGGAACTGCTGTATAGTTTGCTGGTATTCATCCATTCTCCTGTAAGACATTTATATGGATTTCATATTTGGCTTCTATGAACAGTGCATACCCGATATATGAGGGCATGCATAATAAAACCAGAACTGCTGTGTCGTGGGATTCACACATTTTTAACCAGTCTCCAAAGTAGTTGTTCCACTTCACACTTCCCCTAGCAGTGTCTGAAGATCCCTGTTTCTCCATGTCTTCATCTATATTGGAATTGTCAGACTTCTTAATTTTTGCCAACTAAGTGTGAAATAGATCAGGGTAGTTTTAAATTTGATTTCATGGGAGGTCTATCACCTTTTCATATGGTTACTGGCTATTTGGTTGTCCTTTTCTGGCAACATTAGGATTTTTTGTGGAATCCACTTCCCATTCCAGCTAATACCTCTCTTTACTCCCCTTCCTAGCCAGACCTCAGAAAAACACTCCCTTGCCCACATTTCTCTATGTCAGTCAACTTCCTTTTGAACACCTTCCACCTTCACCATGCCACCACAAGAACTCTCACAAGTGGCCAGGCCAACAATTAGCCTGTTATTTGAATCCCTCTCTTCTCTCCTCCTTGGTCTCCCACTGTCCAAGCATTTTCATGACCACCTGCTCCACTTTCTTTGCCAAATCCAACAGACATTCTTCAATCCTTTCTGGACCTTTTAGCAGAATTTGACGTAACTGACTACTGGCTTCTTCTCAAAAGCTTTCTCCCTCAGCTTTGGTGACTCCAAGCTCTGCTGCTTTCCTACCACCTCTCATGACTTCTGTTTGGACACCTTTGTGGGTTCCTCCAGAAAAAGTAACCTCTTTGCATTCAAACTAAGCTTTCTGCCTTCCTTGCCAGATTTCCCCCAGCCCAGGATCTCTCCATGGCAGGATCCGATCCATCTCAGGTCTCCAGCTACCGTCTGCAAGCTAATGGCTTCCACGACAGTACCATCAGCCCTCAACTCTTTCCTGGCTCTGGGATCCATTTATTGTCTGCTAGATCTTTCTACTTCAGACATTTAAAACTTAGTTTGTTTTAAACTATAATCATCTCTTCCCCAAGCCTGCTCTTCCCTCCTCCTGGTGTGACTATCTCAGTGACTATCTATGTGCCTAATTGCCTCAACTAGAAAGTCATCTTCAACATCCCCTTCTCCCTCCCCACTCACGCCCGTGACCATCAATTCCCCCTTCTGTTCCTTGAATCCCTCCATTCTTCTCCATCCTTAGCTGCACTATCTTCATTCAGGCCACTATCCTCTCTCACTAGACAACTGAAACAGCCTTCTAACTTGACTCCCTGGCCCAGTTTTAACTTGAGGGTAGAGACATAAAGAACAAACCATCATGTCACTCCATTGCTTAAAGCCTCTCATTGGTTCCTTACTCCCCTCCAGGATAAAGTCTGCTTAATGTGGAGCCTCAGGCCTTTACTGGTCTCAGCTGACCTCACCAGTCTCCGCTCTCTTCTTTGCACATGCCCTTCCCTTCACCTGGAACATTCTTCTCCCCAATTCTCATGCCACTCATCATCTTTCACTGGGTCACTCCTACTCACCCTTTAAGTCTCAACACAAATAGCACCTCCTCCAGGAAGCCTTCTTGAATCCCTCCCCCAAGCCTGGGTAGGATGTTTGTCCTATTCGCTCTCACAGCACCCAATGCCTGCCGACCCTTGTGGTGGTGAATACACTGTATTATAAATACTTGTTCATTTTTATTCCCCACTCACCTGCTTCTCAAGAAGACCATAAAGCTATGTCTTAATTAACACTGAATGCACAGCACCTATCACAGTGCCCTGAAAATAAAGCAACGAAGGGCAATTCCTGTCTGCTACCTGTATATTCCACACATCAGCAGGAAAAAAAAAAAAAAAAAAAACAGAAATGGAAACATGTGTCCATGATTTTATTTCTTTAAGATAGTTTGTGGGGTATATAGAAATTTCAAAAATCAGAATATAAAAATGTGAAGTGATCCCCACTATCGTTAATGCAACTCTGCCCGCCCCTTTTTTATAGGTAGAAAAATCAGGAACCAGAATCCCAAGTTCACACTGCTAATGACAACTGAAATGAGAACATGTCTCCTATCACCTCAGAGTGACCGTAAAGGTGTTCTTTTGAGGATGCAAAGGCAGGATCTCAGATCTTAAAACTGGAGAAGGCTTCAAGATCAAGTTCAGTCTCCTGCCTTATTCCCAATTTGCAGACTGAACTGAGGCCCAGAAAAGTTACTTGGAAGAGCCAGGATTATCAACCAGTCTCCTGTTCCTGTTGTTACACATTCACCACTCAATGCCACAGCAAAAATGGAGTCAAAATGACCCCAGAGAATATTAAAAGAGCTAAGAAATATTAATACTTGGGCTAGAAAGACAGGGACCATCAACAATGGACTACGTAAAAGGTGATCTACAAAACCCAGGCATACCTTGGACCCATTTTGCCCCTGGCTAAACCTCCAGGGTTAAACAACCATAAAGTCAACAGCTCCATTTAATTTTCATATACTCCCAAACAGGAATCAGTCCTGTGAAGATGCAGAGAGAAACATGTGGATCAAGATGCAATAGTTGAGGTTTCCTTGGTTTTATGGCTCTTCGAGGGATATGATCATCCTTCATCTTCATGTGCCATAAATAATATAGTGCCAAGTTGAGAAATGAAAAAAATTATCATCCTAGCCTCTGCACACTTAACCCTCCTAGACACCTTTCAAACTGAAATAACCCTACTTCCAGTAACTAGCTCTGGCAGAAGTAAGTGGTGGTCCTTAATGAGCAGTCCCTATAAGCCAGCCAGATCCTGTGCTGTCAACCTCACTCTGAGAGGTTGAGTGGCTCGCCGAAGTTTACACATCTAGAGATGAACACTGACAGCTTTCACACCTGGATCATGACAAAGTCTGTGCTCATAACTACCACTCTGCAGGCCCCCAGAGTGAGAAAATAAGAGGGAGAGAAGGAGTGTGAACACCCATGCAGAGAAAGAGGGTTTCTGGATTTGCAGACAATCCCTCTAGCCCAATGTCCCCTACATTATCTATCCATTACACTCTTTTGATGAAGGTAAAAACTATTTGGTCACTAGGTAAAAGGCAAATCCAAAAGCAGAAATCAATTAAAAATGCAAGGCAAAGTGGGAAGCCCATTACAGTAAGTCTTTTAATAAAACTTGAAGCATAAGGTTATTGATGAGATGTGTAAATGTCACTCTTGTCTTAGAATAGGATCACTTGTTGGCACAGGTGATGTTTTATATGATCACATCAGTAACAGCATGAATTAAAAACAAAAATGCAAAGCTGTGCAGCTGAAATTTGAGCAATAAAAATAAATGTGAAAATGCCATCAGGACAACATACAAATGTACTTAATGCCATTGAATTGTACACTCAAAAATGATTAAAATGGCAAATTTCATTATATGTATTTTACCATAATTCTTTAACTGTTACTAGGAAATATAAAATGCTATACATGTAAATGTACTGGAAACTGAACACATATAACTATGACAAAACAACATGTTAAGTTTGAGAAAAGTTTGCCATGTATTCCTTTACTCAGAAGATGAAAGGGACACACAGCCCTAAATTTATGCATATGTGTTTGCCATTTTGGAGTTGTGATTCTTTAAAATGCACTTTGGAAAGTGAAAGTACATAGACGTACACTCCAAAGCTTGCATCCTGTTACATAATGAAAAATCTTAACATTATAATTTCTTTCTTTTTTTTTTTTTTTTTTTGAGACAGAGTCTCACTCTGTTGCCTGGGCTAGAGTACCGTGGCATCAGCCTAGCTCACAGCAACACCAAACTCCCGGGCTCAAGCCATCCTTCTGCCTCAGCCTCCCAAGTAGCTGGGACTACAGGCATGCACCACCATGCCCCGCTAATTTTTTCTATATATATTTTTAGTTGTCTGGCTAATTTCTTTCTATTTTCAGTAGAGACAGGGTCTCACTCTTGCTCAGGCTGGTCTCGAACTCCTGACCTCGAGTGATCCTCCCACCTCAGCCTCCCAGAGTGCTAGGATTACAGGTGTGAGCCACCATGCCCAGCCTATAATTTCAACATAAACTCACATATTGAAAATTTTAAATGGTAGGTAAGATTCAACTATGAAATAATAGATAACTTTTAAAATGAAAATCATACCATTGTTCCCAATGAATGTTGCTTTCACAGCACTTACCTGGGACAGGGTGGACCTGCATACTTTCCGATGATGTTTTTATTGCCCAAGACATTTCTGAAAGTTCTTTGGGGCATTTCCTTCATATCCAATTTGCAGGTCACTCAAGAAAGTAGGCTTGTCCCCATATGGTTACACATCATTTTGGATCTAAAATCATATTACCTGGCTTGATTGTCCACCTTATTTACCAGCTTCACTTCAAATAACTCTTGGCAATTTCCAGAAGTCAAATTCATCCTAAAACGGATGAAGTCTCTACCTATAATGGAGGTATTTGAGACAAGTATGACAAGTTCTAATGAGTTCCAAAATATTTGGAACAATGACAGTACTGTAGGAACATGTGTACACAAGTTCCAAAAATGACTTTGAAACTTTTAATTTACAATATGAACTTTGCAGGATACCTGAACAGACTCATTCCTTCAAAACTATTCCCTGAAAATCTGCTATCCAGAGAAGTCAAAAGCAGTAGCTGTTCTGGGCTGAGATTTTAGTAATGAAAGCATTTATCAGATTAGCTCTCGGTCCTCCAAGCTTCCTAGCTACCAATAAGAAATCCAAAAAGATGGAAGATAGAGGTCTTTCATATTTCCTTCCACCTCCAATCCCCACCTCTCTATTCCTCCCTATTCCCCACCCTTTTATTGCTTTTTCTTCTTGTCTCATGCCATGGAAGGGATGCTAATCACTGCCACGTTCAGTGGGGCCATCATCACCCTTTCTGCCATCAATGTGGGCAAGAGCATCATGTTTGCCATGACACCAACCTTGCTGGCCACCTCCTTCCTGATGCCCCTTAGTGGCTTCCTGCTGGGCTACCTTCTCTCTGCTCTCTTCTGCCTCAATGGACGGTAGGGATTATTTTAGGCCCCACTCTGCCATGGGCTTTATTCTTGTCCTAGCCTCTCAGGAACAGGATAAGGAGATAGGAACCCAAGATCTGGGCAAGGCCTGTTCAAATGCACCAGCTAAACCCTATCATCCAAACAGCAATAGCTAATGGCAAAGTACCCCCAAACATAGCAAATCTAGATACCATCTCCTGCCCAACTCCTTGATAGTTAGTGGCACTGGGGTGGTTTCATGTCATCATACCAGGTGTTGATAAATACTCTTCCCTTCCCACTTTTCTTCCTTTTCTGCCTAGGCTTTAGTCCCAACAAGGACACCATTGGGTAACAGCTCTGCTAAATGGCACTGAGATCTGAAGTAGCTGTGGACCTTGGCTAAAGTGTAATCCAATTCACACCCAGCTGCTACTTTAGAGAACAGTTTGAGGGCATGGTGCAGAAACATCAGGCACTCTCCTGTCTACCCAGACTAGGACAAGGACTTTTCCTCTTTTCAGCCACAGTAAACAAATACTGATGCAGGAGTCTAAACACTAGTAGTACCTCCCCCACAAAAGAACACCCTGAATTTTAAAAAGTTTAAAAGATAATGATCCATTTTTAAAGCCAATGTAATTTAATAAAGAACAAATTGCTACAGGATGTAACACATGATGATATAGTGAGCCAAAAATCTGCCAATGACCACTTAGTGATGTCAATTTTTACCAAAACAGGGTGATAGAGATGGTAATGGCCACAGTGCCAAGTTCCATCACAGTAGCCTCCCTCATAATAAATGTGCTGTGATGTCTCTCAGGGTTTAGTAACTTTTAATACAATTAATAATTCAATGAATTGTATCTATATTCATTAAATGTAAATATCCCACCCTTTAATCTATAACATATGAAATCAAACTAAGAGAATGTGTTCCAAAAATTAATAATGGGGCTCAATCAAGTTTGGGTTTTTTTGTTGTTGTTAATTATCACACCTTTGTGATAATTAAATGTCTAAGCCAGACATTTGGAAACAGGATAAGGTCCCAGACATCTCAGACAATCTTCTGCTGTATGTTGAAAGTATAATTGTCCCATTAGCCCAACATAACAAGCCAGAGAATGATACTGGCTCACACCTTCCTTTCATCCCTCAACAGCCAGACATTTTTCCAAACTTTGGCATCTTACAAGAGCAGACAAGTTATACATTTCCAGGCTACTTTAAAAAACCTCTCAGAAAACCTCCTGATATGAACCAACTAGTCACCATCCCCTCAGGGCTCGATTAGTGTCAAGTGGGTCTACTTGACTTTCTTTGAACCCACCAGCACCCCACATACCTGACTCCCTTCCATCTTCCTATGTTGGACTGTTCAGTGGATCCTGGAGTATCTGGGAGGGAAGACAAGTGCAAGCGGAGTTGCTCCCCCATGTTCCTTCGGTGAGGGCATACAGGGTTTTACTTTCCCACCTACACAGGTGCAGACGCACCATCAGCATGGAGACCGGATGCCAAAATATTCAACTCTGTGCCACCCTCCTCAATGTGACCTTTCCCCCTTAAATCATTGGACCACTTTTCTTTTTTCCTCTCCTCCTCACGATTTTCCAGCTTGGAGAAGGGCTTCTCCTCATTGCCATCTTTTGTTGCCATGAGAAAATCAAGACTCCCAAGGGTGAGTACCGAATCATCCTCCTCTTCAAGTTCTGCCCCATATTAGACCTCTATCTGCCAACAAGTAAGTTTCTAGTAGGGACTTTTTGGATGGGGAATTAACTCTTACCATGTCATTAAGAACCAGGTAGCAACAGGAAGTATGCCAGAAACCTTAAAGAGCCAAGACTACTTCCATCAACTGCATTCCATTTCTGCCTTCTCGCTAGGAAAATCAAATGGTGGATGTAGTTTACCTCATAGGACTGAGGCAATCTGGGCTGCTGTAAGCGGGGAGACACCATTTCCTCAGCATGAGGAAATAGGACAGAATTGCCCTGGACATGTGAGTCCTGAGATAATAGATGTGTGAAAGGCCTCAACCACAAGAATTCATGAAATTTGAAGTTTGTTTTTTAGAACAAGTTTCTCATGTTGTGGGACCAGGCTAGAGCTCCAGCACCTTTGGCATTCCCGTGAGGAAAAACATTAAAGCAATGCAGCCTAATATAACCTAGAACCCAAGTAACAGGATTTCTCAACTCTGGTTACACAGTAAACTTATGCATAAATGCTCATTAACCGGTGACCACAACTACAATAGACTTGATTAATGATTTACACTTTAATCTACTACTGGATTAATACAGCACCTCTTTTCTAAAATGCTCAGAGCATTACCTTCAAAATATAGTCAAATCTCAAGACCAGAGTCCCTTCCTTAAAGTATACTTTAACTCCAATGTTTTTCTTGAACCAAGAAACTCAACCTTTATAACACATTTCATTACTTCATAACTCCAAATATCAACATATTCTTCGTAACCACTTACCCAAATCCTTCAACTGCCTCTTAATTCCCATGAATGGAGGGCCCCTTTGAAACGTTTTCTAGTTCCTGGAGATGGTGATTCACACCCTATGAAAATATACAACCTTCCCTATTGGAATTCCTATTAGCAAATGTAGGTTCTCTCTCCCTTTACAATTGGCTGTGAAGTAATTTGGTTATCAAGCAGCCAAAAAGAAACCAATGGCTGAACCATTTTATAAGCTTTAGTTCCAAACTACAGTGGAGTTGTGTAAATGAATCTAGTCTGATGCTTTTCTCAGAGCAACTCAAGAGATTTGTTGCCCATGAGGTTTCTATCCCCTTTAAAAAAGAGAAATTTCTAGAACAATCAACCAGGTTCCTCAACCAGGTGAAGGTTCGAGTACCAGAGAGGCCTGGAATGCTCTCAGGGGGCAATACTCTGGATCTTTAGCCCTACCAAAAAATGTCCAGGCTTCGCACGGTGGCTCACACCTGTAATTCTAGCTTTCTGAAAAGCTGATTCCAGACGACTGCTTGAGGTCAGGAGTTTGAGATCAGTCTGGGCAACAAAGCTAGACCCTGTTCTCTACAAAAAATTTCAAATTTAGCCGTGTGGTTGCAGTGGCACACTCCTGCAGTTCCAGCTACTTGGGAGGCAGAGGTGGGAGGATTGTTTGAGCCCGGGAGTTCCGGGCTACAGTGAACTACGATTATGCCACTGCACTCCAGCCTGGGTTGACAAAGATTCTGTTATTTAAAAAAAATTTTCCTCACAATGCTATCTCAGAGAACCCCAATGGCAAAACTAAGTGAAAGCAATTTACCTTTGGAGCCTATGGTCCCAAGCAGCTATTCTCAGGGTGAAGAATCTGCCACAAGTGTTTCTTTTTTGATTTCTGTACCCTTCTACAGAGAAAGCAGAAAGAGAAGGTGGACCTGGCTTCTTAGCTCCAAAGTTGCTCACCATCTCTACATGAGCAGGAAAAGGAATAGATCAAAGTAGGGGACAGAAGACAGGGAGAAGTTTACAAACTCTCCTGGCTAGACCTTCCTAAAGCTGTCTCCTCCCTTCCCCTCCTTACTCTGAGTATAAATCATGCTAGCATACCAAACCCACCTCCCCTATTGTTTTACTCGATGTACAAAGGTAGAAGTAATAAAGGCTCAATACTCTAATATTAATTAGGCCTTTTATTACTAGCACTACCACTAAGGAGACTAGGGGGAAAGCCAAGTTTAAGAGTAAATAGCAGGAAAGACAATAGCAGTGGGAAGGGAAAAAAATACACCTTTACATGTGTATACAGCACACCTCTAGGGATAAATTGGTGTTCTTACATTTTCAGGATTGAACAAGCTTTTAACTACTCTATTGTTCTCCCTCTACACCTATGACTAACTTTACAGAGAAAACAAAGATGTACACAGCTACCAAAACTGAAGAACTCCAGGAGCTCTGAGAAAAACGGCACCCACAAAAAAGAGTGCTCCCCTTGCACATGCTACTCCTCCTCCTCCTAACTCCTCCACCTGGAATCTGGTCATTAAGCAATTCGGAAAACCAGTGTGGTCAACTACAGAGGAACAAAAACACCAGTCTTGCCTGAGTCTTTCTCCAGCAAAGCTATCAGAATCATCAAGCCTTCCTGGGAAGACAGAGAGGGTGTCTACCCAAGAAGCCTCACCTACTCTCAGTCTAGGATTTACTACTTATTTAAAAAATAAAAGACTTGCTCAGTGACTGTGAACTCTACGAAGGCAGAAACCAAATCAGGATGACTTTGATAGCAGCTTCAGGCTGGCCTTCAGAGATACAATACAAAAAGAAAACTCTAGGTTTCACCACAGATGAAAATAAACCCAGTCCCCTCAAATAAATTAACAAGTATAACAAACTCCTCCTAACTTCAGCCTCATATTGATAAACAGTTTCACAATCTCATGGCTTAAGTTTCAGTCTTGAAAACTGCCAGGAAGTCCCTTTACACAGAAATGCCAAAACCCTTTCAACCCTCCCCACAAATGGCAATTCCCACTCTGCAACACCCACTTTCAGAAAGCCAAAAAAAGCTAAATTTTTCTAATTATGCCTTTCCCAAAATCCCTTAACAGCTGGGGGCATGAGTCTATGTCAAGAGAAAAAGTGCTTTTGGGGTCCTGGAACCAGACTTACTGGATTCTGGAACCAATCTACCACTTAACTTGTTCTTTGAAACGTTCCACAGTTCCCTCCTGTTACATGGTCATAGTGTTAACAATTCAGTTAATATACAGATAAGGCACTTAAAACAGCGTCTGGCTGGTATAATCATGTTAAAAACATGTTATTCACTGTTACCAATTTATCTAGTCTAGCACCCTAAAAAAAGAGGACTAAGAATATCTAATCAGTCTTTGAGATTCCTATAAAGCTTATTTCCTGCATTTATCGGGCAGGAACTGAGGTCTCAAGCACAGAGGACTCTAACACTTGACTAAAGGTAGATATAAGACCTCAGCAGTTTTCACTGCTGTTTCCCCTTAACCATGTTGTTGTCACACACGTCTCAGGACTAAAGGCAGCAAAACGTGAAAGCCCCTTAACCATTCATATTCACGGACAAAAAGCTTTGTATCATCTGACCATCAAAACTGTGTAACTTTCAGGGAAAGCAAGAAACCCACTGAATTTTATAATTTGCTTCCCAAATATACCGTCCTTCACTTGGCTCTGGAAGTTTAAGTACCTCAATGCCAGCAGAGAGAATAAAGGAAAAGCATAGGGGAACATGGACACAACGGAAACTGCCAAACAACTTAGTCACTATTAACAGTTCACTGATGTCTTTGCTTATCTTTTGACTAGCCTAGAACTGTCAACAATACTACTTAAAAAAAAATCATAAACCCCAGGACTCTAGAGTTGTTGTATTTTATATGTATTTTATGTAGATGGAGATGAGGAATAAATAGCATAGGACTTCTTCAGAAAACCAGACAAAAACCAGTTTTATAGTATTTTATTATCAATAAACAAACAGCTGCTTTTGTGTCTGTCCTGCAGCTGTTTTTTAAAAGGGTGAGTGGGAGGACACCCTTGACCCTAAACAAAGAAAACTCAAATTAAGCCTTTATGTACAAGCAAATTTAGAGCTCTTTTAAGTGTCCAAAGCTATTAATTAGTTTAACTGAGGCATTAAACTAATTCTGAATTAACATATTTGAATAATCAGGAAATCAAAATGTTCAGATTTTTTTCTAGTACAAAAAAATTAAATTTGCTTTAGTTATAAAAGAGCTCTTGGCAATATACACAAACTATATACTTCAGACATTCACAAAAATGTGAGCAGAAGGCTTATCAAAAGACATTTAATACAATTAGTTTTCAACAACCCCTTGGTGGTCCACATCTACAAAGATATCCACCCAACCCAACCCCCCTCCAAACTCCACCCCCACAGAAAAGCACATACTTACCAGAATTTTTAGCAAGTATGGTTTGGGAATTTGTTTTTAAAAAAGGCCCCCAGGGCAAGTTATTTACAGTTTTAATTGCCACTGTCAACTGATCTGGACCTTGATCGGGACCGGGACCTCTGGCGATCCACAGATGCTGGAGACTTAGATCTACTTGAAGAACCACGTTTCTGGCTCTTCTCAGGTACGGGAGACCTACTAACAGAACGGGACTTGCTCCGGCTCCTGCTCCTGCTCCTTGACCGGCTATAAGACTTCCGACTACGGGAACGAGATCGGCTACGAGACCTAGAGGAACTTCTGGTCCGGGATCGAGACCTGCTTCTTGACCTACTATGAAAAGGGAGAGGAGGGGAGGAAATCAGCCTACATGACAAACCCTACAAATCCATCTAATAAAACTTTTGTCTTAAAAATATGACAGATACCTGTGCCTTTTGCTGCCTTCAATTAATTTTATTTTTCTCCCATTTATTTCCTTTCCAGAAAGTTTTTCAATAGCATTCTTTAAGTCACCATAAGAGGCAAACTCAACCACCCTACAGTGGAAAAAAAACATTTTTAAAGTTTACACATCTTGTAGTCTCACACACTTGTTTAACAGTCTAGACAAATGGTTTCCCTGTTCACTTTGCTATTGCTACATTCCCATTTCTTGATGGATGACAGCATTAGAAAGCAAAGTTTCAGTACTGTTACATTTTAAGCCAGATAATTCTTTGTGGTAGGCTGCTTACCAGCATGCCTAGCCTCTACCCGCTAGATGCCAGCAGCACTCTCAACCAGTTTTTTTTTTTAAAGCCAGTCAAATTTAGCAGTGGGGGTTCAATGCCAACTTCAGTGACACTAATAAGTTCTGATAACCCCACTACCATCGGACCAGCCCCCTCAACCAGTTTTGACAATCAAACATGTCTCCCAACACTCCCATGTCTCCTGGGGAGCAAAATTGTCCCTGGAGAACTACTACTTTTCAGCATATTCAAATTTTAAATCTTGAGAAATGTTTACAGTAAAATTTTCAGGATATTTTAAAAGGTTTTCACAACCTGCAGTACATACTCACCCTTCATTTAATTTAGGTCGATGTGCATCCGCAAAGGTTACTTCCCCAGCTTGTCTCATGAAATCTTTAAGATCCTTAACACAAGACAATTGTGTCAAGCAGAGAAGAGGAAAGGTGACACACAAACAACCACATGGTATAAAAACAAGACTACTGAAAGAGAAGATGTTAGATAAAGTACAAACATGGTATGTACCACACTTGTATTCTATCAGAATTCAAAAATTATGTCAGGGCACGAAATAAGGAAATAGCATATTGCTTTTAAGCAAAATGCTAGAGGGAATTCAGATTTTAACATTAAAGTAGTATTAGTCTATATTGAGCCCAGTACAAAAGGAAAAAAACAAACAAACAAAAAAAAAACAAAACAAAAAAGAGAAACAGTACATATTTTTAAAGTAAAGACTAAAGTAGAAGTTTTATATTTAAAAAACAGAACATTTACAAGACACCAGTTATTTTGTGCCCCATATGTCATTAAAAAAGTTTACTTTACCTTTATCAATATTTCCCTAGGCTAGTCAAGCAGCAAACCATTAATCGGTCGGAGAAACCTTCATGACATATGCCCGATTGGCTCTTCGCCACCCACTTGAAGGACACTACCCAATCGATGGAAGCCTTTAATCGCACAGCCCTCCCTATTAGCAGACTACTGGCGGATGCAGACATGTTCTACTCTTGAGCAGTTACCAAGGACCACTTTACTGCGATCAGGATTCCAACGACCACCTAATTCGTATCTTTCAACTCTTTTCCACCAGGACCTCTTATTCGGAAGCGTTACAGGAAGACAGCTTTCAACTTAGGGATCAGATCACGTTATCAACGCTCTGGGATCGCTGCAACCTGGCACTTCAAGTAAGTGCACCGATTACGTCTAGACCGGCAAACACAGATCTAGAGGTGGCCAATTGATCACTGTAGGAGCTGACTGGCAAAGTCAACCAGGCCCAACCAAGAGTGACCAAGACAACGATTAGGATAACCCACAGGCACTCCTCGTCATAAGGCCAACGACACAGATAGGCTGGCAAATAAAGGGTTTAATATTTGGTTAAAATGGATTTTAAAGAACAAGAAAAATATCCTCAAAACATTTACATTTGATCACTAATATTAAAGTTTGTAATATCCCCCAGTTACAATTAATTAAATTTTTAAAATTACAATTAAATCCACCAATTTAATTAAAGATAAAACTATTTTTAATAAAATATAATAAAACATTAACTACCCATTAACTTTTTAAAAAAGCCACATTAAAATAACTCAAAACTGTATTTCAACAAACCTGCCAGCTGACTCTTGAGGATAAATTCTCAACTATAAGCCGATTTTCTGTTCTTACAGGTGGAGCATTTCTAAGGAAGAAAATGAGTATTCACAATGGAAGAAATGCAGTGATGTGCACTTCTTGTGTATTCAACTGTGGGCAAGTTCGAGCAATCCGACATGACAAGTCATTCAAATGACTTCCATCAACGGTTTCTGTGTTATTCTATGTAACTTATTATATAGATTCATCCAGAACAGTGGGCTAACATAGGAATAACAGAACATAATACACAGTAAGTTCCAGAATCATTTATTTCTGTTAACTCCTGAACCATAAATACTGCCCGTAAGATAATAATTGTTCAAAGCAGCCATCCACCCATCACATACCGTCTATCATTTCGAGGTCTGCGACTACTAAAACGATCAGAGTATCGTCCTCTACCTCTTCCACCTCGAGACCGAGCCCGAGCATGTTCAATAGTAACCCTACAGAAAGGGGAAGAAAAATCTCCATTATACACTCAAGCTACATAAAACATCTACTTAGAAAAATATCCCAGCTGACCTAGTCTGCTCTACATTCTAGGCCTAACTAGTTATAAAACTAAAATTCTCACCTTTCACTACACAGTTCTTTTCCATCAAGTTCATATACAGCATCATCCGCATCCCTCGGATCCTCAAATTCCTAAAATATAAGCATAAGATACTTAACGTGGCTTTCAACGAGTATTCTACAACATATTGAGAGTACTAAAAACGGGAGACAGAATAGGAAGAGCTATCTTAACGTCAGCACCATATAGATAATCCTAATCAAGAAGTTACTAGGAGTGGGTTCCAGTCAGCCAGCAGGTAGTATCTTTTATCTTTTAATAAAATTCACTGCCTCTAGGCTGCATAACATTTCCGCAAGACAAATATCCTACCTGGACTAAAGAAGGATCAAAAACAGTTCATCAAAAGTTTTACCTACTCGACAAATAGTTGACCTCGTTCTAAATACTCACCACAAAACCAAAGCCTCTTTTCAGATCAATATCCCTTATTCGTCCATAACCCTTGAAAAATCTTTCCACGTCTTTCTCCCTGGCCGCCGGATTTAGCCTCCCGATGAATACTCGACAGCCACTCATGGTGTCCGGCTAGTATTTCCTGTTAGAAAATAATTCAATCGGGACAATACCGAATGACTGTCACAGAGCAATGCCTGGTTAAGGGATCAAAAACATACATGGCACAAAATGTTTGCCCAGTGACGTTACCAACAAGACTGCCAAGAGTGCCTCACATTAGGCCAGGACCCTTGCAGACAAAATTAAAACCTGGCTCCCAACACGATCCCACCCTAGACCCAGACCGCAGCAACCGCAACGCCCACTGCCAGCTCTCCAACTGCGCAGCCGCACACTCTCCGCGGCTCTCGGGCCCCCTCCCATCTGCCGCAGTTAGGAAAGGCCGAGAAATGCGGGCGGAGCCGACCCCGCCCTCCGCAAGGCCAGCCCAATGGCGGCAGGCCGCGCGCGCGTCCCCGCCTCCGGGGCGCGTCACAGCGGATGGAAGCCGGGATCTCACGACGCCACGGCCGCGCCTGCGCAAACGCCGGCGGGCGGGCGTTCGGCAGCCACAAAATGGCGGCCGCGGAGTCAGCGGCGGGGGAGAGCCGCGCGCGCCAAGCCCCGTTCTCCCTTTCCCGCCCCCGACCCCACCGTCCCGGAATCACCGTGCCCGCACACGAAAGTCCTAACCGCACCCCGAGCAGGCAGAGGGCTCCCGGCCCACTTTTCGGGGGTCCGGATGATGAAATTAAAAAGTGGCAGGGAGGGGCACGCAACCCCTCTGTGTACAAACAACCGTAACCGCGACCGCCCTTCCACCTTCAGCACCCCTCAAACAATCAATGCCCAAAGGGAGACGTGCCCCAGCGCCCACCTCGAGTCAACTGCGCTCATTAGACGCCGTCCTCCGCACAGAGAGCAGCCCCGGCCACTCGCGATCTGAGCGGCCATGAAGAAGCCTCGATCCGAGAAGCCTCGCCCTCAAAGTGAGCCACTCACCTACCGGACAGGATCTTTGGCGGCTGAGACCCAGAGAGGTCCGTAGTCTGCGACGGAGTCGTCTGCCTCCACACAGACCAGGACTTAACTCCTCTACGTCTCTCCACAACTGACGCACTTAGCAGTCTGACGCCCCACAAAATGGTGGGCGCGTCCCTACGTCACTTCCGGGACCGCCCCTGGGACCTGGGCGTCCACCCTGTAGGATCCGGGAACGAAGGTTTCCGCGGGGCTGGGCTTCCTTACCGTGACCCGGAGAGCTGCCCCCGGCCTGCGGTGGGTGGTACTGGGGCGGGAACTGGCGTGGGAACGGCCGGCAGGCGCCCGGAGTTGGGAGTGCAGCCGCTGAAGACGTTCGCTCCTTCTAAGCCAGAGTTCGGTTCATCATCTGGCCCATAGGACTCACCTAAGACAAGTGGCATCCTTTTTTGTATCTAAAGTTTTTCTTAGATACCCATAAGATTACTGGTTGAAATGAAACTCACTCAGGCTTTGCAGAAATACCTGGCTTTCTCTGATCTGCTGTATGCACTTAAAAGGTTGCTCTTAAGGCAAGGGAACTCTTGATGCTCAAGTGAATTCCTTTTTCTGGCATGCCATAGATGTGTGATTTGGTTGTAGTGAGAAGACTGAGGAACTGAAATATTTTTTAAATGGAAGGTTTTTGCGTGAAATTGGCACTGCAGCTAGAAAGCCATCTTGAATTGGGGCCGAAATGCAGATTTCTGCATTTCCACACCCTGGGCTTGAGCTGGCTAGAAGAGGTTTTAAGCTGCTTTTAAGTCTAAACGGTATTTGGTTAATTCTCCCTGTTTGGGTTTCTGTCATGTAACACATGAAAGACTACAATTATTCAGAAACAGAGAATGTTGTGCTTCTGAAATGGGTGTGAAACACAGCCCTCCACATCCTGAACTCCAGCGTTTTCCCAATAAGATTGGTAGGCCTAGAAACTTAGGCATAAAGAGAACAATGCTAAAAAGGTTACTTTCCTTTAATACTTATTATAGGTGGAACCCAAGGCACCCCATTTTTGAGAAGTACCCAGAATCTAGGGTTGCATACTTGCAACTAGAGTTACACAGAGATAAAGCAGTCCAGGAAAGAGGAGTGCGGGCAACCCTAACCTGACCTCAGGGGCCCTTAATAACTCTGGACTGGAAGTTGGATAATTTGTATGGGATGAGCTTGGCTATTCATGCTGTTAAATGTGGCTCAGTGGGTACATGACAAAATTGTAAAGTTAGTTATCTATGATGTGGGGAGTTAAGGATGGATTTAAAAGAAGATACACATTTGTTAAAGAGAAAAAATTGTTACCTTTAGATGTTGGCCAAATAAACTTTGGCATTTTGTAATGCTCAAATTGTCCCAAACCAATTTTTATTTAATTATATTTGGTTTCTATATGATTTTTTTTAAAAATCAATCTTCCAACTATTTTCTACATTTTGTGTTGACTATGAAAGCAACTGCTTGTGATTTCACTCACTACATGTTATTTTTGCTGCAATATGAGACAGTAACATGGCAGAGGTTTTCTGGGGGTGAAAAACAAGAAAGATGGTGCAGTACACCATGGAAAACGTTGTTACCTCCAGCCCATGGTATTGTGATTTTTCCTCAGGACCAATTTTTTTATAAATTCTTTTCTCTTGATTTATTTACTGTTACAAAGTTTGTGAGTTCCACAAAAGTAATTTTTCCTTCATAGTGCCTAGTGACAATATTTTAAAACACTTCTCTCCTGTGGTGTTTGTTTTTGCCGGGATGACTGCCTAATCTCTAGTCTTCTTACCAGACTGTTCCTTACCAATTTCTCTAATAAACACAAAGTTATCTTCCATGAGCGGAAATAACTCTCTTTCCTATGTGATCCTGTAATATTCTGTTTATACCCCTATAATTCCCTCATCACTGATTTATGTATGTTATTCATGTTTTCCAGAAATGTCTAGCACAGAAAATACTTAATATTTGTAGACCTGGATTTGCATGAGCATTTTTCTCAGGTCGTCCTGTTCCTGTATTAATGTTTCACTAAAATGGCTTGGCATCCTTTTCCTAAAACATCCAAGTGAATAACACATCTTTAGTAAAGAAAAAAAGATGGGCTGGGTGCAGGGGCTCATGCCTGTAATCTCAGCACTTCCGGAGGCTGAGGTGGAAGGATTGCTTGAAGCCAGAAATTCAAGACCAGCCTGGGAAACATAGCACGACTGTCTGTACAAAAAAATAGAAAAATTAGCCAAGTATGGTGGCTAGCACCTGTAGTCCCAGCTACTCAGGAGGCTGAGGTGGGAGGGTCTCTTGAGCTCAAGAGTCTGGGGCTGCAGTGAGCTATGATCAACCCACCACACTCCAGTCTGGGAGACAGAGAGACCCTGGCTCTTAAAAAAAAAAAAAAAAGAAACAAAGAAAAGAAAAAAAGATGCAGAGACATAGCAGATTAAAATAAACACAAAGTTTGTTGGCATGTCTGTTGGGGACTTTCAGGATAATGGTAGTATGTTTCACTCATCACAATCCGATTTCATCTAATTCGGGAATGAGCAAATTATGGCCCACAGGCCTAATCCAGCCCCTCATCTGCTTTTATACGGCAAGTGAATGTTTTACCTTTGTAAATGGTTGGGGGGAACATAAGACTATTTGGTGACATGAAAATTATATGAAATGTAAAGGTCAGTATCTATAAATACCTTTTAAGAACACAGCCACTCCTGTTCATTTACTTATTGTCTACAGGTGTTGTCATGCTACAAAGGCAGGGCTTCAGTAGCTGTGATACAAACCATATGGCCGGCAAAGCCTAAAATATTTCCTATCTGGCCCTTTACAGAAAACTTAGGGGGTTGGGGATGAGAGAGGTTGGTTAATGGGTGCAAACTTAATTAGACAGAAGGAATAAGATCTAATGTTCGAAAGCAGAGTAGGGTGACTATAGTTAACAGCAATCTATATTTCAAAATAGCTAGAAGACTTAAAATGTTCCCAACACATAGAAATGATAAATACACAAAGTGATGGATATCCTGAATACCCTGACTTGATCATTACACATCCTCTGCATGTAACAAAATATTATATGTACTCCATAAGTATATACAAATATGTATCAATAAAAAATTTAAAAATTAAAAAAAATTGCCAACCCCTGAACTGACTAGACTTTAAACTGCTCTATGCGTACTCCACCCAATTCCCTTTGTCAGATAATAAAATTGTGAACAAGGAAACAGGGTTTTATCTTCATTTTTAAATAAAGCTTATTTGATTCCAGTTATAAAAATAGAGAGATGCTCATCATAGGAAAAATGTTCCACAGGAAAAATATCTGAAAGAAAACAATCCCATCTCACCAAATCAACCTCTGATTGTATTGCACTATATTTTATTTACTTCTTATATTTTCTTCGAGTGCTCAATATGTTTTCTTTTCCAATACAAGAGTAATATATCATCATTTTTTAACACATGGATATGAGGTTTTAAAAAAATCATCCCCATTCCTAATTCCTAAGTGATAACTACTTAGTATTTTTTTAAATTTCCCTTTAGGGTTTTTCTATAAGCACAATTGTATTTTCAAAATATGAAGCATCCTCATGTATATAATTTGGTATTGTGAGAGTTTTTTAATTCATAAAACTTAATAATGCACATTTCCATGTTTCTTTGTTTTAGTATATTTATGATCATAAGGGGATATTCAATTTTTACTGTTTTTCCCCTTAACATTACACAGCTACATGACTGGGGAAACTATTCATTCTGACCAGCTTTTCTGTTTCTCTGGAAATGTCCTAAATATCACCAGATGCTTAAAAATTCCTATCCAAAAATCCCAACACTAAGAATAAGTGTTGCTTTCTTGCTTCCACCTTGTAATTCTGGAGACTTTTTCAAACAAGTAAGTATCCTTAAGTAATTTTTCTTAGAAATAGATGTTTTTTTAAATGTTCAGTTTTTGACTCAGATTCATCCCTACATACCTATTTGACTTCTTTCAATTGTTACATTCTGATTTTTTGTTGTTGTTTAATTTAGTGCCCAATATTTAAAATACCTATGGTCCCACTACTTTAATTTGAGTGCTGGATCAGTGTTTCTCAATGCCAGCTGCACATTAGAAACAGCTGGGCTTCTAGCCCACCCAGGGATGCCAAAAAACACACCTGGGGCATGTTTATAACATTCTGCTGCCTGGGTCCCTCCTGGCAGAAATTCTGATTTAATTGGTCTGGGGTGGGGCTCTAATTTGTTAGTAAGGTTCCCAGGTGATTCTAATACTCACCAGGGGTGAGAACTGCTCACCTGGATCTAGGAACTTTCTCGTTCTCCATAAAATCCACCTGTTAGTTGGCTCTGTCTTCCTTCCTCCTCACTTAGGTTATAGCCGGACACATTTGGGACACAAACCATTGTAACATCAAGATTAATCTTAAATTCAGGGCACCTGAGCATATCCTCCTCCCCAGCCCTCTTAGTATTGATAGCTGCCATTCTCTGGGCCATTATTATGTGGCAGCCACTATGCTAAGGACATTACAAACATCATCTCAGTCAATCCTCACTCTGGGTGAGGTGCCTCACGCCTGTAATCCTAGCACTCTGGGAGGCCTAGGTGGTAGGTACTGCTCGAGGTCAGGAGTTCAAGACCAGCCTGAGCAAGAGTGAGACTCCCCCCACACACCGTCTCTACTAAAACATAGAAAGAAATTAGCTGGAAAACTAAAAATATATAGAAAAAATTAGCCGGACATGGTGGTATGCACCTCTAGTCCAGCTACTCAGGAAGCCGAGGCAGAAGGATTACTTGAGCTCAGGAGTTTGAGGTTGCTGTGAGCTAGGCTGACTCCATGGCACTCACTCTAGCCCGGGCAACAGAGCGAGACTCTGTCTCAAAAAAAAAAAAAAAAAATCCTCACCCCAATCCTTCCATAGAAGTGTTATAACGTTTTTCAAATGAGGAAACTGAGGCTTAGAGAGAAAGTCTAATGATCTGCCCAAACCACCCCACTTTCTGATTTTCCTGCCAAGGCCCTGTTCAAAAAAGCTGCAGCATGGTCTTCCTGGTACTCCCTTGTATGGACTAGAGCAGCCCCAGAAATCCCGGAAACAGGAAGAACTTCTACTGAATTTGCAGAGTCCTGACCACCAAGGCCAGAGAAGTTTGGAACAGGGTAGAAAATAGAGCATCTCTGCATAGGAGTTGCACTCCGGAGAAATGGGGCAGTACCTACAGGGGAAAGCAGGCTCCTGAGAATATTTTCTTAGGCAGGGATATAAAGTAATTCCCACTAATTCAGACAAAACTTAGAAATTCTTTATAGATCTATAGCCTTGTGTGCATCCGATGTCAGTCTGTGTCGTGAATTAACACATGGTTTTTTGTGTTTTTTTTTTTTTTTTTTTTGAGACAGAGTCTCACTCTGTTGCCCAGGCTAGAGTGCCGAGGCATCAGCCTAGCTCATAGCAACCAAACTCCTGGGATCAAGCAATCCTACTGCCTCAGCCTCCCAAGTAGCTGGGACTACAGGCATGCGCCACCATGCCCGGCTAATTTTTTCTCTATATATGTTTTTCTAGCTGTACAAATCATTTCTTTCTATTTTTTAGTAGAGACAGGGTCTCGCTCTTGCTCAGGCTGGTCTCAAACTCCTGACTTTGAGCAATCCTCCTGCCTCGGCCTCCCAGAGTGCTAGGATTACAGGCATGAGCCACCGCTCCCGGCCAACACACGGTTTTAATTCTAGCTTTAGCTGTTCCTTTTGTCCCACTCTGGCCTCTACTTTAATTATCCACTGACTCAATGATTCTTTAAAAGGATCATGAAGGCACTGATTCCAAATGCAGATTCCCAGAGAGCCTGGTTCAGGAATCTACGACACAGGAGTCTGCATGCAGGCATTCCCCTACTTACAATGGTTTGACTTTCAAAATCAACTTTAGGATAGCGCGAAAGTCATAGGCATTCAGTAGAAAGCCGTGTGGGGTAGTCTCTGGTGAAGCTGGGCAGCAGCAGCCAGCCTCGGCTCCCAGTGAGCCACGCGATCTCAGGGACAAACCACCACTGCTCCACAGGGTC
Organism: Lemur catta; assembly: GCF_020740605.2. Lineage (NCBI taxonomy): Eukaryota > Metazoa > Chordata > Mammalia > Primates > Lemuridae > Lemur > Lemur catta. The sequence goes on from NC_059128.1 coordinate 29,369,969, forward strand.
CTGTGCCGCCAGGTGATTCTGCCCAACTGTAAGCTAATGTCAGTGTTCTGAGTACATGTGGGGTAGGCTAGGCTAGCTATGATGTTCAGCAGGTTAGGTGTATTAAATGCATTTTCAGCTTATCATCCATTTATTGGGACATACCCCGTGGTAAGTGGAGGAGCACCTGTATTTAACCGGCACCCTAATCAGGGGGTCCCCAGCTACAGTTTGCAACCACTGATCAGCGCTGCATTGTCCAGTTCACTTCTCCCTTTCTCTTGAGCCCAGCCCCCATTCCACACTGCCTCTCCTCAAGGTACCATTTCTCCTTCATTTTTAGCGGGTATTCTCTATAAAAAATTGCCCCCAAATTTAGCAGCTTAAAACAACAGAGATTATCTCATAGTTGCTGTGAGTCAGGAATTCAGGAGTGGCTTGGCCGAGAGGTTCTAGCTCAGAGTCTCTCACAAAGCTGCAGCAAACTGTTGGCTGAGGCTACGGTCTCATCTGATGTCTCAGGCAGGGGAATCTCCTTCCAAGCGCACTCACATGACATTGGTAAGCCTCAGTTCCTTGCCGGCTATTGGCTGGGGACTTCAGTTCCTTTCCATGTGAGCATCTCCAAAGGCGCCTGAGTGTCCTGAGAACACAGCAGCTGGCTGCCCCTGGAGGGGGAGGTCTGAGCGAGAGCGTGCACCCAAGATGGGAGCTACAGTCCGTTTATAACCTAGTCTCAGAAATGACATGCTAATACACTGACACCATAGTGCGTTAGTTTCCTAGGGCTACCACAAAAAAGCACCAAAAACTGGGTGGCTTGAAACAACAGAAATGTATTGTACCACAGTTCTGGAGGCTAGAAGCCTGAAATCAAAGCGTCAGGAGGGCCAAGCTCCTCTGATATCTCTAGGGGAGGATCCTTACCTGCCTCTTTCGGCTTCTGGTGTTTGCCGGCCATCCCTGGTGTTCCCGGTTTGCAGATGCACTCCTCCAGTCATGTGGCCATCTCCTCCTGTACGTCTTCACCTAACTTCTCAAAGGCCCCACCTCCAAATACCATCACATTGCAGATTAGGGTTTCAACATACGAATTTTGGGGGGACACAAACATTCAGTCCATAGCAGAATGGATGTTGGATAGGCATTAGCCAATCAGGAGCCATGCTGCAAATGGGGACCCACACCAGAAATGAGGGAGGGGTAGCCCTGCTCATCCTATAGCTTGAAAGGGAAGGGAGATTCCCCACAGGAAAATCAAATGATTGCTTTACCAAAAGAGGGTGAATTGACATTGCGGTAGCAACCCACAGCATGACCGCCAAGGATCCTCAAGTCCTGGTATGTACACGTGCCCTCCCACGTATACCGAATTTGGTCTGTGTAACCAGTGGAATACGGTACAAGTGAAAACGTTGGAAATTAGCTTTTAAAAGAATATGGGTTTCATCTCTCTCTCTCTCTCTCTCTGTGTCTCTGTCTCTCTCTCTCTTTCTTACATGCACACACACACACACATATCACTCACTCTGGGAGAAACCAGCTGCCATGCTGTGACACTCAGGCAACCTATAGAGAAGCCTCCAGCCACCAGCCAGCAAGGAAGGGAAACCTGCCAACACCATGTGAGTGAGCCTGGACACAGAATCTCCAGCCCCACTTGAGCTTTGAGATGACTTTAACCCTAGCTGACAGCTTACTGCAACCTCATAAGCAACCCTGACCCAGAAGCACCCAGCTAAGGGGCTCCCAGATTCCTCACCCTCAGAAACTACATGAAATATCATGTGTTTGCTGTTGTAAATGGTTACATTCTGGGGGAATTTGTCACATAGCAATGGATAAGCCATGTAGATGGTGAGGCAAAAACAACAGCTGTGCGTTAAGTCAATCATGGGATTGATGAGTGGTAAAGGGAGGGGACAAATTAGAGAAATATTGAGGAGACAAATTATAACAGCTTGGTGATCGATTTGACTTGGTGGATAAGGGAGCGATAAGAATCAAATTTCACTTCTGGGCTGTAGTCTGGGAGTGTAGTACAGGGGCAATAAAGAATTCAGAGAATAGGGAATGAAGGAGTGATGCCCATGAATTCACGCAGGCTCACTGATTTGAAAGTGCCTGGGGCATGCTAGGAGGAGAGTCTGTCATGCAGTAGGGTGTGTAGGACACAGATTTGAGCCAGAACAGTTTTTAAAATTCAGAGAAATTCTCATATGGGACAGTTGAAACCAAGAAGACAGATGAAGTCACCCAGGTTTTGGTCGAGGCAAAAATGTGGAGAGAATATTCTGTGCACAGATTAAGGATGTGTTTGCCTTGGGAGTAGACTTCCAACGACCCATGCAAAAAGGGCCAAGGGCTCAGAAGAGCACACACACGAACACCACTGTGGGATTAGAGTTCAGGCAGACTAGCTGACCAGAGGCTTACAATCAGGGCTATGACCAAGAATCACAGGAGTATGATTAACTTGCCTTAGAATTCAGACAGAACCCTGGCACAATTGTTTTGTGTCCACTCTCCACTTGGAGCATTTGTATATGTCAGCGTGGCTTACATATATGGGTTAGTCCATCAGGAACATATTCTTGATTTATTGAATTTTACACGTGATTTTAAATATATGCTCCTTCTGGTTTTTATAAGGCATGTTAAGTGTATGTTTAGTGTTTTGTTCAGGAAGCAATTTGGCCAACCTTGACCTGTTGTGACATCTAGGCCATAGTCACTGTGGCTCAAAATTATCTCACCTTTCTCTAAATTCCTGTACACTTTATGTTTGTACATCTCATCTAGCAGTTGTCACAGGCTGCCTTGGAGTATAATCAACTGTGGACCGATTATAAATTCTTTGATGTTAGTGACATTGTTTTACAAATCTTTGCATCCCTCTTAGTGAGAAGCACAGTTTCCTACTGACAGTAAGTTGTAGGCAGGTGCATAAATGAGCTTGGACTGGATACCACTTGGGCTGGCTAATCAGAGCCCACTCCCTGTCCTTGGATAATGGCATCCAGTCCTCATGGTTAAACTCTCTTAGCAACTATACATCTGCTGCCTGAAGCTACCTCCTAGCCATTACTAATTGGCTTATCATGGATCAATGAAATTCTCTCTACCCCAGGAATTTGCAGTTTTGAACTGAGACCCAAAGCTGAGGCATCTGAATGACAGACAGCAGATCAGAATGAAGTTGGCTTTCCCATCTGCAGATGATATACCCAGCGCTGCCCCAGTACCAGCACCTCCTCAAACCGTGTTGTTCAAACCTGGATTTAATGAGATTCCCCCCAGCACCCTCCATTAATTTCCTCTTTTTGCTTAAGCTAGCTCAAGTTTGCTTATGTAACTTGAGAGCAAATTAACCTAATATACAACATGATCCAATGTAACCAATCAAAGATGGGTTTATCACTATGGATTCAGAAGTGTCTCAGGAAATCCAAGGGCAAGAATGTGTCCAGGCCTAAGAAGGATTTAAACAAGAAGTGGTAGTGGGAACTGTCAAAAACTCAGGAGTATACAGTTTCTACCTCTCCTCTCTGTTTTATTTCATTTGCTCACTCACTGCAGCTTAGCTTTCCCTGCCTCTCAATCCATATGGGAGAAGATGGCCACACCATATCACCCAGTTCTTATAGCCCCTCCATGCAGAAGTAGATCCCAGAATGACAAGGGAACCGCTTAGTCTCAATTCTCTGGTGAGGAAAATCTGATTGGCCCAGTTGGGCGAGGTGTCTATCCTGGTCCAATCAGAGATGAAGTCACATGGTACAAATATGGCTGCCAAAGAGCCCATCTCATAGATATGGATGATGTGTCCAAGGGTTATTGTCAATGAAGCTGATACCCCAAATGTTGAATAACAAGCAGCTTAACTTCAAAACCGCCCATCTGCAACTTCCAACCACCCACCAACCTTCCCAAAGCAAGCCAAACCAGCTTATCAGTCTTCCAGCACTGCTTTGGCAAAGACACATCAAAACATCTTATCTGCCTAAGGCATGCCTATTTTCCTCGTTATGTCTAGCACAAGAAGATACCCTAAGAGTTACCCACTGTACCTTGTAACATTCAAGAATAATTGGTGACCTGCTATGTGCCAGGCATTATTCAAGGAGTTTCACAGACTTATCTCATTTGACCCTCTCACAACCCTGAGGCCAGTATTGTTCATTCTATTTTATGGTAGAGGAAATATGTTCCGAGAAGCTTATTTCCCAAGTTCAATAACTATTAGTGACAGTGTAGGATTCAAGCCCAAGTCCGTCTATACTCAAAGCCCATTTGCTCTTTCCTCTGGGCCAAGGTCAACTCCAGTGTGGAATTTGGGGGTGGACAGAGTAGAGTTGTGTGTCTTGGCCAAGACACAAGAGGCTGAAACTGAAACTGAGTTTAGTCTGAGGGGCTCAGACACTGTGGATATCCAGCTTCAGTTCTCCCCACATTCCTCAACACATGCCTGTCTGACTCACACTTCCCCAGTAAGATGAGGCTAATTGGGAGCAGAGAATATGAGGGTAACAGCAGGGCTTGAGGTTCTGTACAGTGATTTGTCTTTTGAGTTTCAAAGCATTTTATGAGCATTGCCTGTCCCAGGGAGATTTAAAAGATAGGCCAAATTTAGAGTAAATACCAATAATAATAGCTTACATTTATTGAGAGCTTACTGTTCCTGACATTGTGCTCAGAACTTTGTGTGCATTAAATCACTTACTCCTCAAGACAAAACAAGTTTTCATAAGGGGAGACTGAGGCTTAGAAAATAACTTTCCGAAATTCCACAGCAAGTGTGCATTTGAAACCACACAGTTTATCTCAAAGAGCTCAAACTCTTACTACCATGACAAAGAAATACTGGATACAGGCTGAAGAAAACCTTAAGGACATATCGAGAGAAGCTTAAGAAACGAACTGGCGACACATGAGGGAGATGAGGCCAAGGGGCCATTTTTTCTAAGGAGGAACCAGCAGACAGCAAGGCAGCTCTGGGCGTGATGGGTCCTGGAATGCACTCTGCCCAGGTGAGCAGCTGCCACCTCCTTTCCAGGTCAAGGTGATCTTTACTTCCGGCTCTAAACTGCAGCAGCTGCTCTGCTCAGCTGGCCTGTGTGTGAATGCCTGGGGTGCATGAATCCCTGGGAAATACACTAAGGCTTTCTCAGGGATATCTGGAATTCCATTTTAAGGGACCCAGCTGCCATTCTAGATCCTCCACTTCAAAATGAAAGCTTTCCCAAGTTGATCTGATGGAGAGAACTCTCCTGTGATTCAGGCATCTTTCTAACACCTTTTTCCCAGAAGATAGAGACTCTCGATGGCGACCTTTCTTTTGCCAAGTGGGAGAGGAGCACCGCTGAGGCCCTAGACAAACGGCCAGTTGGAAATATTAGGTAGGTATTGAGAAGGCCAATGAGTCTAATGACGGGGTAACAAATCCTTTTGGAAATCAAATGGTTTCCAATCCTTTGATTTAAACTAAACTGAAGGAGGACATAACCAAGTCGCCAGTTAATATATCAAGTATAATTTCTGATAATTTGTAAAATGATTTTTGACATACAATTCAGAAAGAATTTTAAAAATTGTGTGTTATTATTTTAACAAAACTCCATCCATTCTACCTACTGGTTTATATAAACAATGTTTCTTAGCACTTCTATATAATATATAAAAGTTTATTTCTCACAATGAATGTTATTTATCCACAGTTATATTTTTAAAAGCCCTATTTACCTCATTAACATATGTATTTCCAGTAAAATTGCTTTTGATGTGGAATAACTATCAAGATTTGTAGTATGTTTATGTTGTTTTGATTATATACAATTAAAATTTTCAATTTATTTTAATTTAATTTAATTTAATTAATTAATTCATTTATTTAGTTTTTGAGACACGGTCTCACTCTGTCACCGGGGCTAGAATGCAGTGGTGCAGTCATAGCCCACTGCAGCCTCTAACTTCTGGACTCAAGCAATCCTCCCACGTCAGCCTTCCAAATAGCTGGGACTACAGGCGTGTGCGTACACACCCGGCTGATTATTTCTCATAGAGATGGAGTCTTGTAGTCTCGCTGTGTTGCTCAGTCTGGTCTCGAACTCCTGGTCTCAAGTGATCCTCCCACTTCAGCTTCCAAAAGTGGCAGGATTACAGGTGTGAGCTACCGCACCCAGCTCTCAGTGTACATTTTTATACATAATTTTGATGCATAGAATATGAAAGGGTGCTTTAAAACACTTTAAATATAAAAACGTATTATATTGGGATAATCATCTATGAGAGAAGTGGCATGGAAATAAGCTCAAATAGAAAAGGAATGACAGAAATTTCCATCATGTTAGAGGGGCTGGTATCTGTGCATCAAAATGGATCAGCGTGGGTCGCAATGGGTTTATTCAAGAGTGATGTAATCATTTTATTTTGAAATGTCAATACTTACAAACACTAGAAATTACACCCTCTGCAATTATTTAAATTGATGATGAAAAGTTTTAGATGTCAACTTAAAATTTGAGAAAAGTTATGTAATTTTTCAAAATTCTTTTAAACGGTAGGTGAACAGTAAAATTGGAAGACCACAGGCCTGATGCACAGAACTCAACACACGAACACGGCAGGTGGGCTCACAAGGGTGAGTGTTATGGGAGCTGCCCTACCCCAGGGAGAGTGTAGACACATGGCCTCACACTAAACCTGTCCCCTACTTCTCCTATCAGATGACATTCTGTGAAGTAGATGGCTTTTCCCAAAGGGCCATTTCAGTCCCTAAGCCTATACAAGCACCTAAGTCACCAATTCTCAAACTCAGAGAACCATCAGAGTCAGACGCATTGCAGGGCCTGGTTAACAATGTGATTTCCGGGCCTTCCTTAAACCCATGGAATCAGGTTCTCTGGAGGCTTCAAAAGAAACCGTCCTAAACTCAAGCCGGAGTGGAACTCTGTGATCTGCTGTGCATAGGCTGTTCCTTCCCAGAAGAACTTTGCATTCCTGATAAAAACACTTGAGCAATTTTATGGTAAACTTTAATGGGCTTAAGAACCTTTTCTAGGAATCTCATTCAGTTTAACTGTGGTCTTGGGAAGAACCGAAGCACCTTTAACCAGTCCTAGCAGGTTTCTGATAATCTTTAACCATATATTCTTTTTTTGGTCCCTAGTCTAACAATGATTTTCTAAACAAACACTGTCCAATAGAAATTGTAATGCAAGCCACACACATATTAAATTTGCTAGTGGCCACATTTTTTAAAAGGTAAAATGAAACCAGTGAAATTAATTTTAATAATATTAATATATTATACTTAAGTTGATATATCCAAAATATTATCATTTCAACATATAATCAATGTAAAAGTCATTGATGTGATATTTGACATTTTTACCAATTAAGTCTTTGAAATCTGGTTATTTTACACTTACAGCACACCTCACTTCAGACATTTCAAGTTCTCACATTTCAAGTTCTCAAGAGCCACATGTGGCTTGTGGTTACCATATTGGCCAGCAAAGATTTAAACACTCTTATTTTTTCCTTTAAAAATGTCTCTGCAAAGAGAGAAATCTTTGAGGGCCAGTCAAAATGGCTCATGTCTATAATCCCAGTACTTTGGGAGGCCAAGGCACTAGGACTGCTGGAAGCCAGGAGTTCAAGACCAGCATGGGCAAAATAGCAAGACCCCATCTCTACAAAAAATAAATAAATAAATAAATAAATAAATAGCCAGCATGGTGGTGTGCTCCTATAGTCCTAGCTACTTGGGAGGCTGAGGCAGGTGGATCCCTTGGGCCCAGGAGTTCGAGGCTGCAGTGAGCTATGATGGCTCCACTGCACTCCAGCCTGGGCAAGACTGTCTCAAAAAAAAAAAAAAAAAAAGGGAGAAATCTTTGAGTTAGTTTTTTCCTTCTTTTTTTTAGAAAGCCTCTTACCTCATAGCAAGTTTGAAACAAAACTTTTGACATGTGTTTATAACCAATGTGTCTAAAAAGTTGCTTTAACTGCTTGGGGGGAGTTCCTAGAAATCTGCATTTTAACAGTTGTTTCAGGTGATTCTTGTGCACCATTCAGTTTTTGGATCACTCTGCTAACTAATCCATATCACATTTATATCCAAGTTGGTGGCCATTTCTTCCTTAGCTGTCTTATACGGAAATCTGCCTATGGTCAAATTCTTTCACACTCAGGAGGCAGCGAAAGATACAGCAGCTGAGGGCTGGGCGCCGTGGCTCACACCTGTAATTCTAGCACTCTGGGAGGCTGAGGTGGGAGAATCGATGCCTGTAGTCCCAGCTACTGGGGAGGCTGAGGCAGGAGGATCGCCTGAGCCCAGGAGTTTGAGGTTGCAGTGAGCTATGATGATGTTGCTGCACTCTAGCCAGGGCAACAGAGCAAGACTCTGCCTCAAAAAAAAAAAAAAAGATATAGCTGCTGAATGTGCTGCCTCTCCTGGGGGTACTCACCCCAACAAAGGGATGTCAGACTCCTGACTCTAGGCCAGACTACGTGTCCCAAACATAAAGCCACACCTGTGCCATATATGTAGAAAAAGCTCAGCAAAGGTGGCTCTTTAGGAAGCCTGGCTTCAGAACCAGGTTCTACCACTTGACAGTGATGTGATTTGGACAGACTACTTGACTTCAGAGTCTTCATCTTTACTACAGGGATAATGTTCTCCTTCACGTAATTGTGATAAGACCCAATAGATAGAGATCACTGGAGCACGCATACAGTGAAAAAAGGTAGTTATTAACTCAGTGCTTAGGTGGGCACACATGCTATGGCAAACCACGGGCATCTCATTGGACAGGAAAAAGGAGGGATTTATTTTTACAGGGCTTGGGGCTTGTACTGAATAATTCAGGCATGGAACGAGGGGAACCAGGGGCAGCTCTGGAATGAGTGTCATCATGATTGATGCAAGGACAGTTTAGCAGTTGGGTTTCTCAGGAACCTTTGTTCAGGAGGCAGGAGGAACTGGGGTGTCATTGGCAAAAAAGTAGCAATGTGAAAGGAGAAAGGTTGGGTGACCTTGGATACAGCCTCTTAGAAACATTGCTTTAGGTTCTGCTAAAAACTTTGTCTGACTACCAGCAGGGCTGGGAAGGGAACTCAGGGCCATCTTTCCCTGTAGCTGTGGCATGATGCATCCAAAGATTCCTGATCCAAACCTCTGTGCCTAGGTTGGAAAATCGAAGTTCCTAAGTGTTACAGTGACCACCGGCATGGCTCAGAAATTTCAGGCAAGAATGGGATGTTCCATGCTCCTGGAAAGGATCTCTACCAGCAATGTTTCTTGTAGTCTATGATTTTAGAGAACAAGGTTTCTCAAGCACTCTGTCATTGATGTTAAATGACAAAGGCAGGTTTTATGGTTCGTAGTTGCAACAAGATTAAATGATGTAATATACACAAAGTGTCTGGTGCATTAAAAAGGCTCAATAAATGGCAGCCTCTTATTAGTATTATTGTTACCACTATTATGATTCATCTGGGTTTCCTATAAAACCATCTCTTCCCTTCTGCTGCATGGGCTAAAACCAGTTAAAATTTAGATAGTTTTTAATTTAAATCTTAGCCTACACTGGATTGCTCATTAAGAAGCATCATAGAGGACTCCAAGCAAACTGCCCAGAGTCAAAGAGTCTCTGTGTAACAGTGACCATTGCTTTCCCTATTTAAGCAATCCTTTTGTACTCAGTCAGGTCTTCACTTCCAGACTTTGTTTTGTTTCCCGCATACAAGCTGCTTAAAGCCTCGTTGGTGAAGGGAACCTTGTTTTTCCAGGAGCCAAGGACTCATTTCAACTCTGCTACACTAATCAGGGCTATTTGCATTCACGCTCACCCCAGTGTCAAAGGACTCCTCAGGTTCTGTTGGGTATTTTGATTCACCTGCTCAATGCCCACACCTGTAACCCCCACCTCCACCCTCCTTGACACCTGTGGACACAAAGTCATTTCCAGTGCCCTCCCTCAAACCTGTCTGACAAACAGGTTCTTCATCAGACAGGTTCTTCCTGCTCAGGGACCTTCTTTCTCTGAGTATCATCACCCTTTTTGCACTCAAATGCAATGATACTGGGATTCATAAAATAAACATTTATTTATTTTGAGTGTTTAAACTGCTTTCATTTTTCTATATGTACTGCACAGGAAAAGAGTAGACGATGCAGAAGAGGAGTAGAACATAAGCAATAAAAATGCAAAGTATCACCCGAAGCCCACCCCACGTAACATCACTACTAACATTCAGGTGTCCTTCCAAGCCTTCTTCCTATGCTACTATTCTTTTATTGAAATCAAAATTAGGGTCATCCAGTTGACAGTATTATAACTTTTTTTTCACTTAGCAAGAATATCCCACAGACATCCCACTCAGTCAAATATATTCTGTAGTCAAATGCTCTGCTACTGAGCTATACCCCCAGTCAATTATATTTTAATATCATGACTTGATGTGGCACGTAGCCTCTATAAATTCAATTTGCAGTGTTACTAAAGTCCTGGTTGAGTTTTATCACTGTAATGTTTTTTTTTTTTAACACCAGAAACACAACACTGGGTGGGTGAATGGTGGGTGGCAAAGTGTTTTGAAGCAGGTGACAGACAGCTGTGCATCTCTCTGACAGAACAGGCTGCCTCCCTCTGTCCCTCTAAATAGGACAAGCTCTTTTTTAAAATAAGACACCAAACGAAGCCATGGATACTAAGTGTTCATCAGGAGTCCATTGGAAAATGTATCTTGTGGTTAATCTGCTGTTGCAAATGTCCAAAGATGCATTTTAACATGATTGAGATCATGCTGTAATAACTATTAAAACTTTATAAACTGTCTTTTCCCATAAGCCAGGAAGATCTTTTCCTGTCAGTAAATACAACTTCAACCCCTCATTTGTAAAAAATTTATACAAAATTGATAGAATATTGATAACTGTTGAAGCATAGCAATGGGTACAAGATGGTTCATTGAACTATTTTCTAATATTGTGCCTGTTTGAAATTTCCCATAATAATTTGTTTAACTAGGATATTGTTTGGAATAACAGAAGAAAAGAAATAACAAAGATCAGAGAAGAACTAAATGAAATAGAGACCCAAAAAACAATATAGAGGATAAATGAAACAAAAAGTTGGTTCTTTAAAAAGATAAACAAAATTGATAAACCACTAGCTAAACTAATCAAGAAAAGAAGAGAGAAGATCCAAATAAACATAATTAGAAATAAAAAGGAGACATTACAGAAATTCAAAAGATTATCAGAGACTATTATGAACAACTATATGTTCACAAACTAGAAAACTTAGAGAAAATAGATGAATTCCTGAAAACATACAACCTCCCAAGATTGAACCAGGAGAAATGGAACTCCTGAATGGACTATTAATGAGCAGTGAGATTGAATCAGGAATAAAATATTTCCCAACCAAAAAAAAAAGCTCAGGACCGGATGGATACATAGGCAAATTCTACCAGATATACAAAGAAGAACTGGTGCCAATCCCACTGAAACTGTTCCATAAGATCAAGAAGGAAGGAATCCTCTTGAACTCATTCTATGAAGCCAATATCACCCCAATACCAAAGCCAGGAAAGGATGCAACAAAAAAAAAAGAAAACTACAGACCAATATATCTGATGAACATAGATGCAAAAATCCTCAACAAAATACTAGGAAACCAAATCCAGCAGCACATCAAAAAGATAATTCACTGTGATCAAGTGGGTTTTAGCCCAGGGAAGCAAGGATAGTTCAACATACACAAGTCAATAAATGTGATTCACCACATAAACAGCATTAAAAACATATAATCATCTAAATAGATCCAGAAAATAGATTCAATAAAATCCAGCATTGCTTCATGATAAAAACTCTCAAAAAGGCCAGGTGCAGTGGCTCATGCCTGTAAGCCTAGCACTTTGGAAGGCTGAGGTGGAAGGACTGTTTGAGACCAGGAGTTTGAGACCAGCCTGAGCAACATGGTGAGACCTCATCTCTACAAATTTTTTTTTTAAAAAATTAGCTGGGCATGGTGATGTTTGCCTGTAGTCCCAGCTACTCAAGAGGCTGAGGCAGGAGGATTGCTTGAGCCCAGGAGTTTGAGGTTGTGGTGAGCTATAATGATACCAGTGCACTCTAGCCAAGGCAACAGAGCAAGACCTGTCTCCAAAAACAAAAACAAAAAACTTGGTATAGAAGGAAAATACCTCAAAATAATAAAAGGCATACATGACAAACCCTTAACCAACATCATACTGGATGGGGAAAAGTTGAAAGCATTCTCCCTAAGACCTGGAACAAGATAAGGAAGCCCACTGTTGCCACTTCCATTCAACATAGAACTGGAAGTCCTAGCAAGAACAATTAGGCAAGAGAAAGAAAAAAAGGGGCATCCAAATTGGAAGAGAGGACATCAAATTATCTCTGTTTGCTGGTGATATGATCTTATAACTATAAAGCCCTAAAGATTCCTCCAAAAGACTCCTAGATTTGATAGATGAATTCATCAAAGTCTCAGGTTATAAAATTAACATGCAAAAATCAATAGCATTTCGGCCGGGTGCAGTGGCTCACGCCTGTAATCCCAGCACTCTGGGAGGCCGAGGTGGGTGGATTGCTCGAGGTCAGGAGTTCAAGACCAGCCTCAGCAAGAGCGAGACCCCGTCTCTACTTAAAATAGAAAGAAATTATCTGGCCAACTAAAATATATATATAGAAAAAATTAGCCGGGCATGGTGGCGCATGCCTGTAGTCCCAGCTACTGGGGAGGCTGAGGCAGTAGGATTGCTTAAACCCAGGAGTTTGAGGTTGCTGTGAGCCAGGCTGACACCACGGCACTCACTCTAGCCCGGGCAACACAGCGAGACTCTGTCTCAAAAAAAAAAAAAAAAAAAATCAATAGCATTTCTATACACCGACAATGACCAAGCTGAGAACCAAATCAAGAATTCAATCTCATTTACAATAGCTGCAATAACAACAACAAAAAATACATAGGAGTACATTTAACTAAGGAGGTGAAAGATCTCTACAAGGAGAACTACAAATCACTGATGAAAGAAATCATAGACAACACAAACAAATGGAAAAATATCCCATATTCACAGATGGGAAGAATCAATGCTGTTAAAATGACCATACTGCCCAAAGCAATCTACAGATTTGATGCAATTCCTGACAAAATACCAACATTGTTTTTTCACAGAATTAGAAAAAACAATTCTAAAATTCATATGGAACCAGAAAAGAGCCCAAATAGCCAAAGCAATCCTAAGCAAAAGAACAAAACTGAAGGCATCACATTGCCTGACTTCAAATTATACTACAAGGTTATAGTAACCAAAACAACATGATACTGGTATAAAAATAGGCACATAGATCAATGGAATGGAATAGAGAACCCAGAAATAAAGCCACATACTTATAGCTAACAGATCTTTGATGAAGTTGACAAGAACTTACACTGGGGAAAGGACACCTTTTCAATAAATGGTGCTGAAAAAATTGGATAGCCATATGCAGAAGAATTAAACTGGATCCCTATCTCTCACCATATACAAAAATTAACTCAAGATGGGTTAAAGATCTAAGTGTAAGATGTGAAACTATAAAAATTCTAGAAGAAAACCTAGGAAAAACTATTCTGGACACTGGCACAGGGAAAGAATTTATGACTAAGATCCCAAGAGCAAATGCATTAAAAACGAAAATAGATAAGTGAGATATAATTAAACTAAAATTCTTCTGCACAGCAAAAGAAATAATCAAATGAGTAAACAGACAGCCCATAGAATGGGAGAAAATATTCTCAAACTATGTGTCCAACAAAGGACTAACATGTAGAATCTACAAGGAACTCAAATAACTGAGCGAGAAAAAAACAAGCAACTTCTTAAAAAGTGGACAAATGACATGAACAGACATTTTTCAAAAGAACATACACAAATGTCCCAAAAACATACGGAAAAATGCTCCACATCACTAATCATAAGAGAAATGCAAGTTAAAACCACAATGAGATACCATCTTACTCCAATTAGAATGGCCATTACTAAAAAAACACATGCAATGTTTCCCGAACAGTAAACCCCACAAGGGTCAGCATCTGATTAGCACATAGAGCAGCAACACTGGAGTAACCCAAGTTCTGTTTCTTCATCTTTTCAATGACCAGGCCACTGTTGTTGATTTGGAATCTGTTTCAGTGCAGGAGTGGGACCATCACAGTATTGCAGACACAAACCGCACCACGGTGAGTTCAATAATTCTGAACTGTTATGAATTTACCCTTGAACCAAACAGGTGTAGCTGAGTCTACTTGTGCCAGGCTGACTGCACAACTTCCATATTGTGTACAATATCTACTAAGAGATAAGTAATAAAAATGAGCTAGTTTGTAGCTTACTTACATTTTATAAAAACTCAACAGTAACTGCAATTGTTTAGAACTTAGCAGAATTCTTTCCTGGAGGAGTACTTTATCACCGACTTTGTTCAGGATTGCATGCACATGGTGATACTAACAGGGAGAGTGACTTTTAGTCAGTTTTCTTATTGTTTTTGAATTCCCTGCAGACAGTGCACTGGGGCCCAGTGACTCACAAGTCACACGGCTGCTTGGGGCCTTGGGCCAGTCCAGGTCTTGTAGCTTCAAGACTGGTGCCTGCTTTGCCCTATACCAGCCATGGGGTTCAGGCCCAGCTAGGCCCTCTAAGGTCAAAACTTCATGCCTAGAAAAAGGCACCATCCTCTGTTCCTGGGCCTTTCACCTAGAGATCATTCTCTCCCTCGTCTTTGGCAACCCTCAACACCTTTTCCTCCTTGTCATGTGTTTCTGCTGTGGGGAAGGCTGGTCTGACTCACCCCCAGCCCCTATGCCCTTTCCCCTGCACCCTCGCCCTCTCTCTCTGTCCCCTTCCCGCTCTGCGCAGTCCGTGAGGAATGTTCACATCATCCTCGGACCCTTTTCTCCTCACTTTTGTCTATAAAACCAGAATAATGAACCCTAATCCATAAGGTTGTTTCGAGGATGCAAAGACTACAAAGTGGTCACACAGTTCCTGGCACATAGTGGGCGCTCAACAAACGATTGGTTACCACCCAGGGGATGTTTATTGAGTGCCGACTGTATACCAGACCCTTCTCAGTCCTTGGTGCTCCCTTGCCCACCTTGTTTGGCCCTCCTCATCCCAGGTCAGAGTGGGGTCTGTGGGAGGTGTGCCTGCCCCGTTCTGGACAGTGTTCTAGGCAACTAAGGGGGAGAGGGGTTGCCAGGACAGCATCAGCAGCCGGCCGCGGCCCCTTCCCCCAGGGACTGCTCGACCAACTCCTCAAAGGAACCCACCTGTGTAGTAAAGGAGACCAATAATTAAACAGGCAGTCATATTTCCAGTTTAATTACGTTTTTTCAAATGCATCACATTTTATTTTCATTAAGCTATACTATAATTGCCTTGTAATCCTTGACAGCTGTCACCAAATAGATCCACGATTAATCTGTGGAACTGGAAGTTGTACTTTCTAGTGATTTCACATGTAGCACATCCTGAGGTAGCTGCAAAAAAGTTCAATCTGTATTTTCCTATACAGTAATTGCATCAGAGGGTTTGGGATAGCTCTTCCGAAGGCTTGATCTAAGAATGTCTGAAAAAGGCTGTAACTAGAAAATACTCTTTAGAAAACAGTGTCGTTCTAAATTGGTCTAAATTAGTGTGTGGTGGCTGGATTAGAATAACCAGGGGCACCTGGTTGTGGAGCCACCTGCAGGGGTGGTGCCCAGAGACCCTCACACTCAGACAAGCTCCCTGGGATGCTGTCGTTGCCAGGTCAGGGAATTACACTCCTGGTAATTACCACTTAGCTCACTAACAGGATGGCAATAAGGCAGGGGCTACCCGTCACTAGTTATATCATTGTTAATATTCTTAATTTCCTACAGAGATATCTTCTTATAGAAAAATAAATTAAAAGTGATAATTTTGGAAGAAAAGTCAAAATGTCTTGAACACGATGAATATGGGATTGATAGATACATCAAACATTTTTATGTTCAGGTGAGATAGTAAAGAATACTTTTATATTAGGAATACATCTTTGAAAGCCTTTAAAATGTAATCCTTGGTCTCTAGTAAGAGAATAATGGAGTCTTAGGAGTGATATTTAAATTGAATTTAATTAAGTACAAATGTCACATATTTCCACCTTCCCAGAAATGGTCACTTCATCTTAATTAAGGAAATGGAAACTATGACTTAAATCTTCATTCTGTGGAATGTGTGTTAAGACAAATTTAGGCAAACAGCAAAGATTGAGAAGTCATCCCACCAAACCTACACACATTTTGAAAATGCTTAAAGTTAACTCAATTCTTCACCTAGCAGTTCAATATGAGCTGCCAAAATTTAGTCCAATTAGTCAACTCCAAATAATGTAGGCTCCTTGGGGTCTATAACCTCGGGTTGGTGACAGTTCTCCCTTGACAGCAGTCCAGGATGCAGGAGTTTCTCCCTTAGATTCCTTCAGCTGGCCTTGGCCACTCTAGTATCAGAATCTTGGAAGTTCAATATCATAGTCATCAACTCTGGAAGGTCACAATCATGTTTCCACCCGCAGTCCTTTCGAGCGTTGCTGTCATCAAAGTTCATCAGCCAACTATCTGATGAAATCCATAAACATTTGTTGAGACAATTAATATAGACTGATTTATTGAGCACCTACTATGTGCAAGTCACAGACACTCCCAAGACTGCTGTTTTGGCCTGGCTTCTCCAGCTCTGCTCCTAAGTATAACCTGGTGCCCTCACCTCTTATCTACCCAGCACCCACGGGGCATCGTGGGCAGACCCAGACTCTAGTGAGGTGTACTGCCTCTCAGACCTGGGCACAGGAAGGGGGTCAGGGGCCACCTCTCTCCAACCTTCAGGGAGTGTCACCCCTGTAAAGACCTAGCACATGGTTCTCAACTGGACCTGTATGTCCATCTCCTGGAGAGCTACATGTCCCCATTCAACTTTTAGGTACAAAAAACTCCCCATGTACTGAAGAGTTGAAAGAATAGTACAATAATCACCTGTGTTTTCTCCATTTAGACTCAACAATTATTAACAATTGGGCTTTATTGATTTTGTATGTGTGTGTATATGTGTATTTGGCTAAACAATTTAAAAGTAAGTCACATAATCATGACATTTCACCCCTAAACACTTCAGCATGTATCTCACAAATATAAAGATACCCTCCTACGTAACCACAGCACCATTATCACACACCAGAAAATTAACAATTATTCTTTAATCTCACCTCATACCATATTCATATTCAAATTTCCCCTTCTAGAATTGCTTTCTCCCCAGTCCAGGAGCCAATCAAGCTTCACACATTACATATGTTTGTGTCTTGCTGCCTGTCAACTGCTGCCTTGGAGAAAGAGCAGGGTCCACGGGTTCCACCCTTACCCCCACCCATGTGCCCCCACCACAATATGCCTTTCTTATTTGTTTTGGCTGCTGTGAATTTTTAAAATATTAAACACATTGGTATTTAATGAATGCCAAAATCCCCTTCCAAAAGCAAATAGAATCTGGAGGCATTCTAAGATTTTGCATTCTCTCTCTAAAAGATCTGGTTCTCAGCTAAGTTCTGCTACTAACAATGTGACTTTGGCAAGTCCTTGGTAATACTCAGTAAACACTGGATGGATGGATGGACGGATGGATGGATGGGTAGACCGGTAGATGGATGAACCAAAGCATTCGTGTGTTTCATCACTCTGGATTAATTATCCCTGTACAAACAGGCAAGTCAAAGGAGCCAGTCCAGATCTCACACACTGTTATAAGGTATTGGCCCTGATACACATACAAAGAAATTATTGGATATGGAACTCTCATCTTTCTTTGAAAATCCCCTGTTCCTTGTATTTGTGACTGGAATCGTCTTCTTGCCCAAGGAGGCGGGGTGGACTGACCCTGTACCGTGTGCTTAGTGCGCCACCTGGTGGAAAAGTTGCATTGTACACAATCCCTGGTTCCTCCACCGGAGCAGACCTCTGAGGCCAGATGTCACAGACAGCTCTGCAAATGTCCTGAAACAAGTGCTGTCCTTCATTATCAGTTCTATTTTCAGGGCCTGACCTCCATTTTATGAACATAAACTTATTTCTAACCTTCACCAGCATTTTTATTTTAATTTGAAAAAGGACCATGTGCCTGAGCAACAAATCACCCAAATGAGGCAAATAAGAACAGAGCTTATGTGAAAATTAAATACACTGAAAAAAAATTAGTCACGTGTTTATGATAGTGCAGGAGCATGAGGCAGCAACAACTGACAAAACTTCAGGGAGAAATAGGGTAGTCAACAATTCTGTTTGGGGGCCGGGCGCGGTGGCTCATGCCTGTAATCCTAGCACTCTGGGAGGCCAAGGTGGGAGGATCGTTTGAGCTCAGGAGTTCGAGACCAGCCTGAGCAAGACTGAGACCCCTGTCACTACTAAAAAATGGAAAGAAATTAACTCGACAACTAAAAATATACAGAAAAAAATTAGCCGGGCTTGGTGGCACATGCCTGTAGTCCCAGCTACTCGGGAGGCTGAGGCAGAAGGATCGCTTGAGCCCAGGAGTTTGAGGTTGCTGTGAGCCAGGCTGACGCCACGGCACTCTAGCCCAGGTGACAGAATGAGACTCCACCTCAAAAATATATATATATATATATATATATATATATATATATAGTATATTTGAAAATTGCTAAGAGAGTAGATTTTAAATGTTCTTATCACAAAAAAAAAGATAAATATGTGAGATAATCCGTATGTTAAATAGCTCGATTTAGCCATTGCACAATGTATACATATATCAAAATATCATGTTGTACACCATAATTATGTACAATTTTTACTTGTGAATTTAAAAAATTAATAAATAAAAACAAGGAGAAAATATTTGCAAAATACATATCTGACAAAGAACTTATATCCAGAATGGAAAAGAACTCTCAAAACTCAGTAATAAGAAAACAAACATCCCAGTTTTTTCAATGGGCAAAATATTTTAATAAACACTTTATCAAAGAAGACAAATGGATGGCAAATAAGCACATGAAAAGTGGTTCAGCATCCTCAGTCACTAGAGATTTATAAATTAAAAACACAATGAGCCAAGCAAGGCGGCACATACCTGCAGTCCCAGCTACTGGGGAGGCTGAGGCAGGAGGATCACTTGAGCCCAGGAGTCTGAGGTTGCTGTGAGCTAGGCTGACGCCACGGCACTCTAGCCTGGGCAACAGAATGAGACTCTGTCTCGAAAAAAAAATGGTTTGGTAGCAATAAACCCTATCGATATGTAAAATAATACATTATACTAACATATTAAAGAAAAATATGTCATCTTAATAGATGCAGAAAAGGTATTTGATAAAATTAAACACATTAATTATTAATAATGCTCAGAACTGGCATTAAAAGAAACTTCCTTAACTATGTTGATGCCCAGGGCCCGAGACCACACCTGCAGGCAGGCAGAAGGGGCTTCTCGGCACTTCCTGCCCCGAGGGGACTGCGCGTGTCAGTCGGGGCGCTAGAGAGGCTCGGCAGAGAAATCAGGCTCGTGTGACGAGCTTGGGGGAAGTTCGGAGGCAACATGGTTTTATGCTGGACTAGGTGCCGTCAACAAATGGGGACAGCTCTGTGACTGGAATTTTCATCTAGGAGGCGGGGCCCTCTGTGGACCCCTGTTTCATGGGTCTGCCTGTTAGGCTGCCTCTGCCCCTGGGAGTACCTCCTAGGGTGGCCACCAGCCATGAGAATGCCCTCAGTGCCCTTGGCCGCAGAGCAGGGGTCTCCAGGTCTGGGCTACTGGGCAGTGTCCCCGCTCCCACGCCGTCCTTCCCACCACGCCTAAGCCTCGCGCTCCCCACTCACTGCCGGGCCATTGTCCACGCCGCCAGCTCTGCCTGGACGGCCTGTCCCCGGCCCGCCTGGCAAACTACAATCGATGCAAGACCCCGCTCAAACGTCCCTTGCTCTGTGAAACTCCTGCCATCCCCGTGTCGCCTCCCTCCTCAGCGATCCTGCAGCTCTTCTTTCCTAGTTCAGCGAAACACGGAGTCTCTGGGCGGGCCCTGCTGGGCGCTGGGAGTCAAGGGTGGACGAGGGGGCCACAGGCCGGTGACAACACTGTTACAGAGCCTCAACGACAGAGCGGCTCCGTGCGCCCAGCCCCCAGCACCGCCTGGCACTTTGCAGATGCTCAGGTGACATTTGCTGAAACAAAGGAGTCTGTGATGGGTTGAACTGTGTCCCCCTCAAAAGATATATTCGAGTCTTAACCCCCAGTACCTGTGAGTGTGACCTTATTTGGAAATAGGGTCTTTGCAGGTGTAATCAAGGGGTCACACCGGACTGGGTGGGCTCTCATCCAGTGGCTCGTGTCCTTATAGGAAGAGGGAAATTTGGGCCTGGACATGCAGGGGAACATGCCCTGTGAAGACAGAGGCAGAGATTGGAGTGACGCATCTATAAGCAAACCAACGACAAGGATTGCCGGCAGCCACCGGACGCTAGAAAGGAGCAAGGGAAGATTCTCCCCGAGAGACTTCAGAGGGAGAATGGCCCTGCGACACCTTGATTTCGGACTTCTAGCCTTCAGAATTTTGAGAAAATAAATTTCTGTTGCTTTAAGCCGCCCGGTCGTGGTCATTTGTTAAGGCAGCCCGAGGAAACGCATCCGGGACCCAGGTAGCCGCGCATTTCTCGGACTCCCAGGTCACCTGCCCAGACCCACCCCGGGTCCCCGGTCAGGCCGCTGCTCTGCTTTCCGCTCCCGGCCGCTTCCCGGCCCCGCCGCCCCCTCGGCCGACACCAGATGGCGCCCGCGGGCCGACCAGCCGGGCTGCGCAGCCCAAGGCTGCGGAGGGGACCGCGTCCCCGCGGGTTGTGGCGCCCGGCCGCGATCCCAAATCCAAGATGAAGATCAGACATCCAGTTCTTCGCAGAGGAAGTGGTTTTTGTCCCGTGAGAGAGGTGGCCGACGGTCTCCGCTGCCAGGTGCCCGGCAGCCCGGCGCCCTGGGCGGCCTGCGCTGCGCTGCCCCGCGGGAGGAGCCGGGGGCCGGGGAGGCGGGCGCGCCTCGGGCGGGCGGGCACCAGGCCTGCGGGGGCTGATGCGCCGCGTCGCCGGCCGGGCCGAGGCCGGGCCTTCCTGGGCGAGGACGGCTGCCCGGCGGAGGGCATGGCGGTGCAAGGGAAGACCGAGCGAGGGGGCCACTCCTTTTCCCGGACTCTATTTTCAACTCCTGACTTGACATCTCCCTCTGGTTGTCACAGGCATCCCCAGCTGCTCACAACCTCCAGGTCTGAATGCTCAACCCATCAGCTCCTTCCCCAGTCTGCATCTCTGAGAACTCTCCCCAAAACTGCCAGTCATTTTTTTGATACCGTCTCTCTCTGCTCCTATGGCCCGTGTGGCATCTGGGGTTTGCCCGCCTCTTCTGCCCCTCTCCCTGCCCCTCATTGGTCCCGGCCGTCTCGGTGGCGCACCTGGTCTGTGCACCAGCGGCCTCGCATTACCTGGGAGTTTGTTAGAAATGCAGAGCGGGGGGTCCCACCAGACCCGCCGCGCCAAGGCCTGCACCGTGAGTGGTCCTGGGACGGGAGAGCGCTCAAGCCGTGGTGCTAACCCGTCGCTCCGCACCCGCTCTTGCACCCGCTCTTGCACTCCTCCGCCCCTTTCCAGCACAGTAACAGGGACATTTGCAGACACAGCGGACGTCTCCCCTCCCCTGCTGAAATCCGTCCATTGCTTCCCATCGTTCCTGCGCGACCCCCGTTTATCATGACCCTCGCGTCTCTGCCTGCTCCTCCAGCCGCATCTCACCCCACTCTCCCTTCTGGCCACATGCCCCTTCCTATTTCAGGTTTTCTGACATGCTGTAACTTTTATTTGGAACCCTCCTTGCCTAGCTAACACTTACGCATGTTAAAGTCTCAGCTCAAGGCAACTCTTCCTGACCCCAGCCGGTTCTCACAGGCAGGGGCCGTGTGGGTCTTGTTCCCCTCCCTATTCCTAGTGCCTCCTACAGAGTGTGGCACACAGTGGGTGCTCCATGCCTGTTTGTTAATTACACATTTGTTGATTACTATGTTGGAGATGACCCCTGAGGGCATAAGTGCTTGTGTTTTCCAGGAATATGGTGACTCTTGGTCCCAGGAATGTAAGAGGCCACAGCACCAAGTCCCTGAAAGTCTTGGGAGCCTGGTTGTTAAACGGCCTCCAGAGACCAACCCCAGGAGGCACAGCAGCCCCCATGCGTGGTGTGTTTGTGGGGAAACCAAAGCCTTCCTTCGTGCACCCCTGTCCCTTCAGATGTTCAGCCCCGGCCCTGGCTTGATTTGCAGCAGGTTGCCTTTGTGGCTGGGCTTCTCGCTCCCCTAGGGAAGCTCTGCTATGGGGAAGTCCACAATTGCCAAACCCTCTTCAGTGAGAATCATAGAGTCATCTGCTACCCCAGGCTCAGAACAGTTTAAGCTGTCCCAGACAGGCTGCTCAGGACATTCCTAGGTTGTGAAATTTCCTTTTATGGGGGCACTGGAGCATCATAGGAAATCTGAAATGCCAAACAGCTGTTCACCTCTCGGGTGTGGGATGGCATGGTCCCCAGGCCCCATGACGCTCTTCTACCACCAGGCAGCTTGGAGGAGGGGCCCAGGCCCAACTCGAGAATGTGTCATGTCTTGCCTGAGGTTCATAGCAGATGAAATTCCCATTTTAGTAGCTGAAACAGAAAAGCCTGGCAAGTCCCCCAGCTCTAGTTCCCAAGGGGAAGTGGGAAGACCTGAGAACTCAGAGCATCCTCTTGTACAACCCCTCACCTTTCACAAGCAAGGCCCAGAGAGCAGACAGGAGCTGCCTTGGTCTTGTGGCTTTGCCTGACCTTTCCAGGGCTGCAGAACTCACCCTGACTGCTGACACAGCAAAGCAACTGGGACTGGATTTTTCTAAATGGCTTGGTGTCCTGGCTTTGGGCTTTCCTGAGAGGGATTCTTGGGCAGGATAGAAGGTGGGATGTGGTCGGGTGCTGGGGAAGATATATCCAGGAAACAGGGACCAGGAACCCAGGGAGAAAAGCAGGGGAGTAGAAGAGGTGAACCAGTGAGCAGTGTGGGGTGAAGAATTCAGGGGAGGCACACCTGAATTTAAATCTCAGCTCAGCTGATTATTCATTATCTGTATGGTCTTGGCTATACTTGAATCTCTTTGAGCCTTACTTTCTTCACCTGTAAGATGGGGGTAATGATGTCTGCTTTGCAAGAATGGCTGAGTTGATTGAATAAAATAATATCTTTTATTTTTTGGACAGAGTCTCACTTTGTCAATCCAGCCAGAGTGCAGTGGCATCATCATAGCTCATTGTAACCTCAAACTCCTGGGCTCAAGCGATCCACCTGCCTCAGGCTCTCGAGTAGCTGGGACTACAGGTGTGCACCGCCACACCCAGCAGATTTTTCTATTTTTTGTAGAGATGGGGTCTCACTCTTGCTCAGGCTGGTCTTGAACTCCTGGCCTCATGCAATCCTCCTGCCTTGGCCTTCCAAAGTGCTAGGATTATAGGCATGGGCCACTGCACTGGGCCTGAATAAAATGATATCTTTAAAGCACTTTACCCAGTCCTGGGAACCTACTAGGTGGTCAACAAACATCCAGTAAGGTCAGGGAAAGTGGAGTTATGTGGCAGATGCCCTGTGCCAACTCACGCTCCTATACCACACTCCTCCCCAGACCAGTGTCCCTACTGAGGCACAACTTCCTTTGTCCCTGCCACCTTTCACTCTGAAAATAGACCCTAAGACCCCACACCATGTGAAGCTTTGCTTCTTGGACAACTGAGCCAGCAGGATTGGGGCAGTGTCATTTCCTTTCCCCACCCTGGGCCATTGCAGAGAGGGCAGACCAGCCAGTTCCTGCCATGGACTGGTCGTTCAGAATCTCCCTGTGGCCCTTTCTTCTCATTCCAAGGCCTGAGGAAGCAAAGGACGTATCTCTTTTCAGAGGGGCCTTGCCACTCCCAGAGTGGGGCGTTCTCCAGCATTGCCTCTGCCCAGCCGGTCTCACCACCCTTGCCTCTGAGCTCCCTCTGCTCCTGCCTTCTTGGAGCAGAAGACTCTGCCACTTGCAATGCAGGCGAAAGAGGCTGCCTGCCACTCAGCAGGATAGAAGCCGGTGGGTGATGAAGGAGGCACAGCCCGGCAGCCTCCTCCCTCCTCCAGCACCTTGTCTCCCCAGTCCAGGCTGCAGATGGGCCACAGCCTCAGCCCAGAGAGGAGAGACAGGAAGCAGAAAGTGAGCGTTGCCCCAGGTCTTGAACTCTGGGAAGTACCCGCTATTCATATGGGGGCTCTTGTTGCCTCCTGAACCAGGAAGGGAGTGAAGAGCTTCCCAGCATTAGAGAGACAATTTGAATTTTTGGTAAGAGCCTCTTGCAACTTCCCCAGACACTTAGACTGCCTGAGGAGGTTTGTCCTTGGGTGTCACTCTTCCTTCCAATCTCTCCAGGAGCAGCGTTTGGGGCCAGGGAGCCACAATGAAGAACCAGCAACCCCAGCATCCTCCGGAGCAAGGTGCAGCGGGCAACGGGGAAGTAGAGGGCAGTTGGGCTGGAGAATCGAGTGGAGCAGGGCTCAGAAGCCAAGCAAAGGAGAGTGGACTTGCTGAGGGTGGGGGCCCAGAATTTCAGTCCTGCTCCGCCACCAGCTGGCCAGTGGCCTTGAACAAGGCAGTGTACAGCCATGCACGTCAGCGCCCCCATCTGTAAAACTGGGCGTTTGAAACAAATGACCACTGAGGGTTTAGGGTCTATTTTCTTTCTTGCTCTAAATAATAAACACTCATGAAGAGTTTCTGAGGAAGAAAAGGAAGTCATTCAAGCCAAGTCTTGACAGAATTTAGCCTGGAAGAGGCACGCTAAGTGTCGGGTCAGCTGGGTGTCGTGGTTTCAGCCAGTCAGGTTTTCTGTTCTTGCAACATAAAGAAGCCTGAATGTTTGTGGGCAGTGTTCATTGAGGCAGACATTAAGGCAATGGGTTGTGAGACAGTCATGTTTGAGTCTCAGTTTCCATCATTTCAGAGCCATGTGACCTTATGACAAAGTTCCACTTCACTATTTTGAGTCTGTTTGTTCACCTGCAAAGTCAGGGTTCATCACAATGCCCACCCTCCGTGTGGTTGCCAGGCCAGGAGGAGTCACGGCGGGCCGAGCGCCTAGAAGGGCTCCTGGTACATAAGCAGGCACTCGGTAGGCCTGGCTGTCATCCTGAGCCCCAGCAGGCCGCCAGCTGTGTTTAGGCTTCCCTGACTGCATCCTCACTTCTCCATCCTCCCGCCCTCCTCCCCGCTCCTGCCCACTGCGCGGCCTGCACTGCCTACAGCTGCCATCTCCTGTCCAGGTAAGCAGATTGCTCCCCTTATTGGAACTCAGACCTCACTTCCTTCTTCCTGAAACCCTTGGTGTTTGGGGAGCCATTACCACATCCTTTCTCTCTTCCCGCTTGCTCCAAGACGCCTGCCCTCTCCCGGAATAGAATCCGCACGCTGCTCCTGCGAGCTCTGTTCAAGTTCCCTAACCGCACTGGCGGCGCGGTGGCTTTCTGCCCCGTTTGAACTTCCCTTTGCTGCTGTTCCCTTCTAAGCACCCCCATCCCACCCACACACGCCCACGTGAGCTTTGGTGACCAAGTCCTCTTATTTTGTAAATCCAAATCAATCTCAGCTAATTTTCCCAAGAACATTTCTAGGACAGTATCAAAAGCTTTCGTAAACATCCAAGTCCAAAACATGTTTTCCCTTCATTAACCGGGAATGAAAACCTATTGGGAAAACTTTGTTAGTGACGAGTAGTCCTGACTTAAGTCCCAGGGATAACAGCTTCCTTATTCTTGGTATTACAGCCTGCAGGTTTTATGATGTATGTATCTATATTTTGAATTTGGAGAAGGAATCACTGTTCTGACTTTTCATCTCAAACTTGGATTT
Organism: Lemur catta; assembly: GCF_020740605.2. NCBI lineage: Eukaryota > Metazoa > Chordata > Mammalia > Primates > Lemuridae > Lemur > Lemur catta. Next base: position 29,395,978 of record NC_059128.1, read on the forward strand.
CATGATTTTCAAGATGCCTCTGTCACAAAGAGGGAGCAAATTGTACTTAAAAACTCAACTTCAGGAAAATGAAACAAGTGTGAATTAAAATACTATTTTCTTTCAACTGGCATATTTTTTAATTCCCAGAGCTGGCGAGGTTGTGGGAAAACTAATGCTCTCCAAAGAGTATAATTTGGAGTCACTTTCTTGGTGGGCAATTTGAGACATATCAAAAGCCATTAAAATGTGCATTTCCTTTGACCCAGCAGCTTCATTTCTAGCACTTTATCCTAAGGAAAGAATTAAGAATGCTCTCAAAGCACTGGTCAGAAGAATTAAAAATTTTTGGTAACCTAAAAGTCCAAACTACCAATATGATAGAAAACTATGCAGCCATTAAAAATGACGTAAATGAATGTTTTGAAATTGCAAAAGATTGTGAAGTTTAAAAAAAACCACATAAGATACTATTAAAAGTGATCTTTTGGAAGAGGAAAATACACATTGGCATATGAGAAAGACTGAAAGTATACATGACATTATCAGTAGGTGTTCGTATATGGGTGACTTTTCTTTCTAGATTATCTGAAATGAATAGGCATTACTTTTGTGTATTTAAAGATATTTTTAAGTAGTCTGAGAAAGACCCAATTGAGAGATTGTCACCATTTTTGTTGTTGTCTAACAGTCTCAACTTTCCAACCTGGGAGGTGGGTTCTGCAGCAGGGCAGGAAGTTTCTCTTCTCTCCGCCCACCCACAGTTCACACCTGAGGCAACCACTTCAAAGGCGGCCCTTTTCCCCAGCAGCTCTGCAAGTTTTATGGGCTTTGCTACCTTTGTCCCTCTTCGCCTGTCATCGAGACAAAGGCAGCAAGCCTCGGTTGACCCCATGTTGGTGTGTCTCCCTTCCCTAGGCTCTCTGCAGCCTGCACTGGGGCCCAGCATTCCTTACCTGATGGGACAAGTGTCTGCACCTGCCCTCCAGTGACAGTGAAGACTTACCGCTGAAATAAGCAGTCTTTGTGAACTTTCTTATCGTGCTCTGCATAGCTTAAATGCCTCCTCCCCTAACACCCGCTGGGCATGTCCCATTCTTTGAGATAAGGGTAATTTACTATCCTATGAAAAATATGCCATTTCCTTGCCCTGAAATTAGTGCTTTTTCTCTACGTGAAGCTCCACGGTTAGAACACACTCTGACAGGCAGAAGGCAGGTGCGTGACGGCCTTGTTCCTGAGGAGGGCCTTGAGGCAGGCCGTGTCACATGGAGCAGGAATGTCACGGGAAAGGGTCACCCCAGCAGAACGGCACGTGTTTGAATTGAATCCTGGCTGCACCTAGGACAAGTTACTTTGCCTCTTTATTCCTCCGTTGCATCATATGCGTCGTGTGGTGGCACTGCTGGCAATAAAAAAAGGCCCCTATCTTGCAGAGTTGCTTTGTGGATTCCATGAGTTTATGCACACAAAGGGCTTCAAGTCAGGCCTGGTACACAGTAAGTGCTTAATCAGTACCAGCTATTGTTGCCATTATTCTTTTAAAAGTTGGTAAAGTGCTCAGTAAATGGTAGGCCTCTTCCCTTCACCGTCCTCCCTAGTAACAGCAGTGATGTTTGTAGGATTCTACGAGGGACTGGTGCCACGAAGGTAGGACTGGGTAGTTGGGTGGTTGACACAGATGGCCCTAAATTTTTTTCTCATGAGAAATGTTTTCTCTTTAGAGAAACGCATGCTGACCATCACCCCAAGGCAAGCTTAAGAGTGCCCTGTACATACCTGTCTCACGCCCTTAACACAAGTTCAGCTGCTCGCTGGCGGCTGGTCTCTGCCGCCTGACAGCTACCTCTTTGCTGCACATACTCTGCTTTTCATCTTCAACCTCCACCCTGAGACAGGCCCCGGCTGTTGTGAGGGCTGAATCACGTCACTCAGAACAGAGTGTGGCACATTGTAAGGTACTATCACCTCCATTTTACAAATGAGCATACTGAGGCCTAGAAGTCAAATGACTTGCCCAAGACCCTGCAGCTTGCAAACAAAGCTGGGCAGTCTGGCTCCAGAGTCCTGTCTTTGAGGGAGAAGGATCCTGTCCCCAGTCACCACCACCCCCATTTCCAACTTCTCCCATTGACACTGGCATTTAGATGTGTTCAAACCTCCCCATTAAGAGTAATAAGCAGCCCTCTTTCAACCCCTTCCTTCTTTCCTCCTTTTTTCCATGGCTTAACTTCCTCACCTCTGCTTCAAGCCTCTCCAGTCTGGAATGTTCCCACCACTCTACTGAATGTGTCTAAACCCAATGAGTTAAATGGCTTAAACCTCCTTAGCAGGGTTTGTCCTTCCCACCTTCTCTTGGCTTCCAGACACCTCTCCCTTCTCTTCTCCCTCAAACAAGTTCTCATCTGCTCGGTGTCTGCTAGGTCTCTCTTCTGGGCTCTAGGCGTCAATACCCACCTGCCTGGTGGACACCTCCAACTCAGCATGTGCCAAACTGAGCCCACCACTTCTCCTCTCCCCAGACTGTCCCTTCACTTCCCCATCTCAGAGAAAGGTGTTGCTACTCCCCCAGCTGCTGGAGTCAGTGGCTGGGTAGTCTTGACGCCTTTTTCTTCCCCACATCCAGCCAGCCACAAGCCCTATTGATTCCACCTTCTTAATCTCTCTTGAATCCACCAACTTTTCTCCATCCCTGCTGCCGTCACCCTAGTGGAAACCATCGCTGTCTCAGACAACACCAGTGGCTTCTTACATGGTTTTCAGGTATAGTATGTTTTATCTCCCAAAACCCATCCTTCATAAGCAGATGGAGAGCTCCCCAAAAAAGAAAATGTGGATCTTACTAAGTCCCTCTGTTACTTAAAATTGTTAAGGTGCTTCCTATTGCCCTTAGGATGAAGTGCAAACTTGTCAATGTGGCTGGTGAGGCCCACCACAATCTCATCCCTGCCCACCTCCCACAGCTCATCCTGAGCCACTCCTCCCTCAGCCTTGCTCTGCAGCGACACCAGACCCTTCTTGTTTCTTAAACACAATGTGCTCTCTGCACAGGTAGTGTCTTGCCCCTTGGCCTCGCTGTACTGGCCTTCCCATCTCAACTTCAGTGCCTTTTCATCCAAGAGACGTTCTCTTGAGCATCCCCATCAGACCTTATGCATCCCTGATCCTAACAATTACTGCGCACTTCTGCCAGTTGGCCTTCCTCGCGTCTCCAAAATTCCATGCAGGTCCAAACCACACATCTTGTTCACTGCTGAGTCCCAGCTTGAGCACAGTGGTTTGCACGCTGAGAGCACTCCAACAGCAGAGGCAATGACTTCCACCTCTGTTTGTGGTCCTTCCTTCTCGTACCACGGGCCCCTCCCTGTCAGTCTCCCCCATGTCTTGCCAGGCCCCGCCCACCACAGTTAGCGTCTCACCCATCAGGAGTTCCCACCCACATACATCCTTTTCCATCTGGAGTTTCTGCAAAAAACTTTCTGGAAGGATCACATCTGCAACAACTGTCTTCATAAGAATGTTTTTTAATTATTATTTAGAAATGCAGTTATATACATAGAACAATTAAAATTAAATTAAACTTTGTACAAATATTAAAATACTATCTTCACACCCACTGCAATGTACAGGATACCAAAAAATATATATATGAAATAAAATAAAGCAAATCCAAACTGATTGAGTGACATCCTGCACAGGGTCAATTACTCATGTGTTGTTTTAATCCATTACATGTGTACCATTCTACAAAGGATCCCAGAGTGGTGCAGTAATCTGAAGAAGCCCGGGCAGGGTGCAGGGGCTGTCACGCAACCTGCGTCCATCTCTCCTCCCTGCTTGGCAATCCGAGCACTCTGCCCCTGTGTCCTCTCCGGCTAGCTCTGCTGCTTGGCAGAGCACTCAACCTTGGGGTTTTTGTTCAAAATTCTATTAGGTTTTCAACTGGAAATTAAGAATCGCTTCCCAGCAAAGCTGGGCCTGCCACCTTTCCCACTCCAGAGAACCAGCAAATGCACCACTCAGACAAACATCTGCCAAGCAAAATACTCTCCAAGCCCCTCCTTGGGGCACCAGTAATGACTGTCCCTATGCTAAGAATCAGGAGACTCAGCAGGCCCCATGAGAGACATCCCAGCCTCACTGTCCTCGGCAAGCACATCTGGAATTAAGCTGTGACACCTCCATGCCACTTCCCTTCTAGGCTCTTTTTTCTCTTTGAAGAGGAAGGAGAAAAAAAAGTAAAGATGTAGAAATGTTTGCAGCATATTCCATTCTCTACGTGTGGACGTTCCCCAGAAATGGAGGCAACAGTGTTACGTGGGAAGCAAGAGGTGTGAGAGCCCAGCTGGGACCAGGAGGGAAGGGATCCATCCCCGGGCCACCACCAATGAAGCAGGAAAAGTATACCTTTGTCTGTCTCGCCTTCAGGCTTCTGCACAGAGCTTTAAAGCTGGGGGTGGGAGGAGGAGGGCAAGATGAATGGGGAAGACAATGTTAGTTTAAGTTCTATTTGCAAATGGAGTGCTTGTAGAATGTACATGGAAATGCCTTATAAAACCAAAGTGGCCAGGACTAGCCCACTTCACAGTTACAGCCAGTGAAATGGGAACACAGCACACAAAGCATAGAAATGGCGACAGACAGAGCCAACAAGCTAAACTAAGGCATGGAGGGGACGGAAAATTTAAGTGATTTTCACCATATTCTGGCCCTTGAATGGGACTGCAAGTCGCCAGGATATAAAACCTGCATTGAGTCAGCTCAAATGTGCAAAAAAAAAAAAAAAAAACAAAAAACCACCACCCTTTTAAAAATCCTTTGGTGCTGACCATTTCTTCTGGACCAGCCTTCTGCTAGACTCCCCCAGAGATGATCCCGGGAAAGCAGGGCTGTGGCCACAGTTTCTCCCCACTTTTTCCGGGCTCCTCCAGCAGCCTCCCTCCTAACAGCCTGCCATCTGACGCCAGCCCTGGTCTCTCCGCCAGGCCCCCACCTCAAGGCAGCTGTGGAGTCTCTAATCCCTCTGCAAGGGACAAACCCCAAAAGCCCCAGAAACAGCAGCACATGGCTGAGGGTTAAGAAATTGCTTCGGGGAAAAGAGAAATAACTGGGGGAAGAAGCTGTCACGGACTTCAGCAGCAACCCAAGAATTAGCTCCCGCACCCACAGGCCCAGCAGCCTCCGGGAAGTGGGCCTCATGAAAGCCAGTGACAGGAGGGGGGGGGGGACCTAAGGCTCCCATTGTTCTGATTTCTTACTCTCCTACCAAGTGGGCAAGCCTGGGCTTGTGATTCCCAGAGCAGTGTTAATGGAGGGCGAGCTGGAAGGAGGCTTTGGGAGAAGGCAGGCTTTCCATTTTACCGAAGGCCAAGCTGGTCACCAGCTTGGCTGAATAAACCCAAAACAGAAAGTGCAATCTCTTAGGGGAAAAAGCCCAGAGTAGCAAGGTAGAAAAGGGTAAGATCTTTCATTTTAAAAAATATACTAGAATAGAATTCAGGTTTTGGAAGAAGATCGAAGCTGAAGGCTCAGCAGTGAGACTGTAGATTCTTTCCCCTCACCCCATCTGCCCCTGCCTTCTTTTTTGGAGGAAGACAATGCCACCACTATGGGTGAAGGCGAGCCCATGTGGCAAGGTGGGTAGGGCCATTAGGGACCCCCTCCCTAACCAGTCTCATCTCCCTTCTAGTTCTAGCACCTTCTCCAACCTGTTCCCTACCTAACCGTGCTTGCCTAGGCTCTGGGCACAGTAGCCGAGGGCTCCTGGGGGCGGGGGACGGCCAACAGGCACAGCAGGCACTGCCCGTACCCTGAGAGGAAGGAAGGAAGACTACGTGCGGCAAGAGGCCAGGGGACGACCGGGCGGTAAAGTGCGTGTGTGACAGTAGAGGCAGGAGGTGAGGGCAGCGGCTGGGAGGATGCTGTTCCCCTCACCTTCCAGCCACCCATGCCTGGAGCTAACCCTGCTCGGTGAGGGAGCGAAAATACACTGAGCTTTTTATTATTTTTACCACCCCAAGCAGAGAGGCTCGGGGGAGGAGCAGACATGCACAGAGTCAGTTTTGAAGTTTCCCAGCCCCAGTGCTTCAGGGAAAAAAAACAAAAAAACAAACATTCCTTAATGCCACATCTATCTTGTGAAGATAGTAGCCTGGTGGAGATGGCACACCCAGGCTTGCTGGCACTCCACACGTGGCTAAGCGGGAGCACCCCCTCATCACCAGGGCTCCTCCTCCAAGGGCCCTGCACCCCAGGCTGCTCCACGCCCCTCCCGCCACCTAGGGCCAGGAAGGTCAGAGGTGCACGTGGACTGTTTCTCAGCCCTTCCCCCAGGGTGCCAGGGAAGAGGAGGAGTCGCCTGTCAGCTGAGACATGCAGAGGGGTGGCAGAGAAGGGCAGAAAAGTAGGAAAAGCAGCAGCGCAGCAAGCAGCAGGCCACTCCCTGGGCACAGTTACTAAGGCACGTGACCGTGGTGGGGAGGATCCTCAGGACCGGGCTGGAGCTGCCTGCAGCGCCCGGGGACGCGGTCTGTGCCTCTCAGCCTCCCCTCCATCACCACAAACCCAGACAGGGGCAAGTTGCCCAGACTGCCAGTGACCAGATGGGCACTCCATGGCATCCCAGCAACTCTCCTGCCCCGGGCCCCCGTGAGCAGCAAGGAAGCCAGAGCTGTCTGGGACAAAACCCAGGAGGCAGCATGAAACTTCCCCTTACTGCTCCAGGGAAACAGAAAAAAACCAAGGCCAGGAAGGCCATGCTGGAAGTAGGAAGTGAGAACTTGCATATTAGGAAGACAATCATTATCAGCCACCTGCCTTCCCTCCCCCAGGATCTTCTGGATGCTTCTTAGAGACTCTCAACTCAACAGGGCCAGGAGCCTGCACCTCTGAGCCAGGCAGCCAGGTGCTAGGGCAGCTTTGGCATAATTTTCCAAATCCTCTATCCTCAGCCAAGGGAACGTGCCACTCACTGGTGTCAACTGGGACAAGCCCAGGGACCAACACTCTCATCCCAATTAGAGCCAATCCTGACTCAAGAGCTCTCATGCTTGGATCTGCCCCTGCAAACGGCGGCAGTGACAGCCCTCAAAGGAAACAGGCCAGACCCAGGCCGGGCCCCTGCGTGGCGGGGGGCAGCAGTGCAGCCACAACGGCTTGTGGACAGCAACACAACAGGGAAAACTGGGCAGGGTGGGGAAGGCACAAGTAAACATGGCAGCATCAGCCCACGCAAGCCACGGCGCTGCCACCAAAGAGCTGGTTGGAGGGGACCCAGAGGCTTAGGGGAAGGGAGGGCTCGATCCAGCACATTCAAATATGTCCCCGACAGATGGGAAGGCTGGGCCAGGCAAAGAGCCAGCTCCTCCAGCTGTCCAGCAGGCAGATGGCGACAATCTTCCTTGAGTGTCCAACGAGGCGGGCCTGCAGGCCCTCAGAGATACACAGATACACAGGTGGCAGCTCAGGTACCTGGGCAGGGTGGCTGGAGAGTACAGGGTGCTCAAACCCACAGGGAGAGGGAGGAGGGCAGAGGACCCTCACAGAGGAGAGGCCGGCTGCAGCCCTCATGCTTCTTTCAACAGTGGAATATCTGCAGGAAGACAGGGAAGGAAAGCACAGTGGTTACTCCATGTGAGTCTCTCCATATTGTTCCTGATACCCTTGTAGGGGCCCCCACACACAACCCCTAATCTAAAGAAATAAAATGCCCCCTCATACATTTCTAAGTAGGCAAAAATTTCCTGCCTCTTTTTTAGGCCTTTTTGGCTATCTCCTCCCACTGCCTATGCGATAAGATCTGGATGTTCAATCTGGTTTTCAAACCACCACCATGAACCCTCTTCTGCCTTAGCTCTGCTGGTCTAGTCACTCCCCTTTCTCTCCTAATCCCGCGCTCTGAGGCTACAAGGCCCTGCTTAAGTCTCACTACCTCCTAAAGCCGTCTGCTAGTTGTGTGGTCTCCGATAAATCACTTCCCCTCTTTGGGTTTCAGTTTCCTCATATGTCAATGGACCTCAAGCTCCTGACTTCCTATGGTATTATCAGTCCCAAACAGCTCAGGTGTGGCCTGCAGTGAACTCACTGACCTGTGTCTTGTTTCCTGAACCCCTCACTCTGACACAGATCCTGTAATTCTTGGTACCACTATTCCTCAAGTATAGGTCCCACTGTCTTCCCAAATGACTGACACTCCACGAAGGCAGGGAGCATGTTTCATATTTCTCTGTATCAACCCTAAAACCTAATCCAGGCACAAGATGGGCTCTCAAAAATGCTTGTTCAGTACATGGAACAAAGTGCGGCATCGAGGAAGAGAAAGACGAACAGGGACCCATCTTTGCTCCTTGGGAGGAAAGGGCTGCAATGTGCACTTAAGACATGTCTCACAGTAAGTGTGGCTGACTGTCCACGGGTCACTGGCTTCCACATTCAAGCTCGCGAGACAACCAAGAAAAAAGGCAGCAAACTGCTGATAACCAGGAAGCACCAGAAACACAGGCTGTTTGTTTTCAGATATTCCAAACCTTAGGCATTTACCATGCCCAGGATACCCAGGAAGCATACAGTTTTCTCCAAGGCTCTTTTCGGGAAACTTTATGATTATAGAAGTCCTCACTACAGAAAAGGACATACAGGTTTAGTTTGCATCCTGAGTTATACTGGGATGTCACTTAAAGATTTTTTTTTTTTTTGAGACAGAGTCTCGCTTTGTTGCCCGGGCTAGAGTGAGTGCCATGGCATCAGCCTAGCTCACAGCAACCTCAAACTCCTGGGCTTAAGCAATCCTACTGCCTCAGCCTCCCAAGTAGCTGGGACTACAGGCATGCGCCACCATGGCCGGCTAATTTTTTCTATATATATTTTTAGTTGTCCAGATAATTTCTTTCTATTTTTAGTAGAGACGGGGGTCTTGCTCTTGCTCAGGCTGGTCTCGGAACTCCTGACCTTAAGCCATCCACCCGCCTCGGCCTCCCAGAGTGTTAGGATTACAGGCGTGAGCCACCACACCCGGCCAAGATATTTTTTTAAAGTGACAGACTCAAGCCCAAGGTTAAATTGGGCTCCAGGAAAGACAGAAACACCAGAAGGCAGTCATTTCATTCTACGGCTTGTTTGCCACAAATACGCTGGAATCACCTGGAAGGAAGCAGATTTTGGAGCCAGACTCATCTGGCTTCAAATCCCAGCTCAGCAATTTACCAATGGGCCAAGCTACATATCTTCTCTGAGCCCCAGTACCCTCATATATAAAATGGGGATAGTAATGAATACCTATATCTCAGGCGTATTGTGAGGTTTAACTGAGACAGTGCAAGAAAACTAGCACAGTACCTGGCGTATTTCTGTTTAGGATGAAGGAGCTGTCTGCTCTAGGAGAGAGACAGGCTCTTGTTTCTCTGTAATACATCCCCATGCCTCTTTGTTATTCCTGACCTTTCAGGAACATAGAAATTATAACAAGAGGACAGACCCCACCCCCACCTTCAACCAGCTGTCTACCTTTTGATTTAGTACAGCCCTGTGACCATGAGAGACTCCAAACTATAAGAATTCATAGACAACAGTGAAAAGTCTCTCTATAGAGAGCCCAAAGCCCTACCTGGTACTCAGAGGGTAAAATCCCATTTTATGGGCTAATAGCCCAGGTATCTTTCTTCACTGAAAATACACCAATTATTAGAGAGGCTCAGTACTTCCTCCCTCCCAGCAAGGACCTCATGCAGCTAACGATTCAAGTTCAGGTCAGACCACCTACCATCTGTGTACTCCTCTGAAGTGAGGGATAAAAGGCTTTGTATGTCACTATTCTCTGAATCTGCAGTGTCTTTGTGTGCCAGTCGGCTGTTCCCTGAGCCGGCCACCCAGGAGGAAGTGGTTGCCTGATGCACCATCACAGTCTCCGAGCCCCGAGAGCCCCAGGCTTCACACAGTCCAGACTGGCCTGGGGCCTCATCCTCTCCACCGGCAGAGGAGCAGGCTCCCTGGTCCTGTAGCTGCTGCTCCCTCGGCACACTCCTCCCACTGGGCCCAGACCCTTCCGACAGCACGATCTGCACTCTGGGGTCAGCGGGCGGCACACAGTGGCCGGAACTGCCATACACAGCCTCCTCGTACGACGGCAGTGCGACCTGGACTCCATCCACCATGATGGAGACCTGGTCCCCAGACACTCCCTGGTCACGCCTGGATTGGAGGAGGAAAAGGCAAAGGAAGAATTAGAATAAACATAAAGATAAACAAATTCCATAATAATATCAAAAACAGCCACCATTTTTGAGTACTTACTATGTGTCAGGCACAGCGCTAAGTACTTTAAACAATTTATCACACTGGATCCTCACCTGAGCCCTTTCAGGTAGGGATTCACCAAGAATGCAGATGAGGCTCAGAGAAGTTAAGTAACTTGCCCACAGTCACACAGTAAGGGATGGAGCTATGATTTGACTCCAGTTCCGTCTCCTTCCGGAGACAGTGTTCTTAATTTCTGGGTACACAGGCACCTGGCCCTCTGGTCCTGTGCAAAAACTAGGAGGCCAGAGATCTGGAAATAAAGCCATGCATTCAGCACAACTAAGATACAGGGAGAGAATGATGGTGGCACATATCTGTGAATATACTAAGAACACATTTCACTGTACACATTAAATGGATACATTGTATGGTATATGAATTATACCCCCATAAAGCTGTTTAAAAAAAAGATGGGGGGGAGCAATATGGTCTTAAAATGAGATACTGGACTGAGAATCAGATGAATTGCATATTTCCAATTCACCCACATTGCTTGACTTTCTTTTTTAAACTTTGTAAACTTAAAAAAAATTATATGTGAATTATAACAAAAATACAGAAAAGAACACACAGAAAAATCTACATACAGTTCACTGACTTATCTAAAGGTAAGACTGGTATAAAACTCCTACCTAGGTCAAGAAATAGAACACTGTTCACACCCTAGACCCCCTGTAGTGTCCCAATCACTCTCATTTCCTCCCCACAAAAAGGAACCGCTATCCTGACTTTTATGGAAATCACTTCTTTGCTTTTTACTTTAATAGTTTTACTATCTAAACATGAATCCTTCAACACTGTAGCTTAGCTTTGCATATTTTAAAATTTTATACGAATGAGATACACAGTACATTTGTGAATGTGTATGTCTGTGCATCTCTGGCTTCTTTTACTCAACATTGTATGTGTGAGATTTATTCTTTGTTATAAACATAGACAAGGTGAAGACGTTATTTAGCATGCACCACCTAAGAACCTCCTCTCAGATATAACTACAACATTATCACACCCCAGGAACTTAACATTGGTGTAATACACAAATTTTCCTAACTATCCAAAAATATATTCATTTCAGCTGCAACTGTGTTTGCATCCAGGACCCAATTAAGGATTACGCATTGCATTCAGTTGTTCTGCCTCTTTCACCTCCTTTAATTTGTAACTGTCTACTATAGTTTTTATGATACTGGCATTTTAACAGTCCAGGCTAGCTGTCTCATAGAATGTCCCACAATCTGGATTTGTCTAATTGTTTTCCTCAGGACTGGATTCAGACCCATTTCTGCCAAGAACATTACACAGGTGATGTTGTGTCCTTTCGGCTCATCACATCAGGAAATACACACGGTCCATTGCTCAACCATTTATATTGTTGCTAGATTGTTGTTAGCAGATCTCAATTTCCTTAGCTGGACTTAGAGATAAAAATCTGTGGTAATTCAAATAATGTACTCACTGTGAGGAGAAAAGTGGCCCCTTAAAAGTGCCCAGAGATTTTTGGAAGGAAGGAGAACTGATGGCAAGGTGGCACAGAAACCAGTGTGTACACTGGCATGTGCTTAACTTTTGCTATTCAAAATAGATATTTTTGTTTAAAAAGTAGTAATTTAAGTGGGGTCTAAATCTCCCCTCTACTCACATTAGGCAAAATCAGCCAGTTACTCTTAACAATCTTACTATAGTAGTTAACTACAAAGGGGGAAAAAAATCCCCAATATTCCATATTAGGGATTGAAATATTCCATATTTCATCTAATATATCTATCAAAATAGATCATTTTGACTTTATGGAGAAATAGCTGATTATGTCAAGTAAACAATCTCCTTCAAATTCTCTTTATCCTATTAATTAACAACCTTTAAAAATAACTCCTACCCCTTCCCAAAAACAGAAAAGGAAGGAGAAAGAAAAAAAATCACACAGTATACAGAAATTAAATTTAGCCTGGTCCTTATCTGTCAATTCCAAGCCTGGAGCATTTTATTGAATGCAGTTCAGTTTGGCCCTTCATGCCTGTGAGTTACAACAGTGACTGATGAGGGGCTGTGAATGAATATAAAAGATGTACTCAGGAGGGAATGGGAACTGCCAGGAAGAGTCAGGGAACTACAGAAGCCGTGACAGTCCGGGAAAGAAGTCCATCACTGGGAATCCACTCGGGGCCAGCACCACCGGGGACCCTCCTATACCCCCTCCCCAGTTCAGGATGATTTGTGGCTAATGCACTACTGGAAAAAGGCAGCCAAGAAAATCCACTTTCTCTGTTTCTCATCAGTGTACGGCAGTGGCTCTCAAGCCTAGCTGCACATCAGAACCACCTGGGAAGCTTTTTATAAAAACCAAATGCCAAGGATCCAATGTGTGGGAGATGGAGGCCCAGGTGTTGGTATTTGTTTTTAACCCTCCAAGGTGCCTCTACTATGTGTGGCCAGGACTGGGAACCAGGAGTACAGGGCAGTGGCTGACAAACAAGCATGCATCAGAATCAGCTGGAGGGCTTGTTAAGCCCCCTCACTGGGCCTCAGCCCCCGAGCTTCTCATTCAGCTGGTCTGGGATAGAGCCTGAAGATACACGTTGCTAACAAGTTCCATGATGCGGATGCTGCTAGAACCACACTTTGAGAACCACTAATGTAAGGGAAATGACATGGCTTTCGAATTGAACAGATTTAAGTTCTAATCTCAGCTCTGCTATCATTTAGCAATATGACCTTGAGTGAATTACTTAACCTCTCCAAGCCTCAGTTTCATCATCTGCAATGTTCTTATGAGAATTAAGATAATGTATGCAAAGCAACAAGCACAGTGCCAGGCATATCCAGGCTTTTTTTTTTTTTTTTTTTTTTTTTTTTTTTTTTTGAGACAGAGTCTTGCTCTGTTGCCTGGGCTAGAGTGAGTACCGTGGTGTCAGCCTAGCTCACAGCAACCTCAAACTCCTGGGCTCAAGCGATCCTACTGCCTCAGCCTCCCGAGTAGCTGGGACTACAGGCATGCGCTACCATGCCCGGCTAATTTTTTTCTATATATATATTTTTAGTTGGCCAGATAATTTCTTTCTATTTTTAGTAGAGACGGGGTCTTGCTCTTGCTCAGGCTGGTCTTGAACTCCTGACCTCGAGCGATCCACCCGCCTCAGCCTCCCAGAGTGCTAGGATTACAGGCGTGAGCAACCGCGCTGGGCCCAGGAATTTAACACATGGCAGGGCCCTCCCCGTTCCCTGGGCACACACAGACCAGCAGAGGCCGGCCGCACAGGAGCACTGCTGCTGGGCTCACCTGCTATGATGGAAAGACTTCAGTTTTGGCTGCAGTAACACAAACAGCACCACGAGGAGGAGAATGAATGCTACGGAGCTGGCAGTGGAAGCCACTATAGACAGCGTGGAGACCCCGAGTGATGTGTGGGTATCCTTCTCTATAAAAACAAACCATCATCAGAAGGGTTTTGCACCCAGACACACAAAACATAGGCCCCATAGCTGATCCTTTCAAACACCCTGAGTGATGCCATACAGAGATACCCCTATGGTCAAGGTCATTTCAGGAATGACAGTGTAGAATAATCTACGTATACATGGTGCTTCTGGAGAGGGACCATTGCCCTATCCTGTTTCCTGAATAAAAAATTCCCTTCACTCTGGGACTTTGAGGTCCATCTGATATCTATACTCACTTAACCCTAGAGAGTTTACCTTTATAAACCACTCTGAGCCTATCCTCAACAGCAGGTTGGTAAACAGCAATCATATAAATGGGCACATCATTCCACCATCTTAAGTCCCACTCATGTTTTCCCGATGTGGCAGGATAATTTCTAAGAACTGGGCTAGACTAAGTCCCTGTCCTAGGGTCCCACAGCTTTATTTGTAAATCTCAGGTTGGTTCCCACCCTTCTCTGGCATGTCACAGGTCAAACATGCTCTGGTCTCGAAGCCTGAGTGTGAAGCACAAAGATGGCCATATGACACACACTTTCCTGCAGGCAGCTGGATTTTCCTGTCATGCAAGACAGGAGGAGGCAGGAGGGGTGAGAGGTCTTCTGTCCAGCTGGACTATAGCTCCATAACAAAACAGTCCATTTCCATTCAAGGAAAAATAAAATGAAAGAGACACCAGAGAAGGTGTTAGCACTGTGCTCATTGTGTTAGCAGAACACGGTCAAAGGTTACCAAGATTTGGCCAGGCAAACAAGAGATCCTGAACATCAAAGGGGCTTTACATAGCAGGGCAGACGGCTCAGTAAAGCCACCGAGCCCCTTGGTGGCTCAGTGAAATGCAATGGGACATGCACCACCAACCCCAAATGTCTTCCACAAACATATGAAATCCCAAAGGAAGGGAGGATCCCAAAGGAAGGGCATCAAATGGGGCTATGCTGCACTGCAGCAAAGGGTGCTCCGGAGGAAGCAGCACCACTCCCCAGGAGTTAAAAGAGAGCAGAACCCCAGCAGCATCCCCTTCTCATCCGCCAGACTGACCTTCGTTGAGATGGCAGCTAATCTCCATGGCCGGTTTCCACTCGCCATTCTTACACGTCAGGTATTTGTAATCACCCTTCAACATGTAGCCTTCAGCACACAGGTATTCGATGACACTGCCCGCTGTCAGGGGGTCTCTGCAGGGCCGGGGGTGGCAGATGTAGCCACCATTCTCTGGCTCTGGTGGCAGGGGGCACACTGCAAAGACAGAGAGAGAGAGAGAGAGAGAGGAGTGGTACAAAAGTGAGGTTTTCCAGCAGGAGTCTCCTTTCCATGAGGCAGTGCTAACCGCCTTAACAGGAAACACACGAGGAGCAAAGAGTCATCCCCTTGGGAAGGCAGCTGACCAAACCCTGGAAATTCAGGGTGCCCCTGGCAGAGAGGGAAGTACAGGGCAACAGGGGAAGTCTGGTTGCTTTACAACATTTCCCGTCTCCCTCCCCACCGCGCCTTAAGAAAACTGCATCCATAACTGAACGGCAGACTCTAACAAAGTCTGGAACCTACAGAGATCTAGACACAATATGGTTTTAATAAAACCTACTAACACACACAATGAATCAGAGTAAAAGGAGGTAAAATACTGTTAAACCTGTTTCCACATCAATGTCAGAAAGGGCTCCATAATATAATAAAAATGTGCACTCTTGGCCTCAGAGGGGATTTCTGATGGATTTCTTGGGAGGCTTCCCAAGCCCGCTGTGCATCTTGCATTCTGACTATGGTGGTCACTGGCATCACTTATCTCTGTCCCAGAGCAAATCCCATGTTTTCATTCAGGTAAGGCTATCTAATTTTAAAAGCACCTTCACCTCCCATCTTATTTACTTGTCCTGACAACTCTGTGAGTAGGTATCATTTCTCCTCTTGGAAGATGAGGACACCGAGGCCCACAAAAGTTAAGTGACTTTTAGCCAAGCTTAAGGCAGGGCAGATGGCAGGCCTGGGATCAGAGTCAAGACTTCTGACTCTAAACCTGCGTTCCTCCCACCAGCAGACGCTGCTCCTATCCTAAGAGCTGCATGGCCTTTAAAGGGGCATGTGTGTATCAAGGTTACCTGCCCTTCTCTCCTTTCGAACCGTTCAGTTAGGAGTTGACAGGGGTGTGGTGGGAACCCTGGCGAGTTGCGGTAATGGTAAGTCAGGGGAGCTGGAAGGGCTGAGCAGCCCCCAGGAGGAGGAGGGCAGCCTCTGACTCCAGTCTGGACAGACACTGCGGAACTGAGGCCCGCATGCAGTGGACTGCTGGGTATTCCCAGCTGAAACAGGAGGGGTGCAGTGGGGGTGCTAAGGAATCACTGTTTGGAAGGCTGGGCTGGGGGAGAAGAAAACATGCTGGCAGGATGGCCAGGCACCCATGAATGCAAGAAACACCAAACGTTTTCCAAAGGAAGTTTGATTTTGCTGACACATACCCTGCCCCCATCCTGAATATCACAAGGACATCTGTATGAGAATAAGAACCGTCACTTTTTCTCACTTCCTCTAACAGGCCTGGAGTGACTGGGAGTCATGCTGCAGTGCCTGGCTATCCCAGATAAGGTGTGCTCCCATCCACAACACTGCCCGCCCGCACTACCACGCAGATGTGCCCTCACAGCCTCTCTCACAGATGCCACCTTGCTCCAGTCTACACGTGGCCATTAAGCACGCTGACTGCCAGCCAGGCTGGGGGTGGGTACCAAGTCAAAAAGAGATGCTGGCTCTCTGCTGTCAAGCTGCTGATCAACTGGAGGGTGGGGGAGTGGGAAGACTCCATTTTTAAAAAGCTATTAACAAAGCAAAACAAAGCTGGGTAGGTGCCATGGGATCCAGAGAAGTCTGGCAGCTTCTCTGAAACTAGGAGAAACGCAAATAAGCCCCCTCAGTCCCCTCTAAGGACACACCTTCTCGACTCTCCCCTCGCCCAGCAGGGTCTTGAACAGGAGGGAGATAGACACAAATACTCCTGGCACTCTACACTTGAGCCAAGTGGTTCAGAAAGCCGGCCAGCCAGATTCCCAGAGAAACCTCCGCAAACTGCTTTACCCTTCACATATTCCCTCTTTTGTTCAGGGCAGCAAGCCTGCCACAGATCTCCCCTGCTCCCTGGCTGTCCTTGGAGTGTGTCTAATTGGTTCATTTCCTCGGCATAATTAATGCTGAGCACCCCTGGGCAGCTCCTGAAAGCAGGCAGGACCCTCACGAGTCCAATGTGCTGGGAAAGACAGTCTCAGGGGAGAGCTGCTGACTCTACAGCCACTCCTACTTTGCTGGTTATTTCTGCCCATAAAGCCCATGTCACCACAGAATCTTTGAGGGGGACCCTGGAGGTCACCTAGCACTCATTTCTTAAGTAAAAAAAAGTGAGGCTGACAAAGAAGCGACTTGCAATTCAATTTAATTTCAACTCAACTAATATTTATTGATTACTGTGTAGGGGTCATTGTGCTATGCCCTGAAAAAGGAAATAAAAAGATAAGTACTTCAGGTACTTGTAGCCAAACAGGGATATGACAATTAAGTGTACACATATTTTTAAAACTCATTTTCTTTATGGCTTGTAGGTTCTGAGTTTGTTTAAAGGACATTTTTCTCTACTCTGAGACTGTCAACATAAACATAACTCTAATATTTTCTTATAACATTTTACAGTTTGTTTTACAGAAAAAAACAAACTCATGGGATATATGTACACACGTTATATATATATTGATATATATATTGTATATATATCAATATATATACATGTTATATATATATATCAATATATATCACGGTGTATATACATGGTAAACAAATTCAAATATATATATACATGGTATACAAATTCAAAAAGAAGGGTGTACAGTGAAAAGTAAGCTCCTCTCCTGTCCCCTCATTACTTAGATCCTCTCTTCAAAGGCATTGCACCAGTTTTTTCTGTATTCTTCTAAAAATATTCTATACACAGATTTGTTCTAATACATGTCAAAGAATGTGATTCATGCCAGAAGATATCACATCTTGTGAGGGGGAGACCAGGAAGAGCTCTCGGAGGAAGCAGCATTTCTGACAGGCTTTCCCTCACCAGGCAGGGAGGTGGCAGTCTGAAGCAAATGCACTGAAGTGGGAAAATGTAGGTTAAGCCTAGAGAACATCAAGTAGCCCAGTTTTGCTGGTTTGAATTATAAAAGTCCAAAAAATTTAAAAATGTGAAGAGGGATGAAACCATCTTGCAGAGGGACTTGACTACAACAGGAGATATTTATACTACCATTCAGCGGAAAGGGAGAGCCATTGAAGGTTCTTGAGAAGGTCAGCATTACCATAGGAGCTGAATTTGATTTAACAGATGAGGAGAGACCCCTTAGGATTATGTCAACACTACAGCAGTCTCAGTATAAAAGTTCTTTTTCTGTTTATCTATGAAGGTCACATGAAAGAAATAAGATAGAGTACATCAGGTTAAACATCATGAGATGCTGTTCCAGGTTTAAGGAAGGAAATGAGGAGGCCTTAGAAGAAAGGGTAAAAAAAAAAAAAAGGCAAAGTCATCTTAAGACACTGAGAATACATGGAAAAAATGTGGCCCCCATGCCCAAGAGCAGAGTGGGAGAGTCCTGGCCAAGGGCAGATGTTGAAGAAGACCTTCTTGGTGATTCCTGGGAAGAACATCAAGGAAGAGCAAAACCCATGCAGCAGATCAATCACCCAGGGGCTTCTGGAAGCGGCCATCCTAAGCAAGAGGCTGTCTTAATCTGCACATCAGGCTCGCTCTCTGACAACTCCAGGTCCGCAGAGGGAACTTCAAGCTCCATTCTTAATCCCAAGAAGGCAATAAACTCATATGATTTGGCAATGCTACATAATTTTAAAAAGAGAGAGAGAAAGCCAGACAATTTTACAGAAAAAAAAAATCAATTACTTCTCCTTAAGCTTCCTCTCTGCTTTCCATTCTCTGCCACAGCCACTTAGGCCCCCAGTGGGCATCCGGTGAAGCCCACCCGACCAGCTGGTGAGTAAGGATGCAGATGTGGAGAAGCAAAATGATACTTCCACCTCAGTGACCTCAGCTGACACCCTCAGCAGAAACCCACATCAGCCCTTCTGCAGGTGTTTTGCTTTTGTTGTTTTGGGGACCTGCCTTTCAGGAGGAAGTGGTGAATTAAAACAAAACAAACTTTTATAACATTCCATAAGAGCAAAGCAAAACAAGCTCCAAAGGCCCTGGGGGTCAAAGCATTCAGTTTAACAAAATGAACACATACCTGAGCCCCTTCAAATCAAAGCATGAGGAGTACGGCACATGAAGATCAGGGAGGCAAGCACGCCTGGAGCCTCCACGGGATTAGAGTAAGAGAAGCAGACATTGGAGCATCCAGTACATTTTTAAAAGACTCAGCAAAAGAGGTTTCTGGCTGACAGACAGTTATCAAGAAAACACTGCATTCCGCAACACAGTAACTGAGGATTTCAAGGATGTCAGTGTTCACTCACAGGTTTGAAATAATGTAGTGTTAGACTAAAATATTGGTACAGTAGCATTTAGGACACAAGGGGGCACAGAGAAATAGGTGCTTAATGAAGGTGTTGAAAGAAAAAATGACCAGAGAGAAGATTTCCTGGGAATTCAAGGGAGAAGAAAGAGGTTCCCCCAAACCCAAGGCACAAACTCTGCATCTGTAATCATCAAAAACACAGCTGGATAGTACTACAAATGTCCCTATTTGGTTGTAATTCCATCAAACACTTAGAGTGGGCCCTCTCCACACAGTATCTCTAGGAAGGTCATAAAGGAAAATGTGACAGAACCATGCCCTCAAAAAGCTTACAATCCAGAAGACACAGATATTGCACATGGCCAACTCTAATATAAATCAACGCAGTAAATGTGAAATATGACACAAGCTGCTCAAATGTGAGCTTTTCTAATAGCCTGGGGTGTCCTTCTGGCCAGAGATGACCCTACTCATCTGGCACCAGGGGAGGGTGAGAGCCTGGGGCAAAGAAGAGAAACTGGAGCAAAAACTGGGGAGGGGAGGAAAGAGTGGACAGAAATCCCAAACCTAGCACAGTGCTGTCGCATAGAAATATAATGTGACCACAGATGTACTTTTAGATGTTCTAGTAGCCACACAGAAAGGTAAAAGGAAACAGGTGAAATTAATTTAATACATTTAATTTAACCCAATATAAGCAAAATACCTTATTGTTTGTAGCTCAACATGTAATCAACATAAAAATTTACTAATGAGATATTTTATATTCTTTTTTTCATAGTAAGTCTGTACTTCAGCACGTCTCAGGTCAGACTAACCACATTTCAAGTTCTCAGTCACTGCATGGGGGTAGCCAGTAGTGGCTCCCAGAGGGGACAGCAGAGTCTCAGTGAAGGAGCCCCTCTTTAGAATCACGCCACGGGGCAAGAATGTGAGGTTAAAGAGAAGATGTGCAAAGAAGATAGCATTTAGAACTGAGGGACCCTTACTTATTTAGAAAAGCACTATTTATGTACTTGTTCTCAAAACCCTTTCTTATATATGAAGGTCCAATTTCTATTTCTAGCCCTCAATGGTTTGTCGGAGCAAAGAGAGCCAGAGAAAAAGCAAGGTGAATGCAGAGAACAAAGGTTCCAATGCACAGTTTTGGATATAAGACAAGGAAAACACTGATTATTGCAAACAGCAAAATGCCTGTGCCAAGCACGCTTCTGAATTCTCCCTACATGCAGCAGGTACTATATTTTCTCCATTTTGCAGATATAGACAATGAGGCTTAGCTAGTTAAGTGATCTGCTCCAAGCCAAAAATTTGTAAATGGCAGAGCGAGATTCAGCAGGCACCCTGGCTCCTAAGCTGCAGGCTTAGCCACTGAGTAAAGTCCGGCCTGCTAAGGAGTGCAGGACATCAGGAAAATGTGCCAAGTGCTGTTTTTTGGCTTGTCCCCCCATTTGATTTGCTCAGCCTGGAGCTTTGGAGACATCTAGCTACATTGTCCATACAGTATGTGAAAGGAAAAGTCATACCCCAGTATAAACAGTTTTGTTCAAAGAGTAGGTGATTCTCCTCAAAAAGCCTCCCAGGCAAGTTGGAATTAGATCATTCTAGATAAATACAAAGAGGAAGAAAAAATGATCACATCCAATTATGGTCAAAAGGTAACTACATTAAGTTTCACAAAACCCTCTACGAATGTACTATTACATCATACAGATGAGCAAAGTGAGTGAGAGGTTAAGATACTTGCTAAAGGTCACCCAGCAGCTCAGTGGTGCAGTCAGGATTGGAAGCCGGGAAGGCTGGCTTCCCACTCCACAGCACTGGGCAGTATCAGAGGGTCCCAGAGCGAGGCTCTCCTCCCACATCCACAACCTGCCAAGGGAGCCACAGAGAAGAGAGTCCAGTGACAACGACAATCTGGGTACAGCCTGCCTATGGGCACTGGTCTGTTTGGGCCTCAGTTTCGATACATAAACACACTGAACCAGACCACCTTCTGCCACTTGCGGATCTGTCTAAAGTTGGCAGGCCTCACCACCTCTCCGAGGTTTCTTCATAGAAGTCCTGCAGCCATTGTGGTTTTGCATTGTGCACAGGGTACGAAGGGGGGGGGGTCCATGCAGAAGCTCCTGCCCTGGGGCAGATTCCTGCCTCAGGCTTGTGGCAGGAGCAGGAAAACAGGTAGGAGTCCAGTTACTTAGGAGATAACCCAGGGCTGCTTCTGTCCACGGCTCTGCCCAGCCTTCTGCCTTCCTGACCCCCGACTCAAATAGTCAAAAGTCTGAAATAGGCTGCAGTGAGAGGGAAGTGAGATGATTTCTCATGCCACTTGCAACTTTCCTCTCCTGTGAGACAAACCTTCCCAGCAGTCAGACAGGAAGCCCATTGTCCAGCCAGGATCCCTTTCTCATGAGAACTTCCCGCTCACTGGGGGAGCGCCTGCCTGCGGTAGCTCAAGCCTCTCTGAGTGTGGCGCAAGAGCTGGGGTGGCGAACTCAGGGAGAAACCACCATAGCTTAGGCTGCCCGTATGGCTCCCCTCGGCCCCCACTGCATCTTCCTAAGAGAGGCCCAGCCTGAGCCCTGCTCTGGAAGATCAGCAACTGACAGGGGGGGGCCTGGCCTCAGAGCCTGTGCATTTTGTTTTAGGACTGGGCCCCTCACTCCCTCCACCTCCCAGGAGAAGGTGAATGCCAGCCAGGGGCCTCTGAGTCAACAAGAGGGAGGAGCACTTTCTTTATTGTACCTGCCCTAAACATGAAAACTGTCACCTGGAAGCAGCCACCAAAGTCCTTAGTCATTCAGGAAGAAGTACTACTTCTCTCCTCGGCCTGGCAACCCTGATCTGAAAGCACACGCAGTCAGCCGGAACCCCACCCATCTCCAAGGTTCCAAGGTTCCAGAAACCTTCCCAGAACTCGCCAGAGAGAATCAAACAGCAGCACAGGGGAGAGCTTACCAGCCTGGGCCTAGAATGAGACCACCTGGGCTGCGTGCTGCTCTAACAGTTACCCACTGTGTGGTCTCTGGTAGATCTTCCTATTCCTCAGTTTCCTTGTTTGTAACATGGAGATACAAAGGTATCTACCTCACAGGTACCTGGTACTGGGTCTGTCACACACTGGGTGTTCAATTAGAGAAGAGTTTTATTATTCCTCCTCTGTGTTCCCATAACATCTTCGTCACTCCTCCTGTAAACCATCACCATAGTATTGTCATCTTCTGTGATTACTTTCTTACAGGTCGGTCCTTCCCCCATTTCCCCACCCACCCAAGCTACAGGGCAGGGACTTGTTCTCATATTTTTGTCCCTAGCACTTGGCAAGGAATCCTGCAGACAGCAGATGATTAGTGAAAACGATGTGACATTTCAAGACACTGTCTTGTTTTTAACTGCAATGGACCACAATGGTTCTGATTTGAAATGAGTCCATGACACATAACAGCAAAGAGAATCCTTCTCCAGGGTACATTTGAATGTTCTCTAAATTGGTATCTACCATGAAAATACACTGCCTACCTAACAGGACCAGAGCCACGTGGGGTCAGACGGATGAATCTGGGCTTGACCCAGGAGTCCTCTCTGCAGCCTTATCAACTGCCCTTACTCCTCTGAGCCTCACTCCTTCGTAGCCAATACCCAGCTCCACGGGGTTTTTGAGAGAACTAATACAACTGCATACTTGAAAGTGTCTTGTAACATGCCTGGCACATATCAGGCACTGATAGATGTACACATTTATTTTCATATAGTGAACTAAACCCTTATCTCTGATTTTTGGAATGGGCAAAGGCTTTGGCAAAGAAAAAAAGGATTGTTTCAGAAATTTCTGGATACGTGTAGAGGAGGCAGGCAGAAAATATGGCAGGATGGGCATTGGGGGGACCTTGCTTTGCTCAATAATAAGCCAGCCCCCTTTCCCAGTTCCCTTCTCGGCCCAGGCTGCGCTTGGCTGCCAAATGGCCTCCATATGGCCTGTTACCCTTTCACCTCCTCTTGTTCTCTCGGCTCAGGTACCTGAGGAACAGGCTGCCAGCTGGGGCTGCTGCCCTTCCCCTGTTACGATTGCTAAAAGGAAGGGCAGGCAGGAGGACCACTCTCCTTCATCCCGCCACCCTGCTGCTCCAAGGCCAGGCCTGGGCCACTCAGTGTCCAATGCCACCCAACTCTAGTACAGTGAAGAACAGTGCAAAGCCCACCGCTGTCTCCCACCTCCAGGATGGTGGGATGATAGCAGAGCTAGGGAACCAGGCTATTCCATGTGTATTAACAAATGTTATTATGTTTCCCTTGAAATGGTAGTTAAAGGGTTAAGAGAAAGCAGAGGATACTTATTTTTTCTTCATTAGCAATTGCTACTTCTTGGTCTCAGCTCTTTCTCCCTATTATCTACCTAAGCTACACATGTTCACTCTCCCCCCCTCAGAATTTCCCACCTACAGGAGGCAGGCTGGTCCCCTGGAGGAAGGGCCCAGTCAGCTGCTTGAGGGCCTGTCCAGCCTCAGACAGGTAGCTGACAGGCGGGTGGTAATTAACTTAGGAGGCTGGTCCAGAGCCGAAAACACGGCTGGAGTCTTGGGTACAAAGGTCAAAGCTGTGGTTTTGCTTCCAATTCTACCATCTAATGGTAACTCCTAATGCCAAGTCCAGGGCCAGGCACACACAGTAGGACTTCAAGAAAAGCAAATTAAAATTTAAAACAAATGTAATGATCTCTATTGCCTAAAAGGGTAGAAATGAGGGAGAGAATTAACATGTACCACCGGGCACTACACTGGTGCTGTATGTTTATTATCCTATTTAATTCTCCCACCCTACAAGGCAGGTAGTATAATGCTCAATTTGTTCAGATGAAGAAACTGGGGCTCTGAAAAATTTAGTCATGGCCTGAGGTCACATAGCTACTAAGTATTAGAGTCTAGGTGCAAATTCTGGCTTTCCCTTCTCCCTATTATAGGAACTCCTCGGTTACAGACATCACCACAAAAATTTACCCCAAGACCTACAAAGAATAACATGGGGGTGTGGTACATATGGACAAAAGCTGCCATAATTCCTGTCTGGAGAAGAATATGGACTGGTGAGTTTAGTTATGCCCAGAGGACTCAGTTCATATCTCAAGTGGGGCCACATTTTTCCAGAGAAGTGGCGGGAAAAGGCAAGACAGATAGTTTCCTTCACTAATCTGTGCACTACAAACAATAGAGCTATTTAAGGATCACAGATACCAAAGCTGCAAGTGGGAGAAGATATGTGGGCATTTTCAGCTGAGAACACAAGTCTTCTAAGAGGGATATGTGAAAGGAAGACTGTCACTAAATGCAGAATGGGAATGTGACCTAAATTAGGGGGCTACCTTTCTGCCAGCTGCCCAGAGCATTCATGGCCACTGGGGCATCTCTGCCAAAGCCCCAAATAAACAGCCTCTGCCATGTACCACCCAACAGTGGGTCAAGCTGTGTGTTGCTTCTTGCAGGTACTCGCTAGGTCACTGCTACTCATGGAAGCCTAGACAACTGCAAAGAATGAAAGGAAACACTCAGTGAACTCTAGTTATAGATGGTGGCAAAAATCCACTGAGGCAATGGCCTAAAACCAGCAAAACATCACGGGTCTTTGAAAACCGCTCACTAGTAGTTGAGGGGTGGAGCTCTGAATGGTCTTTTCTGAAGAAAGAGATGTGCCTGGGTCTAAGGCATGCCACAAAGTGAGCCCTGTACATTCTGTGGTTAAGCCTGGCCCTACCATGAAACACGGACTACAAACATAAAAGGGACAACAAAGAGTCGTGGCGGGGAGGAAGGGGGTTGGATGAAGCTGCCAGGGTTATGCATGTGGTCTTTATCACCTCTGAACCAATAAATATAAGGAACACTGTGCTCAATGTGCACAGGCAAATGAGGTTGAAAGTTACAAAGTCCACTGATCTGGATATTTTTCCTCCGCTGTCTTGTGGGAGGTGAGATTCTCTGCTTTAACGTTTAATATTAAACTACAAAATTTTAAAGCACCTTCTCTCAGACAGGAAAAGCAGTTTGTCCTGCCTTCTTAGTATCTTTTGCCCTTCCCCAGAGAGGAACTTTAACCAGCTGACTCTGGACAGTGAGTAGTCAAATCCCCCAGGTGTTTCTTATGTTGTTTCACTACTTTCAACTTCGGGGGAGATTAGAGTTGGGAAGCTGGAGGAGGGTCACCAAGCCTGTTGCAGGAGGGAAGGGGCGGGCTTCCTGCAGCCTTCCTCCACACCCCACAGCTTCCTACCCTACCCGAGCCACAATAGCCGGAGGTCTGCAGGGATGGCCCACATGTGCTGGTCTCTAAGGCCCCAGGTTGGCATGCCCATCAAGGACAGTAACTACCATGGCTTCCAGTGCTTTGATGAAACCTCAGATGTATGGCCTCCTGGCCAGGCGTCTACAATTGCATATTGTTGGAGCACTCGTTGTATCCCTGAGGGTTCCAACTTTCTGTACGTTTGCTGTGGCTGAACCAAGAAAGAAAGCACATGTAGATTTCTATAGCAATTATGATTCTATGAAATATTTTAAGGAGATGAAGAAGGCTGTTATCTTTCAGAATGCAAAGTGACTTTGGAATATAAAGAGTTTCTTTGGGTTAATTTACATTGAAGCTTGTCACTGCCCAGTGTTCTTGAGCTATGAATATGTGGACTGAGGAATTGTTTCTCTTGATAAATAAACAATTAACAAACACACAGACACACACACACACACACACCCCGCTTCTAGGTCTCTCTAAAGGTCTGGATCAGATGAGGCCATGGAGGTGAATCGAGGTGCTGCTCAGCACACAGTGCTCCTGGCAGGTCCCTCTGCTCCTCCCACATGCTTTCCCTGTGAGGCCTTCCCATGTGTTTCTCTCCGAGGAAGCCATACTTATGATTCTTTAAGGATCTTTAAAAATGACAGGAATCCATTCAAACTGGCTGTGAAGTCCAATGTAGAGTGGGTACCTGGCCCTCAAGGTCTAGGACTTGCCTGAGATTTTAGCCTATGTATTTATCAGTCTGGCTCTAGCACACTGCCCAGGTTCCTTGATCTTATCTATCAGCCTGATAAGGTAGATGTCTTATCTGTCACCTAGCCATGGCCTGTCTTGCTCTTTGGATTCCTGGTCAGAAGACATTGCCTGGTGCAGCCTCACCCACTTTGCATATCAGTAGATAACTATGTCCAAATGCCACATCTCAGTACACACAAAATACCCTTTAATCTCTTGTTCTCCAAATAACAGGTTTAATACTTTCACCCGGAAGAGAGTAAAAAAAAAACATTTACAAGTGTTAATTCTTATTCTCTCTTGGTTTCACTTTCCTAACAGGAATTCCTTCATTAATTTAACAAATATCTATTGAGCACCTACTATATGTCAAGTTGGTGCTACAAATTCAAAAGCAAATAATTCACATGATCTGTCCTGAGAAGACTTTAGGGTCTCTGGGAATAAAGATAGGAAGCCCCAACCAGATTAAAATGAGAGTAATATCTACTTTGTTTATCACCTAGAGTCCATGTAACTATTACATTTATCCATTCATTCTTTTTTTTTTTTGAGACAGAGTGTCACTTTGTTGCCCGGGCTAGAGTGAGTGCCGTGGCATCAGCCTAGCTCACAGCAACCTCAAACTCCTGGGCTTAAGCGATCCTACTGCCTCAGCCTCCCTAGTAGCTGGGACTACAGGCATGAGCCACCATGCCCGGCTAATTTTTTTGTATATATATATTTTTTAGTTGGCCAGATAATTTCTTTCTATTTTTTAGTAGAGACGGGGTCTCACTCTTGCTCAGGCTGGTCTCGAACTCCTGACCTCGAGCGATCCACCCGCCTTGGCCTCCCAGAGCTAGGATTACAGGCGTGAGCCACCACGCCCGGCCATTCATTCTTTTAACAAGTTTTTACTAAGGACCAAAGCACTGTGGCAAGCAACAGAGGAAGGCAGGTGGGAAGATGAAGACATCGGCCCTCCTCTCCGGGAGCTCACTGTCTAATAAGTGACCGTAACAGACAGACATTAGAAATCAATATGGGCTATAGGACGTTCTGAAGAAGGATTAATCCAATGAGGAAGAGACCAGAGGAGGAAGAAGAAATGGTATTATAGCTCCAACTTTAGGGGAAGTAGGACTGCAAACACAGGACAAAGGACCACTGTGGAAAGTACATGTTGGGGGAGATACGGGCACAAACAAAGGCAGAGAAGCAAGAAGAGGTGGTATGTGTATGGGAAGTAGCAACTATTCCCAGGTTTAGCAGGAGATAGCTGAAGATTTATAAAATCAGGCTGGTGCCAGAACAGGGAAGAAATGCAAGGCTTAAAGAATGTGAAATCTTAGGTTCCTCTCCCATGAGGTGAGATTTTTAAGGACCCTTCCAGTTCTAAAATGCAAGGCCATGTGATTCATAACAAAATGAAAGCCTGCTCTATAGTACTAATCCTGCTGAAGAAGCCAGCCACATAAATCTGCCTGCCTCCCCTGGAAACTATTTCCCAGTGAGCTGGATGTGCTGGGGAGGTGGAACGGGAAAAGGGGAAGAACAAGGAAAACCATGTTGAGTTTTTTCCAGTGAAGATTCATCATGCTTCTCAAGTATGCCTAGGTGAGAGGGAACAGGAAAGAACTGGAGGGGCTGGGGCAGAGAAAAGGAATACAAAGATGTCTTGTGGTCAGTTTCTTTCCCAGGGTTCTCTCACATGGCAGCAGATGGCCGATCCCTGGAGGACTGGATCCCAGAAAGCAGCTGCTCCCAGGTCCTGGTTCTAACAGCTGGGGTCACAGGTCCTCTATGCACAAGCTGAATGCCAGAAATCAAAGGGTCCCTTTGTGCCTGCACGCATGAGCTCTCACGTCCAGCCTCATGCCCTGTGCCTGCCCGGAACAGATGACTAGGAAAAATAACACTACACACTTTGACAGACCACATTTGCAAATTCATGGAAAGATAGAGTATTATAAAACCCAAGTTTATTTAAATTACCTTGACTTTGCTAAGATGCTAATTATTTGGGAGATAAAGGACATGCCCAAAGGAAGGTCAAGAAGGGGGTGGAGGAGGAACAGAAGAAAGAGCATAATCAGAAGAAAATCACTAAATGCCTCTGGTCCTTCTCTTCTTCCTGCCCAATGCAGGGAGGAGTCTGGCTCCACACCAACCAAAAAGCAGGCTAGATATTTCATGTATTAGAAAGGGGAATAAAAATCCATAAAACAACGTGTGTGTACACAGAGGAGTATAACTGTATGATTACATAATTAGGCACATTAAAGTATTTATACTGCTGAGACTAAAAGCCCCTACTCAAAGGCATTCCACCAAAGTTGAAAGGGGGAAAAAAATAGAAAATAAAGCATCTAATTGCAATCTTCCACAAAGCCAGACATCCCCAGCTGGTGCCACAGCTGAATTCTCTTAATTAACATGTTGTAACAGCAAGTACGAAAGACACTGTATGCTTATCAACTCCATGCCGTGGCCAGCCAGCCATGGGAGAAGCCCGTAATACTGCTGTAATTAGAGAGATTTTTCTTTTTTCCATTGTAATAGTACCCTGGTGTGGAATGTTGGTTAGTTATTCTTTAAAACTTTGTTGTTTAAAGCACATACCTAACAACTCTATACCCACAGTTAGGGACTAAGACTAGAGAATAAGACAAAGTTCAGTCTAGGAGCTGGTTGTTTTTTTCCTAAACTCCCCAAACTTGGGGCTTTATCAGTTGGAAAAAACTAGCAATGTCTGAGCAGACCAGGCTTTTAAATTAAAGCCCATCTGATAGCTTAAAATCGTAGGTTAAATGTATCTAAATGGAGTAAAGATGACAGAAATTAGCATATAAAATGAGTACAATACAGGGGGAAAGGCATTAATACATGAAGAGACTAGGTCAACATGGAATGTATTCCAGACAACAGACTCCTACAGTTCTGGAAGGGCCTTTCACACTTACAAAGAGCGCTGCGTTTTTGCATGATTCTTAGTCACACCAGCACCTGTTGCAGGTGGTCCCTCCACTTTCCTGAAAAGGCCCCTCAAAGTCACACAACAGGTTTACATATTATAAGAAGGTCATGTTCTTAGAAAGCCAAACAAGATTATAAAATGCCTAATTATACTCTGCCCTTTAGACACAACCTTGGACAATATAGGCATTTTGGACATTATTCTTTAGCTGTGTTTTTGCTCTTTACAACTGAACAGGGCTGTTGACTGATAGTGAATGTCCAACTGATACTAAAGATTCCCCACTTCTGGAACACTCGCTGAATTTCAAACTCTTTCAATTCTATCGACTTTAGAAGGCCTACCCTTCTTATAACTACCATCAGCAATTTCATTTTTCCATTTTCAAATCCTTACAAAATAAAGGTCCAATAATTCCAGTTGCTGCTCCAGCACACACAGCTGCACAGACGGAGCCCGCAAAGCCGCTCAGAGCGTGCCGCTGGCTGGCAGGCAGCCATACCTCGCAACGCAAGAAGTTCTTTCTCAGCTGCTGCACAGAAGTCCAAATTCACTACACAAAGAGGGTTGGAGTGTCAATTTACAAGGTACCAGAGCACAGGTTGTTCCTAACACAAGTGTTTAAAAGTAGACTGTTCAGAGTTGCTGCACCGGTTATCAAATTTAGACTCCTTGCCCCCTCTCTTTCCTAGCCTCAAAGGCCCAGAATCATTTGGCAAATCCAGAGAAAATCAAGGTAGGCCCACAAACAAATGAGGACCAAGGATCTCTGGCACTCAGCAACAAACACACACCTGCAATTTACAAAGAGACCAGGACTGCATCCAGAGCGCAGAGGTTTGCACCACACCAAGGGAAGCGAAGCTAGTCAGCACCTGCACAAGCCTGTTACTCAGAATGACAGCTCATCCTGGGTTTCCCCAGCCTCTATGCCTTGTTGATGGAAAAGACTTGTCAAATGTGCAATCAGGGCCCTGAAGAGTCTCACAGATGTCTCCAGCCAGACCTTGCAGCGGAATAACATTAGCAGCACAATACTTCCTTCCCCAACCAACTGGCAGCAACTTGGCCTATGGAAAACAGAACCAATATGCCTCAGGTCCTCTGTACTCCTCCAAGTGGGTAATGTCCTCTAGGGCTAGTCCATTTGTACTTGCAGACCTACCCCTGCAAAAACAAAACCACCCACTCCAAAAGGGCACAGAAGCTGCAGTACAACTGGTTTTGAACTTGGGGACTGCTGCTTTCTCCCCCAACTCTTCCAGAGATCCCTCGATCATCCCATCCCAGAAGAGAAAAATAAATGTGAAAACTTCCACTGTGACTTGCTGCAGATGTGGGCAGAGCCACTGAAAGTCAAGCCTGTTTTAGGGGCACTCTGTTACTCAGCTGTACCAAAGTGATAACTCAGAATGCTTTTAGCAGTCTACCAACAGTTTGATGCAGAGTATGGGGCCTCAAGGCTTTCAAGAAAAGGGGGACAAAGTACTGGTCTTCAAGGGCAGTAACTTGAGATGGAAGTTAAAGACTCAGGCTCCAAGCTAAGTGTCCCTCCTTAGCACCTCCTCTGCTAGAAGGGCCCCAAACCCCTGGGTGGAGGGAGTCAAGGCTGGCAGTGGAGCCTTGGCCTAGCCTGCACCCTAGGCTGGCAACAGGCCCCAAAGAGGAACCACTCAATTCCCAGGGCTACAGACACGACATTTCCACAGGCCACACCATGGGTCTGTGCCAGGGTACTTGGGAGTTGGGAGGCAGTGGTGGCTGAGAGTGGCAGGCCCAACCCAGGCATAGCAGCTGAAACTGAAATAGTCATTCATCTTCTGACTATTAACAGAACTGGGCAGTACTTCCCCTTGGCAATAATTTACTCTCCCCACTTCTACTATAAATTAATAGACCCTGAGATAAGTATAACATGTTTATGCTTATGTGTTCCCACTGATACAACCTCTCAAGAAAATATTTTCCCAATTTCCATTTTTCACGAACAGCAACTGCTAGATACATTCTCTGTTAAAATGAACACTTATTAACTGATCCTCTGATTTTATTTATAATCAAAAGTTTTTACTTATCACTAAATTTTTTATTTAAAATCTTTAAAGGGGTATAGGGCACAGAGGAAGGACATAATTCCCAATATTGGTAAGGTTGGAGGAAACAGCACTCTTCTACCACTGATTAGGCATGTGGTGACTACTGTCCCCATGACCTGCGCAGTAATCCCTGGCCAATGTCATTCCAAAATGACCAGTGGAGGCTTGAAACCTGCTGCACATTATGCTTTACCCCACTGGGTCCACCAGGGGATATCGCCTCAACTTGAAGCGGGGCCTCATCAAAGCTTTACTCAGGGTGGTGCCGAAGAGCTGACCCCACTCAGCCAGCAACAACCTGATGGTCCCAGCTGCTGTGCCCTGCCAGGGGGAGCTGCGCAGGGCCACTGGCTTCACTGCGGGGCCATGCTCACCCAAGGCAAAAGCAGCAGCCTTCTACCCAGCCATTCCTCACCAAACTGCAGGCCTCCCTTCCAAAAACTGTGGACAGAGTCGGGGTTCCCTCCTGCTGCCCGCCTGGAAGCATACTCCAATTCACCCTCACAGGCTAACTTCCCCCAAATTTTTCCTTATGATGCTTTCTTTTCAGAATCTTCCAAAGGCTGCCAATTTCTTTCCACAAATCTAAATATTTCTGCCAGATATGCAGGTCTCTCCACACTTTGGCTTGTTCCATTATTCCATTTTTCCAACGTCAAGTCCCCCCAGGATGCCGCACTGGCTTCACTCACCCATGACCATGGCCTCAGCTCAGCCCTCTGGCTCTTCTCAGCTCCTCTTCCTTTCCCTCTCCCTCAATATCCTTTACTTTTTCCTCCATCAACTCAAACCCAATCCATAGTGTAACTCCTGATCTCAGTGCTCTCTTCCACAGGAAATTTCCTTCCTCTTTGAACTAAAGCATCCATGTCCTTACATACCATTTAGTTCACCATTTCTAAATGTAAGTTGGTCCTGCCTCTCCAGTGTACCATGAGCTCCTCCAAAGGGCAGAGTACTCACCTTTACTATCCTGGGCAAATTTAAGGCACTGGACAAATACCTGACAAAGCCTGTGTCTGGAAGGGCTGATACGTCTCACAACATGGACAAACCAAACTAATGCTTAAAAAGACCTCAGATCTTGCTTCGCAGGGTATCTCCCCTCCCCACACCCGACTCCTGACCCAGTCCTGGCAAACTCCGAGACTTCTGCCTGCAGTCAGCCAGCATGCCAGCTCGCATCAAAGCATGGAACAAAGGCTTTCACAACCCCCCCCCTTTCAGGGTCCAAAGCTCTTCAAGGGCACCCTGTTTAAACAAGAGGTACAGTATATTTTTGAGAAATAATGAAGCAACTTCCCATAAGAGGAAAGGAAAAATTCCCAAGTGCAAAAAAGGCTTCTTGGAAAACAAACAGAACAGCTTCCCCACCAGGGCAGAGAGAAAGGATATGACATCCAGGCTCTTCATCCTTGGCAAAGCCTGTTATGCAGGGAGCAGGAGAGACCAGGCTGTGGAGGAAAAAGGGAGGCAACTCCTTACGGCCAGATGTGGAAATCAGCATAGTTTTCAGAGTTCCAGGCCCAACCCATCGCTTCATCTGCTACTGCCCAAGGTGCCACTCAGAGTCCACTACTTTCTCTCATACATGCCTTAAACAACAGACACGATCCTAAAAAAGTTGAGTGTAAATGCAATCATATTATAGAGCACTTGCTATTTAAAAACAATTAAACAGTGACTCCTTTGGTGGACGGTAAAAATCCTTTTGTAATAAGCATACTCTCATTAAAAAAGAAAAAGCGGAGAGTTAATTTTGTATTATTTTATATACTTGGGTTGGTTTTATTTATTTATATTTTTTTTGAGACAGAGTCTCGCTCTGTTGCCTGGGCTAGAGTGCTGTGACATCAGCCTAGCTTACAGCAACCTCAAACTCCTGGGCTCAAGCATTCCTCCTGCCTCAGCCTCCCGAGTAGCTGGGACTACAGGCATGCGTCACCATGCCCGGCTAATTTTTTCCTATATATATTTTTAGCTGTCCAGATCATTTCTTTCTTTTTTTTTTTTCGGTAGAGACAGGGATCTCCCTCTTGCTCAGGCTGGTCTCGAACTCCTGACCTCGAGCGATCCTCCCACCTCGGCCTCCCAGAGTGCTAGGATTACAGGCGTGAGCCACCGCGCCCTGCCTTGGCTTGGTTTTAAGGATTGTTTTTTCACATATTCCAGAGTGCCTGGGTTTTGGAGAAGACATGGACAAAGTAAGGTAGAAAGAGAAAATTCATATCATTCTGCTTATCTAAATGTTCCCCACATTTCACTTTTAAAACTACTAGTTTTGTTTTTTTTTTGAGACAGAGTCTCGCTCTGTTGCCCGGGCTAGAGTGAGTGCTGTGGCATCAGCCTTGCTCACAGCAACCTCAATCTCCTGGGCTCAAGCGATCCTTCTGCCTCAGCCTCCCGAGTAGCTGGGACCACAGGCATGTGCCACCATGCCCGGCTAATTTTCTTCTATATATATTTTTAGCTCTCCAGCTAATTTCTTTCTTTTCTTTTCTTTTTTTTTTTTAGTAGAGATGGGGTCTCACTCTTGCTCAGGCTGGTCTGGAACTCCTGACCTTGAGCAATCCTCCCACCTCGGCCTCCCAGAGTGCTAGGATTACAGGTGTGAGCCACCGCACCCGGCCTTAAAACTACTATTAATCATCATTGCATTCCAGCCTGGGTGACAGACTCTGTCTCTTAAAAAAAGGAAAACAAAAGCTACTACCAATCAAATACAGCAACATGAATGGTACTCTTCATGTAAGGAGAAAGAAAATTATCACCCACAAAGGAAACTTCTCAGGTGCATGTCCTTATGAAAACCTAATGTCTCAATAACATTTAACAGTGTTTATTTAACACAGTAACACAGCATTTTTGAGTGTTTAGACTCCACTTCTTTGTCATAAGCCCATCTCGTGAACTTGAGAATTCAAATCCACCTGGCCTGTTTGCATGGGCTGGAAGGCAGCCTGCAACAGGTCCAATCCTAGCTTTGCCCTGGTGAGCCAAGGAAATAACTTTCCCCCATTTTACTGTCTTACTTTCTCCACCTTTATAGCAACCATTCTCAAGAACTAATGAAAGGGCCATAAACAAGCTGCCAAAGTAAGTCAGCTCTTTCAGAAGCAACAGTAACGTGAAAAGGGTTCCTGTAATCAGTGCCCTGCTGGAGTCCCCTGCAGCGGACTCCCCTTCTCTGGCCCACCTGGCCCACTCAGGCCTGCACTCTTTCAAATAGAAGACGCCCCCTTTCTCCATATCCATGTGGATTCCTGCATAAAGCTCTTTCACAAAATAAAAGTTAATGTGCCTAATTTGCATGTCTAACAGATTTCCCGGGTTTATAAAGTTTTATTTTTCTAGGCTGCCGAAGGGGAGGAAGGAGGCTAGTTGTGGCTAAATGGGAAAAACAGAACACCACCCAGAACTCTTTCTCTGAGCAGGGGGCCTTTCTGCAAGCAGCACTGATGCAGACATGCAACTCATGTACCACTTCTTAAATATGCCAGATGTCAATTTATTATTTTCCAAAATGAGCAATGAGTGAATTGGTGGTGGGGAATGGGAGGGACTGGGGATTCTATCAGTCTATGCTCAGTGCATTCCCTCCCTGCAGGCAGGATACACTGGAAGACAAGTTATTAGGGTGTCTACATCAGCTCTTAACCACAAAAAAGAAATCCCCTTTTTTGCAGCTACTAAAGAACTAGGCTGCAAAATGACAGGGTCTAACCCTGTAAATAGAATTTATGGGGAAGGAACTTGTGGCAAAGGGGTGGAGATGTACCACCCTTCCCCTAACAAAGCCACAAGTGAAACAAAGACTAACAGAAACTGAGTATTCATTTTAATTGAAAACGCTGAGGTAGTGGAGACTAAAGGAATCATCCTCTTAGAATTTATACTTGCTAAGCTTTGTGGGGTGTGGGAGACAAAAAGGATCTCCCCCCCGCAGACAAATGGGGAACAACATTTGAGTTGAAGGGAACAACATAAGCAAAGCTCTGGGCCATATATCATGGCATACTAGGTGAATAACGCGATGCCTGGTGAGATTCTAGGACAGAGGACTGGACAGGGAAGCAGGTAGAGAGAAAGCTGAAAGCACAGATAAGGGTTATGTTGCTAAGGAGTATGGACTTTACCATAAGCCTTATAGGGAGCCCTGAATTTGTTCTCTTTTGTTTGAAGCAGAGTAGCATCATGCCAAGTATGAGATTCTGAGAGTTACTCTGACAGCAGGATGGAAGACAGATTTGTGGGGAAAGAGGTGAGGAAGACATTGGAGACAGGAAAGCCAGCAAGAGTCTGCTGAGAGATGATGGGGCCCTGGATGTCAGCAGTGTTATGTTTTCCTTGGAGGGGCCACTGTTTATACCCTTCACTGCAGTTAACCAGCTGGCTGCCTGCCCACTCACCTACCCCAGCACAGACACAACCAGGAGTAAAAGCACTGGTGCCCCAAGTGGGATCTGAAGAAGGTGGCTACCCTCCCTTCCCTTCACCCCTTGCCCCTTTCCCCCCCTGCCAAATTCTATTATAAGGATAGATAGAAGAAATGTTCTATTTAGGCTGTGTAAGTATTTTTGAAAAGGTGTAAAATTAAAATCTATTCCTAATGGCTGAAGGGCCTGGGAAATGGCAGATGGCACCCATAAAAATATATTCCAAAACTTCTACAAGAAAGTATAAGAGCCCATCTTTTTTTTTTCTTTTTTTTTAAGAGGCAGGGTCTTACTCTGTGCCCAGGCTGGAGTGCAGTGGCATGATCATAGCTCACTGCAATCTCAAATTTCTAGGCTTAAGTGATCCTGTCTCAGCCTCCTGAGTAGCTAGGACTACAGGTGGGCACCATCACATGTGGCTAATTTTTTAAATTTTTGTAGAGATAGGGTCTTGCTATGTTGCCCAAGCTGGTCTCAAACTCCTGGGCTCAAGTGATCTGCCCACCTTGGCCTCCCAAAGTGCAGGGATTACAGGCATGAGCCAGTGCACCGGGCCCAAGAGCCCATCTTTATGAAATTTGAATAGGAAAGAATTTCTTAGGACAAAACACATTTCAGAAAGGAAAACATATTAATAAAATTGACACTGTAAAGCAGCAGTGGTTCTCAAACTCTTTACACTATTAAAAATTGTTGAGGACCCTCGAAGAGCTTTTGTTTATGTGTTACATCTATCAATATCATAATATTTGAAAATAAAGCCAAAAATTTTAAATATTTATAAATTTATTTAAAAAATAACAAGCCATTAATATTAACATTAGTGATCATGACAACACATGCCATATATCCTCTGTAAACTCAACTATCCATCTGTGAAGGAATGAGTGCAAAGAAGGCAAATAGCATCTTACTATTAATATGAAAATAGTTTCAATCACTTCAATCTCCTAAAAGGATCTCAGAGACCCTTGGGAACCATTGCCATAGGCAACGTTTAAGTAATCTATAAATTGGGATAAGATAATCAAGAAAATACAAAATTAGAGCCACATGGAGATTCCATTTCACGTCCATCAGGCTGGCAAAAATTAACACCTAACAATACCGGCTGTTGTAAAGCATGCAGAGAAATAAGAATTTATTATATATTATAGTGGTGTAAACTGGTACAACTACTTAGGAGAGCTATTTGGCAATCTGTAGAAAGCTGGAGTTATGCATTTCCAACAATCCAGCAGCTCCACTGCCAGAGAAATTCTGCATACATGCTCAGGACACATGTAGTAACACAAGGAGGTTCCTTGCAGTGCTGTTTGTAAGCGTGAAAAACTGGAGTCGCCCACAGATCCATCAGTAAGAAACTGGTTATAAATCTTTTATTATTAATACAATTATATTATGATCATATTTTTACTGTAATTAATTATAAATTTTAATTTAGAACTATAAATTTTAATTTATAATTATAAACATAATTATAATATTACATTATCACAATGGAATATTATGCTGTGGGTAAAACAAATGTATTAACATGGCTAAATCTCAAAAGCAATGTTGAGTGCAAAAAGGAAGCTATGGAAGGTTATATACATTTTAAAACACATAAAACAATATTCTATATTGCTTAGGGATACACGTGTAAGTATGTAAAAACACAGAAACGTGGTTGGAAGGATACTAGTTACCTCTGGAGGAAAAGACCTGAAGCAAATATGGCAAAATATTAATATTAATCTGGGTGGCAAGTAATCCAGGTACGATTATATTGGTCTCTGCATTTTTTAATGTTTGAAAATTGTCACAAAAAACTGAAAATGGGGTAACAGATTTAAAAGTGGCTATTACCTGGAACACTACACATTATGTGTTAATTCTTTCCACCTACAATATTTTTACAATGCCCCCGAACTAAACCATATCATTTTTAACTGGGTATTTGGTAACCTGGTAACTGTTTTCTAATCTTCACACCAACTTAGGTCCCATTTGGTCCCAAAATACAGACAGAAATCATAAGACTCACTGAGACTGCTAAATCTTCTGGCAGACCTGTTTCTACCTACCTACTCACTAATTGATCCTGCTCCTACCCCCAAAACACAGTCATCTAAAAGCTAAGCT
The DNA here is from genome assembly GCF_020740605.2 of Lemur catta. Classification (NCBI taxonomy): domain Eukaryota; kingdom Metazoa; phylum Chordata; class Mammalia; order Primates; family Lemuridae; genus Lemur; species Lemur catta. The sequence goes on from NC_059128.1 coordinate 29,433,827, forward strand.
ACCAAACAGATCTTTAAAAATACTCTTAACAGTTAAAGTGACATGAGTAACTCTGAGTAGACCCAGAGCTTTGTTTTAAAAGTGCTCAGCCTCAATGGCCACCCCCACCTGCCTTTAAGTCAGGCTGGCCGACAGACAGACCCAGCTGCTGTCCAGGTCAACTTAATCATTTATTATCCACTCCTCCCATTCCTCCTTGGTTTCACCCTGAACATTCTTAGTCCTCAAGAGTGGGACCCTGTTAAAACCCAGATCCTTGATTCTTAACCTGCAACAGGGAGGGCAGCAGAATGTCCTTGGATTACAGTGTTTCTCAAAGTGTGGGCCACTTCACCACCTGCAACACAACGATGGGGGCAGCTGGTTGAACAAACAGTTTCTGCCTCTGGAAAGGAAGAAATGAAATCTATACCCTTGGGTTCTTCTTTTCAGGGAGAACTGAGGGGCTGGGGGACTGTTTCACATTATTTAAAAAACTTTTAAAGAATGCAGATTTCTGGGCTGTGCCCCAGATCTACTGAATTGAGTCTTTGTGAACATAGGGTATAGAAATCTGATTTTAAAAGCACAACGAAGCTGGGGAAGCATCACCCCACTGGATGCTGGTTGTCTAAGTCTGATGAAGGTGCCAAATCTCACCACCTTTTCTGCATCCCAGAGTTTGAGGCAAACACAAACCCAAACTCCACTTCCCAGCTTTTCCCTAGTTTGAATCCTGCCTTCCCACCAGGACCAATTTAAGTCTCAGCTCTTCCAGGAGCCTTTCTAGACAGACGTCAAGGTTAATTCTCTTCTTTTTAGCAGCATTCAGTACCTGAATCACCGGAGGAGAACTAAGATATACTCTGTCTTACCTTTTCCCCCAATTAGACTGTGAGGCCCTGACTTCCTGGCAGAGGACCCAGTACATACCTAACAGGTTCTTAACACTTAGTTCGTTGAATTAATACTAAAGACAAAGGCATGAGAAGTCACTGTTAAAGAGAAAACAAAACCATCAAACAAACAAAACTGTGTAGTATAAAAAATATTTGATTTGCAATGGGGACTCGGGTTGAATCCCAGCTTTGTCCTTTACTGGCTTTGATTGGTTTATTGTGTAGGCAACAATATGACAAGATATACAAGAAAGTGCCTTACATCTTGTCAACTGCCAATAGTGCTTAACTGTTACAGCTACTGCTACCTTGATTTCTCTGACATCAAGAGGTGGTTCCTATCATTTATTCCTCTTTAGCGCCAAGAAAGGAAGAGCACAAAAACAGGAGTTACAACCATAAAAACCTACAGAGAAAGAAAACCCCAGAAACTGCAGTTCGCAAGGTCTGTGTATAGCAACCACCCTGCTGGAAACTCACCTACTTAGGCCTCTGCATTTCCACCAAGGCCAGGAGGAGGTGCTGGGGACACACTCAGTAGCTAGAACAGTGTCTGACACACAGGCAGTCTGTAAATGTTGAGTGATGAAAATGAGTAATGAAAAGCTTGCACGTATACTGCCTGGGACAAGAGAGCATGCTCATGGGGACCCTTTTCCACCTGCCCAGCAAGCACTAAGCAGAGTTTTATAGGAGCCAGGTGAGCAAAACTGAGGCCCCCAGGTGGGTGTGAACTGAAGCACAGTAACAGTTTCAGGTTCTGGAAATACTGTCAAAGCCAGTCATTACAATCATCTTCAAAACGTTCTTCCAGTAAATGAAAAGGCAGAGTGCAGTATCCAGCTGTCTCAGATTAAAGCAGAGTGGTGAGGGGAAATGAGAAACATAGAGTCAGGGTTTCCAATTACTGCTAACAGGAGAGAGTTCAGAAGGGAGGAAATTAATGCAATCATCAAAAGGCTGGTGATTTTACTTAAAATGAATTAAATCAACCTCAATCTGTCCCTGTTTCAACAGAGACCTCTGGCAAGTCAGTGCTTGGGCTGCTGGTAAGCTGCCTGGGTTAGATCAGAGGGGCTAAGTGACAATTAAGCAAGGCTAGGAAATCTTCCTTTTGCCCTTCAGATCGAGGCTGGAAAGACAGGGCCAGATAATGTTTCAGAGGCAGGTCATGCTAATTCTCTCCAAGCCAGGAGTCCTTTAGCTTGCCAATACAAACACCGTTAGGCTCCAGCGGGAAATAAAGGCTGAAAATGGAGTCAAATTCGATCTGAAGAGCAGCAAACTCCATTCACAGCTACCCTAGACAAAGTGGGCAGAAGAAAGATGGGGGTTGGAAGAAGACAGGGGTGTTCTGGAGGTACCCCTCACCCAGATGCTTAAGTAGGATCTTTTAGAATCACCTCATGTGTACCCCAACCCTAGCACACCCCGACACTTAAGACACAAAGCCAGCTCTGCCAGAGTGCTGAGGAGTAAAAATGAGTACAGAGGAGGAAGAGGGAGGAAGGATGGAAGGGGAGGGCAAAGGAAGACAACCGTACCAAGTTAAGAAGGGAGACACTGAAGAAAAGAGGAGGTACTTAGATGCAACCCCCTATTCCATCCACCCAATAAACGAGTACAGAGGCCAACCAAGAGCCAAGCACTGTGCCGGCCCGGCAGTGAGAATGCCGAGCCACAATCCTGAGCACCCCGGGAATTAGAACTGATCACACAGCCGGTGAAGCCTGGCGGTGGAGTGAGATGTCTGGAGAAAAGGATCAGACGTGACAGGGATGCGCAGTCATTCCTCCATGGAGGCAGGTGTTACAGAAGCAGCACAACTGCAGATGCCAAAGACTCCAAAAAGAAAAGTTATTCTCTCCAATTCCCAAACTTGTCTCTAGTTTTGCTTTTGGCAAGCCAGTCTCTGGATGGGATTCTGATCAACAGAAGTTCTCACACACAGAAAAACTAAAAACAAGTAACAAGCAAGAGGTTCCTGACCCTGGGGAGGAAGCTGTCAAGGTAAAGCATTAAAGAACCAGAGTATAGAGCTCAAAGGGCACTGGAGAGCCAGTCCAAGCTCACGTCACCCCTGAGCAACGTGAGGTGTCTCCAGTTACTGCTCATTAGAGGCGGATTCCCAGGACCCCCCTCAGGGTCCTGTTCTTCACACCACAGAGCCCACGCTGAGGAAAGGCTTCCAAAAATGCAGACTTTTAGAGCTCACTGCAGCCTCAGAAGACAGAATAAGAAATGAAGGGGCTCACCAGGTCTGGCTTCTCTCTCTGTAGGGTAGTTGGCAAGAACCAGACCAGCCTGGAGAAAACAAGAGATAGACCTGCCAGCATCCTCCCTTAATTATTTAACCTTTCCTCAGTTTTAATATTAGGATGGTCCACCTGTAGCATCCTGTTTCTGAACTACCTCTCTTCCCAGTGGGTTCAAGATCTCTCCACTTCTCCATCCCCACCTTACCAAAATCTGCTCTGAAAAGGATTAGGAAGGTTTGTTCAGCCTAAGTGTAAATTGGTGGTTCTCAAAGTGTGGTATATGGTGGATTAACCAGTTAGTGTTAACCAGGTGCTTTGAGCAATTCAGAAAAGAGATACTGGCTGAAAAAAACAGCACTATAATAATGCCTTGCATTGGAATAGACTTTTATTGTTTACACCGCACTTTTACATATATTATCTCACTTAATCCTATTAAACACAATCTTAACTGTTCCTGCAAAGCCAGAGTCTGCCACTACTGGTGACAGATTTTCTGAATGCGAGAGAGAAGGGGCCAGGTGAACCGCAAAGACTCTAAACTGCCTAACAAGGTACTGAGAATAAGAGCACAAAGAAACGGTTCCCTTGCTGAAAGCCACTCTGAAGAAATCTGAACTGTTGTGACTGAAGTCATAACAGTTCTCTGCACCTCCAAACACATCAAATCACAGACAGTCCTCACTCCAACTTCTCCCATTACCCCAGCACAGTGCAAGATGATGAATCCTGCAATACATCCGCACAGCCCAGATGCCAGCTGCTCCTCCACTCTTCTCCCTTCCCCCATCAATAAAGGACCTCCCACACCCTCCAGCCTCCCCATGGAATTCGTGACGCCAGCTAAAACCCACAGGGGACCCTGCACGGAGTGTAAGACTTGCTGAAACAGGGAACCCTTGTCAGACACGCCTCCCATGGGTTGGGGGAGCTGGGGCAGATGATTAGGGGATAGAAGCGAGGACTGTCCTGAATGACCCTCCCCTTGGGCAGGCTGGAAGGGCAGCCTTTCCTAGCCTATCACTTCCTGTCACCTGGGCAAACAGGAGCCATTCTGCTCATCTCTGATCTTGTCCCACAACTTGTTCCTAAAATTAACATCCCCCCTCCAACCCTCTTTACTTCCCTGTTTAGACTCACTCAACCCCTTGATCCATTAACTAGTATTTATTCTTCTTTAACCCTTTGATGCTAGGCTACTCCAGCAGAGCTTGTTCAGGTCACAGTGGGAACCTGAACAGGTTTCCCCCCAGAAAAGCCTACTGTGACCCTCCCAAACTGGGTCAGGAGCCCCACCCAGTAGCATTCCAGTGTAGTGCCATGATTTCCCTGATCACAGCATGCATCACGTGACATTGTTCTATTTTCGGTAGCTGGCACAGTCTTGGCACTCAGCACGAGCTCAACAAGTACTTGAGGAATAAATTAGAGTACTAAACCATAAGCTCTGCACTCCTCTGGTGCAGAGCACAGTTCCTGGCTGCTGCTGCCCTCCTCTCACAGGCTACGCACATGTCATTAACGTCCATCAAGATCCAGCCTGGTACGTGGTCCCCAGAAAGCCTTCCATGGCATTACACACCTCCTGCTGTCCTCCCTGCCAACCTCATGTCAACACGTACTTGTTAAAGGAGTTAATGCTGATCATGAAAATACCAAACCCAATTTGTCCCACAGCAACCCTGGGAACCCTGGGTCATCTGGGTTTGGTGCAAGTCTATACAGTTATGTACCATCATCTGTAGACCAAAGGGTCTGAGTTCCCTAAAGCTGCAATTTCTAGAAGTCTTCACAAGCTATCCAATCCTTTAAAATCAAAGACAGTTGAGATTCTAGGAATTCTAATCCTGCTCCTAGGAAACCCTCTCTGACATCCTCCAAAGAAAAAGGACTGAGATTAGGAGCTCTTGTTAATTTCACTCAAGAAAATACACACAAAGCCTCCTACTCTCCTTTCTCCAAACCCTAATAATTCCAGTGGTAAGGGGATGGGTGATGTCCCACAAAGGAGGCGACTCTAAGCTGGACCTTGAAGGATAAAGACAAGTATGGGAGGGAAAAGGAAGAAGTGGGATTCTAGCCACAAGAAAGGGTCAGAACAGGCTTGACGGTGCTCATGTTCAGGGAAAGGGGAATAAGCAGTCCCTTAAACTTGATCTGGAGAAACAGGTAAAGGAAGCTGTGGTTGTAAAGGCAATGGGTAAGGAAGTGAAGCCAAACCCACCCAAGTGGCACTTCTCCAGCTCCTCTCTAATAGGTCAGGCTATGTTTAGAGCTAGCATGGTTTTCACATACATTCTTCTACCTTATCTGCACTCCCCAGTGGTCCCTCCTCATTACCTAGGAGGACAAATCCCCGCCCAGGCTACAAGGTAGCATACTCTACAATGCACTCTTTCTAGGCAGCCTGCCCAGCCGTCTCTTTTCCCCACAGGACAGCCCCACCACCTGCAACCCAGAGGGGACAGAATGCGACAGGAAACCATAAAGCAGTGGAAGGCCCTATGGGCTGCTACTGCTCACAGGGTCCTAGACTTGGTCCTGCTTTCCTCACGTGAAGGACAAGCCATGATTCTGCAGACTGCCCTGGTGGGGTGGCCCCACCCATGAAGCACCTTCCACAGGATGTTTGTTGGATCCACCTGGGATGATTACTGGCCTGGTTACAGCAAAAAAGCAACATATAACGGATTTTGTCCCTGCCTTCAATAAGCTTATGTGCAAACACACACACAACCAAGAGCAAGAACTAAGAACAAGGGACACTGTGTATAGAATATTTCAAAACTCAGAGACTGAGAGGGTCGACCCTGTGAGGAGTATAAGCAGAGGACACACAGCCCACTGAAGTCCCCGGCTAACTCCATGGGCACCTAATTAGCAATTCTGACAACCATGCCTGGTTATCAAGGAGGTTCAGTGGGCCTGAACTGGCTCAAGACATCACTGGGTCCTCTGCAACCCAGCCTCTGGATTCTAATGCGAGCAAGTGGCAAGAAGAGAGATCCAAGGCTTTTTTCCTCTCTGCTCTCAAATGTCTCTGTGCCTAGACCAGTGCCCAGGAAACACCGACAGGCTGATCCTCACCCACTCAGTCCTCGTCCAGAGTGCGCAACAAACCCAACGACATTCTCTTGTTCCTCCTACCATGGCCAGAGTCCACAAGGCCAAACTGTCAGAACTCAGACAGTGACAATAAACACACAGGTCCTGCCGGTTCCCAAGGTGACATGAGTCTACTGACATGCGAAGAAGTGATCAGGCCCTTTGTATTTCATAGTGTCACTTGTTACTTAGAATAACAAAGGATAAAGCTGAATTATTTTATAACCCTGCTTGTACATGGCCATAACTTCCTGAAACACATTCTGTGTCCCTCCTCCCATTGAAATGCCTAAAATACTTCTGTGAATTTAAAATGAAAAAAAAAAAAAAAAAAAAAGCTTTTCAAAGACGAAATTCTGAAGAGAATCTGTTTATCTTCCCTGCAATACTTCCCAGAATTTGAATGATTAAACAATTGTACTTTAAAAGATTTGACTACTGGCAAAGCTTACAAGTCAAAAAAGTTAAACAAGGGAAAAATCTCCATCTCTGGGAATGTCAATGAATCTAGGTAGAAAAAGGCTCTTAAAAGAAGAAATGTTGACAAATATAGCTAACAAAACCCCGAGGAAGCAAAAGGACTACCAAATGGAGAAAAGATAAGAGAGTTCTTATTTTTTAAATCTAGTACCGTATTCTCCCACCCAGATGTGTTTTGGAATCTTTTAAAACATAATCCTTTAATCATATCACTGTGCTGATGAAATAAAATATATTTTTAAAAGAAATGACCCTTGTCATTCTCACATTTAATTATAAAGTTTCAAAACTGACTCCAGGACCAGTGCAGTGGCTCATGCCTGTAATCCCAGCACTTTGGGAGGCTGAGGGGGAAGACTGCTTGAGGCCAGGAGTTTGAGACCCTGTCTCTACAAAAGATATCATAAAAAAAGTTAGCCAGGCATGGCTGCACACACCTCTGGCCCCAGCTACTCAGGAGGCTGAGGCAGGAGGATCACTTGAGCCCAGGAGAGGAGGTTGCAGTGAGCTGTGATGATGCCACTGCACTCTAGCCCAGATAATACAGTGAGACCCTTTCTCCAAAAAAACTGACTCCAAAAGTTCCTAACAAATAGCAGCTCTCAGGAACACCAGGTCTGAAATGCCAACATGGCAGCCTCCCTGAAGAGAACAGCTTACAGTGAGACCACCGAGCTGACCTCCAGCACCAGCATCTCAAAGGGGCACTGCTGCTCTTTTCTGCTCATCTTCATGTACGGGATACCGACACATGGTATTTGAGAATTTAGGGACTTAGGAAAACCTCATGAATATCACGGAGCTAACTCTATTCAGTATGCATGGAATGGAATCAAACAGAATCCAACAGATACAAAAGAAACAAGCAGCACCTTCCAACCCTGAGTCTGTCTGAACCAATTAGCTGTGGCATCATAAAAACCAGAAGTGTAGAATAGTATCAGTTGGTACTAGAATCTGATCTTCTAATGTGAGAATTACTACTTTGTGTGCCAGGTAATGTTCCAAGCACTTTACCTATGCTATCTTATTTAATCTTCACAATATTATGAAGCAGGCACTATTATCATCCCCATTCTGGGGAAATACAGACATTGAGGTCAGGAGAATTATCCAGAGTAATATAGGTATCAAGGAATAGAGGCAGTATTCAAACCCAGACAGTCTGACTCCAGGCATTTAATCAGACTACACTGCCTCTCCAAACAATATGCTGGAGAGTTGAAGCATAAAAGCAACCAGATAAAATACCAAGCTACACCCATGATCTCTGTGGCTGTTACTTTAAGGTGTGTAAGAACTGAATCCCATTCCACCTGATCAGAGACTGCCATGCGAGAAATTCTAGGGACAATGCTTTTTTTAAAAAAAAGTTATAATCTCCCCCTTGTCTTCCAGTGAATTCAGATTTTCATGGGTTAAACTGGCTTAAGGTGAGGTTGATGAACAGGGCTGGGAAGAAGTCAACAGCCAGGGCACCCCTTATTCACTTTACACCACAGAAAGGTTTTCTCTGATAGTGCTGCTATTCCTCCGGCCCCCAACCTAAACCTGACACAGGCCATGGTTACTTCTGATCTGGCCACAGTCCAGGCAGCCGGCCACACCACACCCGCACAGGCCACCTGGACCTGGAGGGCTGCTCACAGTCTCTGCAGGCTCACGCTCCCAAGTGATGCAGAGGAAAGGAATCTCTCAGTGGGTAAGAGATGGTGGAGGAGTTCATCTGGAAACCTACCTAAAATCATTAAAGACTCCAGATGCTAACGCTAATTTTTTTATTAGCACCCTGGAACCCCCTTTTGCAGAAAGAGTCAATCAGGTAAGAATAATCATCTCTAAGCTGGCAAATTAGGCCAGGGTAGTGGGGCACCACTGCTCAGCAGACAGAATTTATGTTTAATGAGGGCTTTAACCCAATCAAGACCCAGTTAGGTGTTTGCCTTGGTGGACTCCTGGTTTCTTTTGTTGGAAAGTTAAAATACAAGGGTGGTAGGTATCATGTGCCTATATTGTTCTAAACATGGCACAATAATTAGTCTGCAGAGGAAGATTTCTCAATGTCTTTTCTTGACACCAGGGTTCAACAAGCCCTATAATGACCCATCCAGCCTCCCACCACAATCCCCAAGTCTTTTTATAGTCATAGGTAATTACAGCATGGAGAGATTACATCACTTTCATCAGCAGCTGACAGGAAGATGCTCTGCGGATGTTTTGGGAACTACACCCTCATTTAGCAAACAATTTGTTATGGTCCCTATTGTTCCTTTCTAAGAATAGAACCACCTTGGCAAACCTTGTGCCTAAACTGGAACCAAACAACCAAGGGCCACTGTAGATGAGAACAGAAACAACCACAGAGGGAAACGTGGTAACCCAAAGATGACTCCTGTATCCTTTTTATGCATGGGGAGAGGACACAGACAGTATCTTCCTTCCTCTGTCATGGTAATCCTCTGAAGGCTGATCTGAGCGCTTCCATCAGGAAACACAAGCAATGGGTCGCAGAGAAGCCTGGCACTCGGGCACAGGTAGTGTGGTTCCCAGCAAAGACCATGGGCAACAGAGTCAGACACATTGGGCACAAATCCCAGCCAGCTTCACCACTTACCATCATCTGTCTCTGAGCAAGTTATCTAACCTCTCTCTTGGCTTCAGTTTCTCTTTCATAAAATGGTTACATAGCCACCTAGCGTACAGGTGTTCTGAGAGCTTTATATGGGATAACACAGAGCCTGGCACAGAAATGATGCTCTATGCATATTGTTTCCTATTTGTCCTTTCCTCTCAGCTCAGTGGACATTATCTCTGACTCGGGTCCCTTCGGACATGATGTGAGCCAGGCCACCTGCCAACATCTCTCTGCCACAGCAATGCTAAGGGCCAAAGCCATGTCATCTCCCAAGGAAACTGGTTCTCATGATCTAGGTGATCATGTGATTAGTTTAACATGGCCTAACATGCCATGGCAACATTTTGTGGGGGAAAAAGTCTGAAACAAGTAAAATATTGAGTTTTCTCATGAAAGGAAAAGAATTCAAACCAAAAGCTTTTTATGAGTCAGCAAGCCAGTTAGGTTGAGATCATCAAACTATGTAAACATGAGCTTTCTGGAAGGCAAACAGCATTCCTGAAATAATCAATCTCTCCTCACTGGTCAAATTTGACACCTGCTCCAAAATCTCTTATCCTCAACCCAGGGACTTTTGCACCTTCAGTTCTGTGTTCTAATGACAGCACAGAATGTCATCTGCATAAAGTCTACTGTGCAGCATGACTCAACAGTAGGTCACATACCAACTCTGTTGTTGTTATTATTTGGGGCTTACATCACACATTTAAATGCCACATGCTCTCTAATCATTCGTATTAGTCTACACAACAGCGCCAACCCAATATTCTTAAGGATCACTGTTTCTGTTTTATAGAAGACACAAAGAGGTCATGTGATTCACCTAAGGTCACACAGCAAGTTTCTTAAGATCACAGGTAGAGTTGTGAGACCTGAGAGATGCTGCTGCAAGGCTGGGATCTTAATCTCTCTCCAGTCCAAGAAAGGCAAATTGGGTAGCATGTGCACAGATTTTATTTTTAATTCTGGTCTTCCCACTGCATGGTGTGACTGGGTGTGAAGAATAAGATACGATTCCTTTTGCCACTCCTAAAAAGGAAACCTTTCAATAATTCTCCCCATTTAAAGGAATGACCAAGGGAAAGCCAGACCTAATGCCTCTCTAACACCTTCTCTGTTGAAAACTGCAAATCCTGAGCTGCAAATAGAGAAACCAGTATGGAAATTTAACCCCAAATGTGACATAATTCTACCCTAGAATTCAAGTGGCCCTTCATATGTGATTCTTTTCTACTAAACCTGAGATTATGATCAAGACCAGAGAATGACTGTGGTATTTATGACGAGAGACTATGTGAACAAACTGGCCCTGGAGGATGCCCATTAACCCATGTCCAGTGGGATTCTCAGAGTCATGAATGTGCATGCACACACATGCATATCCAGGGTCTACTACAGCTCACTGGATAACAAGGCTGTGTATTTTACAAATATTCCATTTTAAAATGTCTCTGGAATGGGTGTTCAGGAGCAGCTACAGGAACAGGTAAGAAAGGCAGGAAGGGAAAGAAGGGCTTTTCCTGAACTGAACTGCCTTTCCTTGGCTTTGGGGTACCTGAGAGTCTTGGTTTCTTGGCAAGCTTGCTTGGCACACTGCTCATGGCAGGCACAGCCATACAGGTGTGCTCTGGGTTTCAGGCCAAGGAAAGGGCATCTCCCTCCCCCAGAAGCTATTCCAGAGAGAGGGAAAAACATTGGCAGCAACTTGGCGCACTGGATCTAAGCAATGGTGAAACCCCTTCCCCTGCCTGCAATCTATTCCCTGTCAGGACATGTGCTTTATGGGGAGCAGGAAAGACTTGGGGGTTGGGGTGGCAAGGAAGGGAGGGGTCTTTGCAGATGGGGGAGGGAAAAGAAAACAACAGAGCCAACTTTCCCATCCTGGTCTGAGCCCACACTACAAACAGACACATTCTTCCACATTGGAGAATAATAATCCCTTTATCCGGCCAGTCTGGAACCTGATAATTGATTTCAGGCCTTGGATGGAAAGTTGGGAAGGTGTGGGTAGTTGGAAAATGGGGTGGGGAGGGGAATGAGAAGGGGGTGGAGCCAACAAAACGCAGGGTGAGGGTAAGTAGGATGGCTTAATGAAGCTAAAGAGGCTAAAGACTTCAGATGCTTAATTTTCTGCCACTAATACCGCTTTGCAACATGCCAGGGTAACTTCCCCAGAGGAGCCTTGGAAGAGGCAAGTTGCAGGAATATGCCAGGTACCAGGTCAGCTCCCAGCTCTACCATTAGCTGTAAGGCCCTGGGCAGCAAGTGCACAGTCTGAAGTCCAACCGGGCTCTGAACAGTCCTTCCTTCCTTCCTGCTCTGACAGTCATTCCATTCATGCTCATACTTATTGAGCACCATTTGTTCTGGGCTGGGAGGTGAGGGTAGGGCAGGGGGAAGAATCCCTTCTATAAAGAGCCAAGTATTTTAGGCTTTGCAGGCCACATGGTCTGTGTCACAACTACTCAGCTCTGCCACTGTAACACAAAAGCAATCATAGATAATATATACATAAATGAGCATGGCTGTGTTCCAATGAAATTATTTATGGACACTGAAATTTGAATTTCATATAAATTTTTTCATCTCATGAAATCATCTTCTTCTGAGTTTTTTCAATCATTTAAAAATATAGATGACTAACTCGAAGGCCACACAAAAGCAGACAGCAGGTAGGCCCAACCCCATTGGCCACAGTTTACCAAATTCTGCTCTAGAGACACAGTGATGAATAAGATAGAGTCTCTATGCTCTGTGGTTCTGTAACTACCACTTCTAGAGGCTTCCTCAGTTTTGGAGTAGCCCTACAAAAGTAAGCCCTGCTTCACATTGGTGTAGCCTATCACCCGAATAGTGTTCATTGTACCTGACAGGTAGGTTGTTACTCCTTCCCTCCTCCTCCCTTCCCCCTTCTTGAATTCCAATGACCTTTACATCTCCTTGTGCCCCTGTATGCCCATCAATTAGCTCCCAATTATTAGAGAGTACATGTGGTGTTTGTTTTTCCATTGCTGAGATACTTCACTTAGGATAATGGTCTCCAGTTCCATAGACTGGTCTTCTTTTCCTTCTTTTCAATATAACCATGATGGCCACACCCTGGGGTCCCAAACATCATGGCCCCCTGGGTTGTGCCAGGGGCTCCTCATGGCTAAAGAAAGGTTTGGGTTATATGTCAGAGGGAGAGGAAGGAGAGGCAAAAGAAAAGGAAATCTGTGTGTGGGTGGTAGGGAAAGCTATGATAGAACAAAAAAATTGTAATTGTTTCTCCCAACAATTCAAAAGAAAAATGAGATTACACTATTATCTGTATGTGCTGGGTAAGTAGGTGGTGGGAGCTGATAGAAAGGGAATGGAAGAGATAGCACTGAGCTATGGGAACTCTACAGCCACAATATACCACTCCCCCAACACTCTCAAGAAAGTCCCGTCCCAGAATCTAGTTCTGAGATCTCTCTCCAGGGAGCGCTGTCCAAGGAAACTGTCATATGTGTTTCTAAAGAAGTCTGGTAGGAACACCATTACAGGAGAGCTCAATGATGATACTGGGGCTCACAGACCCAGAAGCAGGTTCTGGCAAACCACCCCAAGACCTGCTATACACACCCAACATGTCCTTCCTAAAGAGGACCACACAAAGAGAACTTAGGGTCTTTGGAACATTGTTGAAGACAACAAGGACTGTACAAACTCAAAAAGGCTCAGTGCTGCATTTCTAGCCCCTGCTAGTGCCCCACCAGCTCACCATGTTCAATCAGAAAGCACTCAGAATCATGAAAGCATAAACTGAAGGAGCTAGAAGTGACCTTACAGATTATCTAGGTCAACCCCTTCATTTGACAGAGGGAGAAACTGAGCTTGAAAATGGATAAGTGGCTTGTCCAAGATCGCAATGTTTACAGTGTCAGCAAACCAGGTCTTACTGTCGCTAAATTACAGGACCTCAACTATGTACTCATTCTGAGAAAAAGCACAGAAAGACAAGAAACAAATAAAAAAGAGCTAACAATCATTAAGGGCTTACTATGTTATCTCAATCTTCACAACTACCCAATGAGGTAAATACCATTAGTAACCCATTCTGCAGCTGAGGAAACTGAGGCTTACAGCAGTAAAGGGACTTGCTCAGGGTCACAGAGTAAGCAAGTAGGAGGCATGGGCTGTAACAAGTAGAACGCAGTAGTCTGATTCCCAAGCCTGCACCCTTACCTGTATATCGTGCTCTGAACCCTGCCCCTCTGTCCTGCCTGATAATGACTACTGTAGGAGAGAGGGGGGGTGACAGGTTGTCACCAGCAGGTTCCCACACAGCCCTCCTCCAGCTGGCTTATTAGGCCCTGGAAGGACAGGCTCTCTCCTCTAGATACCACAGCACGAAAGCCCTGCCAGAAGGAGAGTCCCCTATCCTAGCCTTCCAGAGAAACCGTGGTATTAAGTCTTCTCCCTCCCAAACACAGAAGGCAGGTCAGGACTTACCAGAAGCGAGTCCATCTCCAAGCAGGGTGCTAAGAATCACCACCGGAAGGAATGCTCCATGTCTCACGGAGGCCACGCCAAACACTGAGGTGCTCTTTGGTGCTATCCTGCCATGGCACATCTTTTATCCGTCCAAGTTTTTTTTAAGAGAAAAAATTAAAAATCCAGAAGTAAGAATCCTGAAGTCAGCCAGGGATAGATTCACCTAAAACAAACAAACGGAAAACAAAGACATGAGTAAAGTGAAAACTTTAGCCATAAGTTAGTTAAAAGCAGTCACTTTGGTAAGAAAGCAATAATCACATACGAAGTTGAAAGAATTCTAGCAACTGAAACCCTGCTGCCAGGAGAGACAAGCACAGAAGTGGCTTTTCAACTCCTCCCTGGGGAAATGCCAGGGCTTGCAGCAAGCTGCCATCAGCATCCCAGAGCCAGATTTTTCAACAGGGCCAGGAGACTGGGCTCTGTTTCACGCGGACACGTTTCACCTGGACATCCGTCAGGCACAGCAGAGCTTTCCGAAACTGCCCAGCAGGCTCCAGCACAGAGGAGCAAAGGTGGCTGTTGACACAGAGCTGCTACGCCTGAGTTAAGCTTTGCCTTTGCCACTTGGACTCAGAACAAGTTCAACTAACCAAAAGGGAAAAAAGAGAGAGAGAGAGAGAGAGAGAGAGAGAGAGAGAGAGAGAGAGAGAGAGAGAGAGAGAGAGAGAACACATGTCTTAAAGAGGGAAATACACCGCCTAGAGAAGGAATGCAGCAGTGGGAGCTGAGGGCTCAGCCTGCTTGCTAAACCACCAGAGGCTGGATGAGCCCCCGAGGATCTGACTCGACAGCCTTGAATCTCAAAAATGGACCAATTAATCAAGGCTCACTGACACACCTGTGACCACATTCTGTTGGCTGACCCTGACAATGACGGGGGTGGGGTGGGGGGTGGAGGAAGGGCTGTAATTGCTAATTAGCCCTACCACCCACTCTGGTTCAGATAGACTTCAGAAGAGTAGGAACCAGCATCTTAAAAAAAAAAAAAAAATCTGGGGTCAGCACTTTTAGGATTATTTTCTACATGCCTTTTAGGGAGGCAGCTGGGTTGATGATACAATATGATGTGGGACTATTAATTTTAGTTCAATTATTTTATTTCATTTGCCAGTTACTCATTTATTCCAGTTTATAACAGGTATTCTAAATAGTATTACACTTTTTTTTTAATTCCACACACACACCCTTCCCCATTAATAAGGCTTTATGTGCACAGATAAGGGAATCTGCCATCTAGAACCCTAATAAAGGATGCTCCTGAGACTCTGCCAGGGATACTAACCAGATCTGATTTTAATCCATGTCTGGAGATTGACTCAGGCCTATGTTCTCCTCCTAAATAGGGTAACTGAAAACAGCAACATGAATGTCTCAGTCAGAAGGAAGAGCAGCTACGAGAGTCTTCAATAAGCATTAGCCAGGGGCTCATGAACAGAGCTAGCCACTTGTCCTCACCCACTTCCCTCTAATAACTGTGACTGTAGCAGTCTTCTGCTCCCAGCTTTACCCAGACTCCAATATGAGCCTTTAAAGCTGTGGAACACGGGTGCTTCATGAAGAGGTCTGGGGTAGAACTTGTGAGTGCCTGAAAATAGTACACAAAACTCTGTTGTATGTGTGTGTGTTTATGTGTGTAATGCATAACGTATACATTAGGTATACATGTATGTGGCTAAGAACAGTAAAGTCAGAATGCCTAGATTCAAATCTGTTTCCTCTATTATGACCTTGTGGCCAAGTCACAATAACTCTCAGCCTCAGTTTCTTCATCTGTACAATGGGGATAGTAACCATACTGTCTCTGCAGGGCAAAGACGTAGGATTAGAATAGACAAAGTGCCTGACACTTTGTAAGTCCTCAGTAAACACTGGCTGCTGTTGCTGTTCAATCTTAATAAGACCTCAGCCGCAGGTACCGTAGAGTTCATTGAGCTTCAGTCTCATTTGACAGATGGCAAACCAAGGTCCAAAGAAGTTAAAGGATATGACCAGGGCCCCAGCTGGTTAGTGACAGAGTTGGCGATGGGCCCTTTGGTGCTGCCGTTTTACATGTAGCCACATCTGGTAACCCTACCAGGCAGTCATCATCCCCTGAAGGCAACACCAGTGGATCGTCAAGAATGATACCTGTGTGTGCCACATCACAGCACGTGCACAACAAATATTTAAGTAGTGAATGGATGAGGCCACATATAGTGGTTAGGTGTTCTGTGCATGAGGAAAGACTACCCAGAGAAGGTGATGTTAAGCTGAGTCCTAAAGGATGGGTCTAGTGGGAAAAAAAAAAAAGAAGGAAAAAAAGGAAGTACCAAATATAAGTGGATCAGAGTACCATGGGTGCACAGTACTCCTGGAGGAGGCTGGAAGCAGGGGCTAACCCAAAGGGTTTCAACATTACCCTGAAAACCATGTGGTGCTTGCAAGGGTTCTAAA
Source organism: Lemur catta (assembly GCF_020740605.2). Classification (NCBI taxonomy): domain Eukaryota; kingdom Metazoa; phylum Chordata; class Mammalia; order Primates; family Lemuridae; genus Lemur; species Lemur catta. Next base: position 29,450,137 of record NC_059128.1, read on the forward strand.
CAGGGCTGTTACAAGACCAAATTCATTCTGGAAGAACGCTGTGGCAGGGATCTTAGAGGACTGGGGGGAGCAGAAGTACTGTGGGGCCAAGTGATAAAGTACATTCAGTATTTTGTCATCAAAGTAGAGCTCATTGGAAGGCAACTTGATAATATCTGTTCCCAAAATGCACATATTCTCTGACCTATCAATTCAACTTCTAGAATCTGTCCCCTGAAATCACATCTCCAATGACATATATGAAGGATATTCACTTCATGGTTTGTAACGGCAAAAGATTGGAGCAATCTAAATTTCATCAAAGGGGGACTAGTGAAATAAGTTATAGTGCACCCAAAAGAATACCAGTGGTTTAAAAAGAACAGGGTAGTTCAATCTGTGCTAATACAGAATGACTTCTAAGATTAGTTCACGAAGAAAATCATTTGCACATATGCATGTATTTTTAAAGGATACACACACACATATACCTATATGCACTGAAAACCCCTCTGGAATGATACACAAGAAATTGGTAACTAACAATTGCCTTCAGGGAGAAGAACTGAGTGGTTAACAGTTAGAGAAGGAGAAAAACATTTTTCACTGCACATATTCGCTTTTAATCTCCTTTAGTGCTATGCTTTGTACACACATTACCTATTCAGACAAAATATAAAGTTAACGTAACAAGGCCTTCCTATAGATTGCTGGTCTCCTCCCTCAACAAACTGACATTCAAATAAACCTCAAGAACCTGTGTTCCTGCTGCCTGCAATAGTCACTTCAAGGGTATGGCACAAGGGTCACCTCCTGAAGGAATTCTTTCCTGACACTTCATACCACACCCACTCCCAGCAGAAATGACCCCTTCTTACCCAGCTATGACTGTACCTTTAACAGGTTATTACATCTATTTGTTTATCTGTCCCACCTCAATAGGCTGAGAGTTCCTTGAAGGCAGGGACTATGAATTACTCAACTTGGAATCTTCAACAGGAAGCATGGGGCCTGGCATCTGACAGGCAGGGAGCAAATGTTTGCCAAACACATGAATACTGTAGGGAGGAGCCAGTACGGAACTGGGTAGAAGAAGATGTACATGTATGAGCTCCTGATTTTTTTTTTTTTTAACAGAAACAGCTGGCTCCTCCCTTACTGCTTAAGCAGCTATCTGAGTCAAGAGCAAGGGACCAATTCCACCATGTAGCCTAAGACCTGATCAAGTACAGAGGGGGTGATGGAAATGGAGGCTTTGCAAAGAAAAAAGAGAAATGGAGGGTAGTTAATGGAGTGTTTACATGTAAGGCTAAGCCAGGGGTTGTTGCTTCAATAATAATTCAGAGGAAAACTAACCCTCAAGACCCCAGAGAAGACCTGGTACTGCAGCTTACACACCTGTAATCCTAGTACTCTGGGAGGCCAAGGTGGGAAAATCACTTGAGGTCAGGAGATTGAGACCAGCCTGAGCCAAAGGGAGACCCCATCTCTACCAAGAATAGAAAAAGGCCAGGTAAGGTGGCTCACACCTGTAATTCTAGAAACTCTGGAAGGCTGAGGCAGGAGGACTGCTTAAGGTCAGGAGCTCGAGACCAACCTGAGCAAGAGACCCCATCTCTACAAAAGGAAAAATTAGCCAGGTATGGTGGTGTGCACCTGCAGTCCCAGCCACTTGGAAAGCTGAAGCAGGAGGATCAGTTGAGCCCAGGAGTTTGAGGATACAGTAAGCTACGATGACGCCACTGCACTCCACCTGGGGCGACAGAGCAAGACTCTGTCTCAAAAAACAAAAACAAAAACAAAAACAAAAAAACCCAGAGCATCACCCAGAGCAGGAGAACCCACCCAGCTACTGTAGAGAAAGGGTCACACCATAAATCTAGTAATTTTAAGAAATGATATGTTTTGAGCATAAAACAAACTCTGTCCTTGGATTGTAACCTTAGCATACCAAATAAAAAGCAAAATGTTTCAGAACAAATTAAGACTAGGCATTCATTATCCCTAGAGAAATTCTGACACAAAAACTTTCGCTTCAGTATTCCTTTAGTATTAATATGCTAGTGACCACTTCTAATTCAAAACAATTATCACTGAAGAGGAACCTGGAACCAAGCCTCATGTTCAAAGCTAGCACTCACCCAACCTCACAAGGAATATAGCATCTAAACTTAGAGGTGAGACAGAGAGAGGGCCTGCCGCAGACCCAGCCCCGCCTCTGCCGCCAGCCAGCTGGTTATCTGGCTTCTGTTTCCACATCCAAAAAAGGCTCTAAGGTTCTAAGTTCTCTCCCAGCCACAGAATTCTTCACCACTTCCACCCTTCTCTTCTTGTAACCCATCTGTTCCTCTGGTGGCCAGCTTTCCCCTTCTCTTCTTGTAACCCATCTGTTCCTCTGGTGGCCAGCTTTCCCCTCCAAAACACAGGGGAGGAGTCATGGAAAACCTGCATTCACCCCTCTGATCCTTTCTTGGGAACGAGTGCTGTTGCCCCAACAGCTTGTTGGTAGCAGGAAGCCTCGTGAGCTAGACTGTCAGCCTCACGGGGCAGGGGCTTGCCTCTCCCACCTCTGTGAACCCAGAACAACAAAAACTGGGTGACTATACCCTGCTGAATGTGATGTCATGACACTCATTTCCTGTCCGTAAGTTCCTCCAATGAGGAAGAACACTGCCCTCGAGCCACAGCTCTGACCTGAGGGAAGCCACTTACCTCATCTCTGCCTCTGTTTCCTCATTTGTAAAATAGGGCTATTGCTTGCTTTGACTATCTCACTAGGATACGCTAAGGCTGAAAAGGGACAAAATACTAGGAAATGCTCAGTAAACTAGAAAGACCCAGGGCTTCTATTCACAGTCTTAGCCAAAAGCCACAGACAGCAGAGGGCTATCTGAGAAAAGATGACAAGCAAGGCAAGCTTCTGGTCTTAAGAAGAACCTGCAACCTGAGCCCAGGGTTCACATGGTTTACTTGCTTGTTGCCCTGGATGCTTCCTGGTTAACCCAAGAGCCTGGAGTCTCCTTCCAAAATTGCTCCTGGCTTGGGAAGGCAGCAGCAGCAAGTGGGGCCAGCCGTGAAGCAGTCAGGGCACCCTGTTCCCTAGGCAACCTCTATGTCAGGGCCCTCCCCAGCCCACGACCCCTGCTGAGAATGCCACAGTCCTGCTGGAGGTGTGAGGTCATCCCACACTCTACTGAGCTCTCCTTTGTAGAGGCAAGAGGGGACTGACTCAGTCAGGCTGGGCTCCCAGATGCTGGGTAGGTGAAGTCAAACTCAGTGTACATACAATTTTTAGAGCAAATTATTTCCTAAACCATGGCTCCTTTGTCCATTAGTTAGGAAAGGGAACTGAGAAGATAAAACCAACATAAATGCTTTTCTTGCCTCAGACTAATCAAGAAAGGGGATGGAGGCAGTAGTGGTGAGAATCTAGAACAAGAGAGTTTATTTCTTTGATTAACCATCTTCACCAACCGCATGCTGCCACATGATGGGGGAGGACAAAGAACAGTTCCAGAAGTGTGAACGGAATTTAACCAGCTAATTACATTTCAGCCTATGATAAGAAGTTCCAACCCTTTGAAGTCCAAAGTTCCCCAGAAGAGTATGGTAAGAGACGTGACTAACACGGCCAAAGTTACCCAGGCCCTCCCTTACCTCTCTTTCCTTCAATGCCTCCCCTCCAGACTCCCACTCACCCAGAAATGGCCAGGCTACAGTATTAAAAGATATCTAAACATGTAACAGATCTTAATGCCTCCTACTCCCCCTGCCCCCAAAAAGATAAAATTAAGTTACTTAGAGATGCCTTCTGCTTTTTCCCCCTGTGGCTCCATGGATCCTTCCAATCCTACTAACCTCTCTAGCCTGTCCTCTCCTTCGAGCCACTAACACTCGGGCACTTCAATAGCCACAAACTCTTCTATTGGACTTCAAGATCCTTGCTGACCAGAATGTTACCGTACCCATTTTCTTTTAATCTCCAGCTCCTAGTCCAAAAGGCACAAACATCAAACTTTTGTTAAAATTTCACCCCCTCCAAGTCACATGAGGGGGGGTAAATCACACATTTACCCTCAGCTTTCCTCTTATGCCAGCTAAGCCACTGCAGAGCCTCAGAGGTCCTTCTGAGTTGCTTTGATATGCCTTGTGCCCTTGTCTTGTTCCCCTAGAATTGCTCACCACACACTCGGGATATCACATTCCACCCCCCAACATTGTTCCCAAAGCTTTAGACATCAGGAACACCAGCATACACACTACCCTATCCTGAAGCCTTCTCGCCAACAGTCTCCAGCGCTTCTCTTCTGGAATCTAACAGCAGGATGACTGTAGCAGGGACCTGTCCTGCCTTAGCTCCCAGCTCCACCACTAGATAGTGGATTGGCCTCAGGCAAGTCAGCCAGTCTTCATGGCGCTCCGGGCTGAACCTGGATGATCCCCAAAGGCCCCTTCAGTTCCAAGAAATCTGGAATGTCTTCTAGGGAACAGGAGGGCCCAAAAGTATTTCCTCTAAAAATGTAAGTCAACAAAAGTTCTGACTGGAAGAAACGGTAAATCTATCCTCATTGTTCTGCCTGAGCGGCCCTTTCCCCTACATCTTCTGAGACTGATGCCCAGACCACCTCCCCCTGCACTGCAGCAAACCCAGAACAGTCCACTTCCCCATTTAGAGCTTAATCAATCCATCAGCACATTTGTATGGGCCATCCCATCATACACAGTGTTCCTAAAGTGCTTTCCAAAAATAACAAACATCTAACAAAAAAAAAAACCCAGCCTCCACACAGGATCACTGCAGAGCTACAGGGGCCCAGGGAGAAAGAGAGAAGAGACACAAGAGAGAAGAAGGGCAGAGAGCAGAACAAAAGACAGGACAGAAAAATGGGAGAGGAGGTAGAGCCCCTGTGAGCGGGAACTCCACCTGCCATAAATTCTGGAACTGAAGGCAGAAAACCACTTTTCTAGTCCCAGCTTCACCAATGATTGATGGACATGGGCTGACCTTGAGCCAACACTCACTTCCCATGCCTCTGTTTCCTCACTGGTCAAATGAGAAACACTTCAACTAAATATCTCTTGGGGAGCCTGGGATTGTAAAAAGATTCTGGCAGATATTATTAATTGGTACTCCAGGGCTGTGGTCCCCAACCCTTGGGCCAAGGACGGGTACCAGTCTGTGGCCTGTTAGGAACCGGGCTGCACAGCAGCAGGTGAGTGGTGGGCAAGGGAGCAGCTGCTCCCCATCGCGCGCATCACTGCTTGAGCTCCGCCGCCTGTCAGATCAGTGAGGGGCATTAGATTCTCATAGGAGCTCGAACCCTACCGTAAACTGCACGTGTGAGGGATCTAGGTTGTGTGCTCCTTATGAGAACCTAATGCCTGATGATCTGAGGTGGAGCTGAGGCGGTGATGCTAGTACTGAGGAGCAGCTGCAAGTACAGACTATCATTAGCGGAGAGGTTTGACTGCACGATAAATGTAATGTGCCTGAATCATCCTGAAATCCTCCCCTCCCCAGGGTCCATGGAAAAATTGTCTTCCATGAAACTGGTTCCTGGTGCCAAAAAGGTTGGGGACTGTTACTCTAGGGGAAGTTATTTTCAGTGTCTGTCTATAAGCTGGATGAACGATACCCACCTCATTGGGTTGCTCTGAGGTGGAAATAAGATAAACCTGAGAGACTAGGACAGTGTCTGAAACAGTGTGCGCTCAAATTCGTGCTGGGTAAGGCCCCTTCCTGCTGTGACAGGCTGTGACTGTGCCCCACTAGACACTCAGAGGGCACCATTTCAGCTGGTTTGGAAACATATCCACAATGTTAGTCTAGACAAAAGAACAGCCAACAGGTTAAACAAGTGAACCTCCCAGGTACTTTCCCATCAAATTCTAAAAATATTTTTTAAGGTACCTAGTTAGCACTACCCCCCTCCCCAAATTAAATAACTATGTCTGTGAATATACTAAAATAATATTAGTGTCTGGGGGACCTAGGGAACACACATATACACACTTATTACCTCATTAAATAGGTGGTATTTGCCCCACTTTACAGAAAAATGGAATCCAAGGGGCCTAGAAGTCTTTCCTCCCCCTGCTTCCCTACTGAAAAGGATTCTATGCTCTTTGTTTTCCAAACTTAGTTCCCTTAGCTCTGGGAAAACTTCTCCAGACTTCAGCCCACAGGCACAGAGCTTCCTCTAAGCCCCTAGCATCACTGCCTGGATCCCGAAAGGGACAGCCAATCATACCCCTCCCCGAAGCCCATTCATAGTTACTTAACTTCTGCAGGCTGCATGTACCACAGGCACAGACCACCAATTCTCTCTGTGCCCCAAACTGCTCAACAAATACTGTTGAGTAAAAGGGAAAAAAATATAAACTCAGAAGACATAATTTGTGTAGAAAATACAAATCTGCAAAGGAGCAGCAGATACAAAACAGGAGAGGGGAAAGGGTATATAGAATCCTGAAGTTTTGGCCAGGTAGATGATTGGCGGAAGTGGCTGTAATTGGTTCCCAGACCCCAGAGATATATCTCATGTGTCATCACATCCCTTTGCTTGGTTCCCATCAGAGCTAAGTGGAACAGGCTTCAATACCCACTTGGCAAATAGAGTCCGGGAAGCTGATTTGCTAAATCTGACTTCTTAGGGCTCTGTGTTTCCAGTGACTATACTGCAATTCAGCAAATATTTACTGGCTGTCTTCTATGCAAGGCCTGGGTGATCACAGAGATGAAATGGTGCACAGTTCTTACTCTCAAGGAATTCACAATCTACGTGAGAGGAATTATATGTTTATCCACATAACACTGTCAAATTGTTAACAAGGGCCCAAAAGAAGGTTTTTTTAAAAAAAAATGCTATGAGAACACAGAGGAGACAGGAATAAAGACTTCTGATAAAAGCAGGGGAGAAGTAAAAGAGAAACCTTTGAACTGAACCTTGAACTCATGCACCCATTTAGTGAGCTATGAGGACCGTGTTTTGCATGCATAGTGCTGCTGACAAAGAAAGATAAAGCAATGGGAGAACAATTCACCAAAAAGACAACGGTGGGGTGGTGGGGAGGCGACTGATAATCTCATGATTTTGTCTGCCTAGAACCACTGAATGTCGCTGTCTGGTAACAGCAAACAAATATTTTGTCTGCACACCTTCATTCAAGAGGATGTTTAGGAGCTAAATTTTGGTATTCAGAGTACTTAAAGCTGTGCAGGAAACACCTCCTCTAGGTCAAAAATAGCTAACCCCAGAGAACTGGCTGGTGCAGTTATGTTTACTTTTTACCATCTCTGTGGAGCACTTTCCAAAGGCCTCCAAGTGGGATGGTATAAACAGGTCTGTGTCACTTCCTGGTTCTCAGGCCTTCTGCTACATTCCCAGTCAGTCTGGGAAGGCTGCCTATTTAAAAATAAACTTTAAAAACTCACCCAAAACCCCAGCGCTAAACCACCCTTCCCTCTATTTCATTCAATTTCACTAAAATTAAAAGGAGAGAGCAAGAAATGAAACAAAAATGACCACAGAGAATGAATCCTCAGGTCAAAACAAAAAATATGTGCTTAACTGAGCTCAATCATGGGCAAGAGATTTGGATTCTACTTGTGTTTCATCTTTAACTGGAAAAAGTGACCTTGAGCAAGCAAGCTGCTTCATCTCTCTGCACAATAGCTACTGCAGCATACTCTTAATTCCCATGCAGTTATCCAGATTTTCTGGACCTCAGTTCCCTTATCTATAAAATGGCACTAATAATACCTATCTCATAGGGTTATTTTAAGTATTATATGGGGAAATGTGTATAAAGCACTTAGCACAGTGTCTGGCACTTAGTAAGTCGTTAAAAATGGTAGTTACTGTTATAGTCATCACTATTTATCATTATTATTGTCATCATTACCTGAAAACATAGGGTTGGGCTAAATGATCTCTACTTGGAGCTTCTCTGGCTCCAAATCCTGATTCTTTAAGTCACTCTTTCCTTTTTTCTTTTCTTTCTTTTCTTTTTTTTTTTAGGGGCCTGGACAGCAAGAAAAGGCAGATAAATTTGGCAAAGCACATATCCTCAGCCTTTACGTCAGAAACACGAGGATACAATTAGGAAATCCTTCAGTGAGTGAAATGGGGCATATACTACTATCCCCACTAGGTAAGTCTTGCCTATTTCTCGCATTAAACCCTTAAACTGTGGCCAAGTTCACCCACAACACACTGCCTGTACTCCCATGAGCACTGAGAACAACACCTGACTCCCTCCACAGCCAGCACAACTTGACTTCACTGACCTCACCTTTACTTGTATAGGCAATTTTCCCAGCAGCTCCTTAGAGCACCCTGAACGATAGCACAGTGGCCAATCTATCCATTTCTAACAATGACTAATTTTTCCACAAAGTATTTCTGTTTAAAAAGAATCTTCTTGGCCTGGTGTGATGACTCTCACCTGTAATCCTAGCACTTTGGGAGGCTGAGGTGGGAGGATTGCTTGAGGCCAGGAGTTTGAGATCAGCCTCAGCAACATAAAGATACCCTGTCTCTACAAACACTAGAAAAATTAGCAAATTCGATAAAATATTTTTTTTTTTTCAGAATGGAAGAATACTCCTTGCGCAGATGATAAGAACTCAACAAGTCAGAGTTACTCAGTTCTTAGCTACGCAATCCAGCCCAGGGCAGCAAAATCTCTTCCTCATTAGTACACCCTGGGCTGGCATTCCATTCAGAGTCCGGCTTGGGGCTCTATACATCTTGGAGGGCTCATTAATGTGGCAATTCATTATTCCATGCATGTTGGTCTGGTCTCCCCACTAAACTGTAAACTCCCTAGAAGGCTGAGGCCACATCTGTTTTATGCTTCCTTTATAACTCTGAGACCTACGAATATTCAAAATGCAAGAGGTGCCCAAGAGGGTCTCTCCTCCCCAAAATACTCTGCCTGAACCAGTAATTCTCAACTGGGAGCAAGATTTGGCAGTTGTCCGGAGACATTTTTTTTTTTTTTTGAGACAGAGTCACGCTCTGTTGCCCGGGCTAGAGTGAGTGCCGTGGCATCAGCCTAGCTCACAGCAACCTCAAACTCCTGGGCTTAAGCGATCCTACTGCCTCAGCCTCCCGAGTAGCTGGGACGACAGGCATGCGTCACCATGCCCAGCTAATTTTTTCTATATATATTTTTAGTTGGCCAGATAATTTCTTTCTATTTTTAGTAGAGACGGGGTCTCACTCTTGCTCAGGCTGGTCTCCAACTCCTGACCTCGAGCAATCCACCCGCCTCAGCCTCCCAGAGTGCTAGGATTACAGGCGTGAGCCACCGCGCCCGGCCCGGAGACATTTTTTTATTGTCACAACTTGGGGGTGGGATTCTACCGGTATATCATGGGTAGGGCCAGGAATGCCGATAAACACCTGAGATATATATTTAGTGTGTGTGTGTGTGTGTGTGTGTGTGTGTGTGTGTGTGTGTACATATATATATATATATACACACACACACTAAATATATACACTAAATATATTTATATATAATAGAATAGAATCTACAATAATCATATATTATATATTATGCATAATATATAATAGAATATATATTATACATAACATATAATAGAATATATATTATACATAATAGAATATATGTAATAAAATATAAATATATATTTCTAAATATATATTTTTAGTCTTCATCTTGTTTTCTGGCATACTCCTAAAATCCTTAGAATCTCCAAAGTGCTGTCTTTTTTATATGCTAATGTTGACTAATAACTTCAGGAGGGGGCTGGTCAATGGAAAAACCAAGGCAAGATTAGAGAGTTGAGACTTTCAGCCCCACCCCCCAACCTCAGGGGAAGAGAGAGGGGGTGGAAGATCAAGTTGATCATCAATGGTTTGATCAGTCATGCTTAGGCCTCCATAAAAACCCAAAAGGACTAGGTTTGGAGGGCGTCTGGATAGCTGAACGCATGGACATTCCTAGAGGGTGGCACACCCAGGGAGGGCATGGAAGCTCTATACTGCTTCCCCGCTACTCACCCTAGGCATCTCTTCATCTGTATCCTTTGTGATATCCCTTATAATAAACTAGTAAACGTATGTATGTTTCCCTAAGTTCTGTGAGCCGCTGTAGAAAATTAATCAAACCCAAACAGGGGATTGTGGGAACCCCAACTTGAAGCCAGTGGGTCAGAAGTTCCAGAGGGCTAGACTCATGGCTGGTAGGAAGGAGGGTCAGTCTTACGGACTGACCCCTCAACCTGTGGGAACTGACACTATCTCCTTCGGGCAGAAAATGTCAGAACTGGATTGGAGGACACACAGCTGGTGTCTGCTGCAGAAGTGAATTCTTGTTTGTGGGGGAGAAACCCCCACATTTGGTCACAGAAGTCTTCCTCTGTGTTGATGATTGTTGTGGTGTGACAGCAGAGGAAAAAACACAGTTTGAGTTTTTCCACAAACAACATCCTGCCATGCACAGGACTACCCCGCACAACAAAGAATCATTTGGCCCAAAATGTCAATAGTGCTGCAGTTGAGAACCCGGAGCTGAGTGAATAAATGCTGAGATCTAGATGTCAGTAGATCTCCCTTAGTTGTACAAGTGGTACAAAATTCCCCTACACCACTGAAAAGCCTTTTGTCAGCCCACATGTCTCCAAACCAACATTGAGATCCTCTCATGCTTCCCAACTCAGGCTCACAGTCCCTCAGAGAGGAGCTCGGGAAAGAAGGCATCTGGCTTTTACCCCAGCTCTGGGGCTGGCTCTGATTCTGGACGTGTCACAAAACTTTTCTGGGCCCATTTCCTCCTTGGTAAAATAGAAGGTTGGAAAAGACATTCTTCCGGCTCTAAAATTCTATTTTAAATGCTAGGTTTGGTCTTATCTATTTACAGTGAACTAAAGAGAAAGGGCAAGGAGTATGCACATCCACCTTCTCAAGGACAATGGTCCTTACATTGTGGAAACCCAGCTGGACCCAAGACAGCTCAGAGAAGCCAGATCAGGTAAGAGGGGCCTGGGAAAAAGCTCTGTAGACACGGGCTGAGAGGCCTGCCCAGGCCCTCAGGTTTGAAATACGAAAGTCCTGACCAGCCTCCCTCTGCCTTCCCAGGGCCAATCTTTTTAATAAAGTTTTAAAAGACAGACAGACACACACACACACAAACAGTTCAGAACCTCTAAGCCCAGAGTCACCAAGAGTGATGGAGGGAAGTTACCTTCTTCTTTCTTATGTCCACACAAGGTGAGAAAGAGGCAAGGCTTGAAACACAAGCTAAATTAAAGCTCTTTCCAATGAGTGATTCAGCCCACCCCTGCTGTTGAAAGATTCCCTAAGAGGAGACATGGAAAACCGGGTAGTAAACCCAAAGGTACAAACTCTGATGTGAACAGACTCATCATTTGCATCTGAACAGAAAACAACAGGGTCCAAAGTTTCATTTCTAAAGATTCTTTTCTTTGTTTGCTGCTGCTGTCTTACATTACATAAAGATTCTTAGGGGCATGGGCAAAGGGCAAAGCACACACACAGAGGAAACAAAAATGCAGCAAGGGTTCTCCTAGCAGAGTGGTGGGGGGCAGCAGCTGGAACAAAACCAAGATCTGCATAACAGAGCACTGGGACAGAAGAAAGGACGTGGGAGAAGGGGGGCTGACTCTGCCATGCAGTCAGTACAGTGAAGGAGATTAGGTTGCCACTCACCCCACACTCCCTCCCCTGCACAGGTCGCTCACCCCTCTCACCCTACCCGCTGTCACAAGCAGCAGATGGCCCAGCCCCAGGCAGCTGGCAGAAGACACCAGGGCAGGAGATGGGGAGGACAGGGCAAAATCAAGCCCCATTTCTGGTAGAAGCAATACCTAGCAAGAGTGCCCTGGGGGTAAGGGTGGCAACGGCACCTTTTGCCACAAAGAGACACAGCTCAAATATAGCTCAGCATTGTGCTAGGTTCCTAGCATCTTCACACAGCTTGGAAAGAGAGAGCCTTGGGGGTGGTGAGCATTGGGGGAGGGGGGTCCCAGAACAGCTCCCAGAGTGTACTGGGGCATGTAGGCCTAGGAGGGATCATTTATTCGTTCAACATAGACTGTATGTACACCACATTCCAGGCACTGTGCCAGCAACTAGGGATACAGTCTCTGTCCTCAGGAAGCTCATGATAAGGTCAGGAAGAACAAGGAAACAGACAGTAATATAGTGGGTAAGTACTAAATAAGCACAGGGTGCTACGGCAGCACAGAGGAGGGGCACACCAGTGTGGGGGCAAGCGGCAGTCTAGCTGACACCTGGCTTTAGCAAGGGTGCAAGCAGAAAGAGGTGGGAACAGGGAAGGCGGGGCATTCCAAGGAGAAACACACAGGCAAAAGCTTGGAGGCAAAAGGGAACCAGGAAGTGTATGCTGTCTCAGCCTTTGTTAACTCTGGTCACCGACACCAGGAACAAACTCCTGGGTTTGTCAAGGAATTCTAACACATTACTGCCTAAAGGAACTTTGGGATCAGCTTGTAAAGCCCAATCTACCAATTTTAAGAGGGCGAAACTGAGGCCTATCAAAGGATTATGACCTACCTAGGAACACAGGGCTTGTGAATGGCTGAACTAGAACCCGGGTCTCCTAACTCTCACTAAACAAAGTTCCCTCAAATATCTCCCAGTCACAATCTGACCACTGACTGAGCCCTTCTGGACAGACAGACAGCCCCAGTACTGTACTCCACTGGGCTAGTCTGTTCAGAGCACCCAAGCCATGGCTCTCATCCAGGCCTCTGCCAGATTAGGAAGTCCAGCATCATTAGTCTCAGGAACGTCAACGTAGCAGAACAGCTCAAGAGAAAGCAAGAGTGGCCCAGGAGGCAGAGGGCATACCCAGCAGTACTGGAGATAGACTGTGTATGTGTGTGTGTGCGTGTTGGCAAAAATGAAGGGCCATTCTGAGAGCTGAAGGAAATTATCAGCCAATACAGAAACAGGAGGCGAGTATGAGGCACTGCCAAACCAGGCAGGCTTAATTAAGACTCTCCCACCTTCTTCCCCAGGAAGCCCACCCCCTCCTCTGGCTGGTCACACTAACTGAGCAGTGAGAAGCAGTCATTTCAGGAAAACTGAAGGCCTCCTCTTGGCTTAGCCTTAGGAGGTGGGCCGCCAGCCAGGGGGACAAACCACTGGAGCTCCAGGGCCCAGCTGCCCTCACTGTCACCTCCTCTCTGCCTCCAACAGCACTTTCTCTATCATGGTCCTCCAGCCTTCAGCCTGCCGCCCACTCCGGATCAGAGTGTGTGCAGAGTGGAAGAAAGCACTCATTAGCTTTGAGCATAACCCTCTATAGAATCTAAATAGAGGGCACAGTTATTTAACTGCCAAGGCAGAATTCGTCCTCTTCTTATAACAAAACAAAGATGTATGTCAACACCCAGCTTGCTGGTAAAAACTGCAGAAAGAGGCTACGGTGCACCATAGTTAAAGCCTGGTGACCTCAGGCTCCAAGACCCTCAAGTATGGGTGTGATAGAAACATTCTAATGATCAGAAATCTTTCCTGTCCAAAATGTCCTCAGATTCTTCCTCTGACTGTATGCTCAAGTGCAAAAGCCAAAGGCTGGCCCTGGCCTTGAGGGCCAATGCCAGTCCAGGGCCCTAGACATGGATATTCAGGGCAGGAAAGTGGCCTTCCAGAAAAGCTGACTTACTCAGGGTCTGAACAGCCATGTTTGGTCTAGTACAACAAAGGGGTTATGATGGGAACCCCGTGTCCTAAACTCTTTCACATCTGCCACAAGAAACCTCTGGGTGGAGGTAAGGGTTTGTATGTGTGTGCTATGCATTTATGGAGAGGACAGAGGACAACAGACTTCCTTCTCTTCCACCCAAACAACAACCCTTTCGAACTTGCCCTCCTGAAAGGCAAATAAATGTAGTTCTGATTTCCAAACCTCACTGTTTGAGAGAACTTCTTGTTTTCTCTTTCTGCTTTTTAAAACAGATGAATGCTCCCCTAGGGGAAAAAGCAGCTGTAAATATAGAAGAGGGTGGAAAAAGAATCCTGCTTTGAGTTCCAGAGGAACCATTGTACTATTGTAAAAGGCCTTCTCAAAAGAAGCAACACACCCTCTTCCAAACAGAAAACACACAGCCTCATCCAAAGTTCTTCTCTAAAGTGCGACCTCTGGGCAGATGATTTCTCCACATGCTGCTTCCTCCCCTACGTGACACTGAGGCCTTCACATATAAAGTGAGTTAGCAATTTTCTTCCTGGGAGCCTTAGAAAGAACTGGCTCACAACACAGTCAGTGCACCTGCTACTGAGTGTCCTTCACCATCATTACCATCATCACCATCAAGCATCAAAGGACTACATTTTATTACCAAACTGCTACAGACATCTAAACAAATTTAAGCCACTATCTTTTTAGGCAAACTGAGGCCATGTTATTTACTAGTTGAGAATAGAATGGGAAGAGGGTATAAATCTGAGACAGGTGGCCTGGCTTCTACATTTATTACTTTCCAAAAGCAACAGCATTTTTCAAAGGTTCAGGGTTCTGGGAAATTACCCACTGGCTTATTAAATCCCTCCATTATAACAGCAGAAGGGCTGCCACCCCAAAATCCATATGCCAAAAATAAAAGGTCTTAAAAAGTGTTTTAACGAAAGTTTGTCAGAAGAAAATTCAAGCTGGTTTTATTTTCATATAAGCGACAATTACATGCTTTTCCCCTTTGCAACCTACACTTCCTACCTAGAATTCCAGTAAATTTAGATGTGCCCCTCAAATTTAAACTGGGTAACAGGGGATTGAGCTGGCTGAAATTGGTCCCAGGCCACAGATGTTACCAACCTGTTTTACAATCCTAGGTGGATCTGAGAAATGAAAGGGAGATGGAAGGAAAGTTAACATGATGCTTAAAGCTCTACCAAAGTCAGAAGTGGAGGACACTGCTTTTAATTTCATGCAAGATTCTATTATTCAAAGAAAAAATGCAAGGTAACCCTATAAACCACGTTGGTGACAAGGCACAAAAAGAAAATGTATTTGCAGAATACATTCAAATCCCCAAACTTCCCAGAGGCATCTATACAAACAAATCCTCAGTCTGACAAGTCTGCTCACTGTTGCCCCTAAGTGTCCATTCTCTGTGGCCAGGCACCTTTCACACCCTCCTTGTGGATGATTCACCAGAGAACCTGGATCAAACAGCAGCATCTGGCCTCACCACCATTCCCCAAGAACCCTGTCAACTTCTAGGATGAGCACATTTTCCACGTGAACTTGGGTTTCAAGAGAATCTCAAGATGGAATGAACTCTTGAGGGACAAGTCTGACCCTTCCTGCCCTTTCCATTTCCTCTCAGGTCTTGGTTCCCAGAGTCCTAAAGGATGGTCTCTAGCCTCCAGACCCTGTTCTGTACAAGGTGACCCAGAATCCTGCTGGGAACCATACTCTCAAAGCACTGTCAGATCACCTGTTACCTCCAATGGTCCACCTTCATCCACCCCATGTATCATCCTTCCCTGACAGTCTATATACAGCTTACAAAATGCACAGAGGCACGGTCCCCAATCCACCAGACACTTTCAGTGGAGGTGGGGAGGCTGCACACCCAGACAGCAAAAAATCAAGGCACACAATGAGGCAGGCATATGGATTTCAGTATTCTATATGGGTGCAATAAAATGCTAAATAGTGAGGTATGAGTAATTAGAAAAGAAGGAAGAATAAGCAGCAGCTATTTGTGAGTTATGGACAAAATAATGAAAAAAATAGAGAAATTGATCTGAACCAAGATAATCAAAGACGGCCTTAAAAAGAAAAGAAGGGAGATCTGACCTGAAAGCCTTGCGGGCTGAATAAGTATGGAGACAGAGAGAGAATATTTAAAAGGGAAAGAGGAAACATTCCTTCTGGGGCAGGAATGCTGAAGTAAGCAAGCTAGATGGGGAGAGGAGGGAAGAGAGAAGCCAAGGATCAGAGAAGAACAGAAAATAAATTCCATTCTGAAATCCTTCAGGGCAAGGGACAGCTCTTACTGGTGTCCCTAGTATCTGCCACAGGGCAGACTCTGGTTATTCCACAAAGCATTAAGTATGCATACTTAATGAATGTATGTATGTATGACCTTTGTAAGGTCAGTATTCAAAAACTGCCCTTAAGGCCAGTTAGGACAGCTATGAGAAACAGGCAGAGAAATTCAGCCTTGATCAGTAGGTAGTGGGGAGTCAACAAACGTTCTTGAGCAGGAAACCTGACCTAATCCACTTCAACAAGCACTCACTAATGGCCTCCTATATGTGAGGAGAATCCTTGGCCCTCAAGGAGCACCCCAGCATGGGAAGGGGTGGCAGTCCTGCCTCCCATACACACAAGGCTTTGCTCTCCTACCTAGTCTCACTGGAGATAAGAACCGTGTTCAAGGGAGATGAACCTGGCAAAAGAGACTAAGGCAGGCTGGAAGGCCAGGCAGGATGACAAGGTCTGGCCCGGGTGGTGGAGGCAGGAACCTACCTGCATGAGAAAGAACTGGCAGGGGCTGGTCACTGACTAGACTGGAGGAGTCAGGAGAGGAGGGGGAGTTTTGGAGGAGAGCAGGAAGACTCAGGTTTTGATTCCCAGATGGTGCCATTATCTTCAGGCGACGCTTTGGCTCAGTGCACACCAAATGCTAAGGTCAGTCAGTTCAGCCATCCTGCTTGTTTCTGGGAATGGGGCTTACACATTCCATCCTTCCCATCTGCCTGAGGCTTTTTTTTTATGCCAGTTGTGATTTCCTGTAATTCCCCTTTGCAAGGGGCGGGGCAAGAGGGATCGATGAGAAGATAAAGAAAGGAGGAGCCGACAATGTCTTTAGCCCATCACATGTTAAATACAGCTCAATAGTCCTGCACTAAAGTTTTACTGGCAGCTCTTATTCTGGGAAGAAGAGAAAAGGGGAAGGAAGCATTACATTTTAAAAGCCACGAGAGAAGTTCTCCTTACACAATGATTTTTCCTCTTCTAGGCAGAGCCTCCCTGGCTGCATTTAGTGAGGGAGGAGGAAGGAGACAGAGAAATCTCTGAGACCTGAGAGCCCCAGGAGAACCAGCCTGGCTCCCAGAAATGCAGCCCCTCCCTCTGAAGCCCAACACCCTGCCAGCCACAGGTATCCCTGACTGCTAGAGACACAAGTAGCAAAAGAGCAGGGCAAACAGTGGTGCTCTCTGGAAGGGCTGCAATTAACCTGTTATTTCCGAATCTTTCTTCTAGAAACAAGTATAACTTGTACTCTCTTAAAATTTTTTTAAAACAAGTCAGTTACTGGGGGAAACAAATTTGAGTTATACATCTTTACAAAGAAAAGATGCAACTTAGCCCTCTCTCCTAACCATTAAACAAGCATAAGGAAAAAAGTGCCCAGACCAAATGAAAAACAAATTGTTGTTGGTTAAAACAACTTGGTAGATTCTCTGCTATTTTCTAGACAAGGATTTTCCTTCCACCTGTGACAGATTTTTTTTTTTTTTTTTGAGACAGAGTCTCGCTCTCTTGCCCGGGCTACAGTGTCGTAATGTCAGCCTAGCTCACAGCAACCTCAAACTCCTGAGCTCAGCGATCCTCCTGCCTCAGCCTCCCGAGTAGCTGGGACTACTAGGTGCGTACCACCACACCCCGCTAATTTTTTTCTGTTTTAGTTGACTGGCTAATTTTTTCTATTTTTAGTAGAGACAGGGTCTCACTCTTGCTCAGGCTGTTCTTGAACTCCTGACCTCCAGCGATTCTCCCGCCTCTACCTCCCAGAGTGCTAGGATTACAGGTGTGAGACACCACGCCCAGCCCACGTATGACAGATTCTGGCTACCCTAGAACAGTCACACTGTGCCCTTCCACACAGAATGGTCCTAACCTCACCCCAGTAACATGAAACCTTGGGATAACAATAACAGTATCAGTATTTATTAACTGGCATTTGTGTGCTTATTCACGGCACACAGATCTAAGCATTTTATATCTAATATCTGATTTGATCCCCACAACAATATTAAAAGGTAGGTACTATTATTATCTCCATGTTTAGGCAAGGAAATCAAGGCACAGAGAGATTAAATAACCTGCCCAAGGTCACACAGATAGAAAGTGATGAGGACAAGATTTCAAACTAAGCAGTCTGACCCTAAAGCATGCAACCTTGGTAGAGGTTCACATGTATTCCATGTTATATAATGTAATTCATTTTAAATGTTAAAATTATCCTGTATGTATTATGGACCAGGAGTCATCATTATAAAAAGAAAAAGAAAAGCTTGGAAGATTGTTCCCACTGCTGCTTGCAGCTATACACCCTCTTGAGGTGACATGGGACCTTATTTCCCTGCTCTACTTCAGAACGTGAACAGAGGAAAGCTAGTTTAACATGTGATAAGAGGCAGCTGATTCTGAAGGTCTAGGATGGGCGCTGTGATTCTGGAGCATACTCTGAGAGACACTGCCTTGGGGCATTCTAGGAGACTTCTGAAGCCACTGCAAGATTTGGGAACACAGGTCAGTAGATGATGGTTAATTCCCCCAAACTGCTAATGAGACAGACAATCACTTTCAGTCATAGGCCACAGGCGCCTCATGTTAAGAAAGCTGTTGACAGAATGGAGTGCAGTGAACAGGAATTCAGAGACATTAACTCCCAGAGCTCCCTTTACAGACACGCACCTGAGAGTGCCTTCTCCATGATCTGCATGTATCCCTGTGCCCAATCTTCCACATCTGAAACAACCAGGCTACAACTGCCTCCAGAAATTAGCCTGGTTTCTCTGGAAAATAACTGCTGAAGATGGATGTACTGAATATTAATGCTCAAATTCATATATTCTTTTTTTTTTTTGAGACAGAGTCTTGCTTTGTTGCCCGGGCTAGAGTGCCGTGGCATCAGCCTAGCTCACAGCAACCTCAAACTCCTGGGCTTAAGTGATCCCACTGCCTCAGCCTCCCGAGTAGCTGGGACTACAGGCATGAACCACCATGCCTGGCTAATTTTTTCTATATAGATGTTTAGCTGTCCAAATCATTTCTTTCTATTTTTAGTAGAGACGGGGTCTCGCTCTTGCTCAGGCTGGTCTCGAACTCCTGACCTCGAGCGATCCACCCGCCTAGGCCTCCCAGAGTGCTAGGATTACAAGCGTGAGCCACCGCACCCGGCCTCAAATTCATATATTCTTAATAAAAACTTTTTAAAAATTTTAATGGAAAAGGGCCAAGAGAGGAAGTTATTATTTGTAAATGTGTGCACTTTAGGAGTCCAAACACGAAGCACGTTGCTTGGGTCTTTGTGCTTGTTTGTACATTGAATAAAGATGTCATTTTAAGGTTTTGCCTCTCTGTTTTAGTCAGAGTCAATAAGCATCCATCCACATTTGTGAGCTCACCAATTTTGTCCTTCCTCCTTGGCTTAAATTATCTATTTCAATTGTATTACTAACCAAGAAAGATGGCTCTTAGCTCGGAAACGGTTTCAGTAATTTAATTAAGTTGTGCAGAAATTCTGATGCTTTCTTGGGCACCAGTCTGACCCCTCTCTGCTCCCTTCTGGTCTCTGAGGGTAAGTCCTGGCTGTTGTCTGCCCTTGGGGTGAGACCACCTCTACTCCCTGACTTCCACAAGATCTTTACAGAAGCCACACACAGTGTGTGGCCAAGAGTTCAGCCACTGACCAGCGGTGCCATCTTAGGCAAGTTTTTTTAATCCTCTTTTAACTGTAAAATGGGTACAATATAAGCAACCTACTTCAAAGTTGCTGTGAAGATTAAATAAGCTAACGGATATAAAGCACTTAGAACAGTACCTGGAACACAGAAAACATTTAATACATATCAGCTTTTATTATCAGCCTACCTTGTAATATGAATAAAGTTTTGCGCTTTATACTTCTCGAAATAGTCTCAGTTCATTATTACTACATTCAATCCCCACAACCACCATTTATGTTAGTTGATGGACACTTCCTGCTATAAGGAAAAAGAACTAGTGTGACCACAGGAGCTGTTTACTCATCAGTCTCCCTCAGTAGGTGGGAGACCTGCCACCATCATCTTCATATACCACCCCCAACAAACACACAATAGCAGGTGCTCAATAAATCCTCGTTAAATTTGACTAACTATAGGGTTGGTCATGCTGCAAATGGAGCAACAGCCTCATGGTGAGAAGCTGGGGAACGAACCAGAATCATCACTGCTGGGCACCCCTGGCCAACTGGAACAGAGACAAGAGGGCTGCCTTTCCCAGTCCTGGCTCCAACTCATCCCCAAGAGGAAAAGGAGCATCTGCAGCAGAAGGGTCAGCCAGAGGTCACTCAGAGGGAAATGGCAGAACTGTCCCTGAAAAACCTCTGTGGCAGCAGGGAATCAGGATAATGTAACGGGGCATTGCCCGGCCCCACCCGCTAGGCCAAATGGGGATCCATAAAGCCGGTGTTTCAAAGACAGATAATGCGGCCTTTGCTAACTGAAATAGGAGTCGCCTTTCAGTAGAGTACAGGCCAGTCTATAAATACCAGGGATTAAAGGGCTTCCTGTGGGGGCCCAACTGCCACCTACCTAAATACAAAGGCTATCTGGTCTTCCAGGCCCCTCTGGCCCCTCGGGGAAGAGTTGCCAGCATCCAACATTATGCCCCCTCCAAGAGACACCCCAATCTCTCTTTTTCCACTCCGGCTTCTTTTTGCTCACCATCCTCTCCTTTCCACACTCCTCCCCAGGACCATCCACTCCCTTGTGCCCCTCACTGCAGCTCACACCTGGCCCTACCCTCCACTCTCCAGGCACTTGTCCTCTGCTCCCTCACCACCTCAACCCCTGCCCCAACCTTCTAGTCCACGTGTACTTTACCTGCCATGAAAAGAACACTGGCTTCAGAATCACTCCAACTTTGGCTCTAGCTCCAACACAGTAAATTATAGTACTTAATGTTTCAGAGCTTGGTTTCCTGATCTATACAGTCAAGATAAGCCCATCTAGGTAAAGCACCTAGCACAGTGCCTGGCACTCAATACTTCCCGCCTTGTTCCACTCCCCAAAAGATTTTTCTTATTTTCTGGGCTCCTCTGATATAGTCACTCTTCCTAGACATCGTACCTGCTAAATACAAATGTCTTAACCCAAAAGAATGACTCAAATGATGAACACTTTGATCACCAACGATATCTCTGTAGCAGGCACATGGCAACCTTCAAATACACTAGAGAGGACTGGTCACTTTCATACCTCCCCACCACAAATGACCCATTTGATGAGAAAAAGTAATCAGAGGGCAGGGGACGACATGGAGTTAAGAGTCACTTCAGGCAGAAGCAAGGAACAAATAAAGACTCTCTAAGGTAGGAACAGCTCCACATGAGACTAAAATCCCAAAACGAAGAATCTCATAAATGCACATTTACACGTAAAACATTTTTAATTAACTCTGACAGCAAGAACATCTGCCAGATTTACTAGAAATATCATCTGGTTCATTTCCAATAAGGCCCAGGCACAACATTACATAGGCCAGGGACTACCTACAGTATGGTCCCCAAAAGATGGCATGCTAGATGACAGCTCCAAGGCAGAGTGCCATGGCTGTCTCCCTGGTGTCCTGAAGCTGCTCCTGCAAATTCGTGATTAGGCCTGAAATGAACTCAGAGCTTGCTTCTAAGTACTTCCTCTAAAACTTTCAATCATCACCCTTAAAACCAGAATTAATTTAAGCAAGACTATCTTCAAAAACCAGATAAATACTAGAGAAACATGATAAAGATCCTGAATAACTTGTGTTTTAGAGGGGCTTTCACCAAGGAAGTGGGAAGGGGGTTTCTCCACTGAAGATTCTTATTTTGCAATTAGTTAAAGACCCCAAGGTCTGTAAGAGCCTCCTAGGATCTTCTTGTTGCCAAGCCAACAGGAGTCAAAGCAGACTCCTCGAAAGAGGTGCAGTGACTCAGTTGGACTAAGAAAAAGCAGGTGCCTCAAAGCTAGGCCGCCTCATAATTTTCAGATCCTGATGGGGAATTATAAAGTGTGAACCCAATACCCACAGCAAGGAGATATTCCAAAGAAAAATGAATTACAGAATTTGTCAGCCACCACTAAATGCAAACTTGGAAAAGGGTATATTTGGAAGACATGTAAACTACACAAAACCTATCAAATGTTGCAAAAGTCTGTACAAATATGCACACTCCTTCTTCCAGCCCACTATGCAAACTCAGATTGGTAAAACATTTCACACTGCATTGTCTGTATTTTTTACCAGCTGGTAAGTATTTCATGACCTCTGTGAAGCCGGAAGGGAACAGGGCAAATGTGGGAAAGTCTGATAAGGAGAGAACAGAAAGGGCAATGGTGAGAAGTATACTGTAAAAAAGCCAAGGTGGAAAGCTGGGGGCTTAATCAGCTCTGGCCTCAGGACTGAGATTAGGGTGGAGAATCTCTTGCTCTCTGGAAACAGTACTGGGCAGAAATCACTCAGAGTTTTTTCCTCTCAAATTGTGAATATACAGAACAGAAACCCACAGCAAAGCTCAAAACCTATTTCCCACCAAGACTGGCTTCAACTCAACCATTCAGTCCCACAAACAGGCAGATAGTTTTGGGGAGCAGGTAGAATCTTATGGGCAACACCAAAGTGGTGTAGAGAGAGAGGCTTTCCCCTAGAGCAGGGCCCATCAAACCTACGGTGAGTTGCATAATTATTTCATTTATATATCATTATATATTACAGTGTAATGATAATAGAAATAAAGTACACAATAAATGTAATGCACTTGAATCATCCCCAAACCACCTCCCCCCAATCCGTGGAAAAATTGTCTTCCATGAAAATGGTCCCTGGTGCCAAAAAGGCTGGGGACAGCTGCCCTAGAGAAACTGAGCCCATCCTGGTGCAGGCCTTCCAGGATGAAAGAGGAAGGCAACGAGCAGACTCAGGCGATGTGGCTGTCGGTGTGGACCCAACTAGCAGAGACAGGGTCACAGAGAAGGCCAGATCTGAATTTTCCGGACCTGACAGAGTTCAGTGAACTAAGCTCACGACAAGCATAGGAGTGGTAGGGAGTGTGCCACTTACCAAGACCAGAAGGATGTGAAAGAGTTGAGAGAGGAAACAAGCCCTTCCCCTTGGTCACTCTGCATGTGGTCCATCTACCCTAGAGAGTGGGGAAAGGATGTGGTCCTAAGCTGGCTTCTCCCACTCACTCAACCCCACCAAACAAACCAACCCTCTGTCCAGACAGGCGGTGCTCTGCTAGTTTCACATCTGCAGCCCAGCCAATGCTTCCTGTTCACGTACCCGTGAGGCCTCCTCCGTGGTTTGCTGCCACCCACTCTGACAGGGCAAGCACTGAACCATGAAGGAGACCACGCCGGTGTCAGCCCCATTTCTGCTGCTAACCTAACACCTGCCCCTCAGACAAGTCACTCTGTGCCTCACTTTCTGTCACATTAAAGTGGGTACCAATCCCATCTCTCTTCAAGCATAGTTGTGAGGATAACAGCCAATAATAACTGATATTACTGAGCACTTACTAAGTGCCAGATACCAGGTTACCCACTTGACATGTCTCATCTCATTTAATCCTCAAAACCCCCCACATGGAGTAGATGCTACTGTTAACCCCCATTTTCAGTTGAAGAATCTGGAGCTTAACAAAGTTAAGAGATGTACCCAGAGCCACACAGTCAGATGAAAATCCTTTTTAAAAAAAAATAAAGCACCACAGTGGCTCACGCATGTAATCCTAGCACTCTGGGAGGCCGAAGTGGGAGGATCATTGAGCTCAGGAGTTCAAGATCAGCCTGAGTGAGACCCCATCTCTACTAAAATTAGAAAGAATTAGCCAGAAGTGGTGGTGGGTCCCTGTAGTCCCAGCTACTTGAGAGTTTGAAGTTTCTGTGAGCTAGGCTGACGCCACAGTACTCTAGTCTGGGAAACAGAGTGAGACTCTGCCTCAAAACGAATAAATAAATAAATAAATAAAACACCTCAAATCCAAACACCCTAACACAACTATGAAGGCTTTCTTCTTCTTCTTCTTTTTAAATTAAGAGACAGAGTCTTGCTATGTTGCCCAGGCTGGTCTACAACTCCTAGGCTCAAGCAATCCTTCTGCCTCAGCCTCCCAAGTAGCCGGGATTACAGGCATGAGCCACAGAACCCAGCAAGTGGAAAATCTAACACTACAAAAGCAAGGGTCAGCTATTATTTCATACTTCTCCCACAAACTGCCATTTAAATATCTTTTAGTTGTCAGCCACTATATCTGTTGTTTGTTTTGGAGACAGGGTCTTGCTATGTTGTCCAGGCTGGTCTTGATTCTCCTGCCTCAGCCTCCCAAGTAACTGGGATTACAGGTACGTGGTGGCTCCTGGCTTTGTACCTACCGTTTTAAATATCTCATTTGATTTTCACAACAATTCTATAAAGGGGTGTTTTTAAATGTAACTTTAATACATTATTCAAATTATAGATGCCAACAGTGAAAAATTCAAATGACACAAAAGGCATGTTTAAGAAGTTATAGTTTCCTTTACCTTTCATCACCCAGAATTCCCCACACCAGGTAATCATTAATATTTTGGTAGCTATCCCTTCTAGAGACAGGTAGTGTCAACATCATTTCCACTTTACAAATTATAAAACTGAGGATCAAACAGATTAAATTTGCTCAAGGTCATATAGCTGGTAAGTGGCAGAACTAAGACAGAAAGCAGAGTCACTGATTCCAAAGCCCAAGACCTTCCACTGCCTTCCATTAAAAACCCACTTCTTAAAACAATTGTCTAAAAAAAAAAAAATTGTCTATTTTCATTCATCACAGAAAAGGGGAAACTGCCCAGCCCAAAGCCAGTCTTACTCCTCCACTCTCTCAACCAAATGGGAGAAAAACAGACAGGGCTGTCCAAGCACACCCCTGCCCCAACAGCATCAGCACCGAATTCCTTCAAATCTAAGCTGTCATGGGGAAGGTGGGACCTTCATCTCTACCTCCTCGCTGCCCGCGCAGGCTCATCTTCAGCCGAAAATATGGGCAGGACGATGGGGAAGAGGAGCCTCACCTACAGAACATGCTGGGCTCCACATGTCAGCAGTAAAAGGAAACTCCTTTGGGAGCCCTCAAAAGTTCTGAGGTGAAGGCAGTCCCCTTTGGCAGCAGTGTGGGGGGCATATTAGGGGAGCCCTGGATCTGCCACTGCTACCTAGAGTCAGAACACTCCTGTAGGAGTTAGAACAAAAATTCCAGCAATGCCTGATACAAGGTGAGCTTGCAGAGTTGCTCAAAATCCCCATCACAGAGTCCTTAGACCCCAAGGAATTCAGAATTCCTGCTCTGGCTTACTCTCATTTGGACCCTCTAATAACCTGTCAACTTCATGGATTTCTAGATATCATGGTTTTGGCCTCCCCCCTCCTCCAAAAAATAAAAATCAAAACCCCTTGTACTGCATGGGAATGCTTTTTCCTTGGTTGTGAGACAAGGGCTGCCCTTTCAAATTAAGTCATGCTTCACTTAACGACGGGGATACTTTCTGAGAAATGTGTCATTAGGCAATGTCATGTGAACATCACAGAGTGTACTTAGACAAACCTAGATGGCACAGCCTACTGCACACCTCGGCTATATGGCATAACCTAGGCTACAAACCTGTACAGTGTGATACTGTATGTTACTGTACTGAATACTA
The DNA here is from genome assembly GCF_020740605.2 of Lemur catta. Classification (NCBI taxonomy): domain Eukaryota; kingdom Metazoa; phylum Chordata; class Mammalia; order Primates; family Lemuridae; genus Lemur; species Lemur catta. The sequence goes on from NC_059128.1 coordinate 29,475,795, forward strand.
TAGATACCTGTAACACAATGGTAAGTATCTGTATATCTAAACATACAAAAAGTACAATAAAAATACAGTTTTAAGGATAAAAAATGGTACACCTGCATAGGGCACCCACTGTGAACGGAGCCTGCAGGATAGGAAGTTGCTTCTGGGTGAGTTAGTGAGTAAGTGGTGAGTGAATGTGAAGGCCTAGGACATTACTGTACACTACTGTAGACTTTATAAACACTGTACACTTAGGCTACACTAAATTTATTTTAAAAAATTTTCTTCAATAATTAGTTACTGTAACATTTTTACATTATAAATGTTTTGATTTTTTTAATTTTGTGACTCTTTTCTAATAACACTTAGCTTAAAACCTACATTGTACAGCTATAAAAAATATTTTTTCTTTATATCCTTAATCTATAAGCTTTTTTTCTATTTTTATGTTTTTTATTTTTATTTTCTTTACTTTTTAAACGTTTTTGTTAACCACTAAGACACAAGCACACATATTAGCCTAGGCCTAAATAGGGTCAGGTTAATCAATATCCCTGTCTTCCACCTCCATATCTTGTCCCACTGGTAGGTCTTCAGGGGCAAAAACACACAGGGAGTTGTCATCTCCTATGATAACAATGCCTTCTTCTGCAATACCTTCTGAAGAACCTGCCTGAGGCCATTTTACAGTTAACTTTTTTTTATAAGTAGGAGTACACTCTAACAATAAAAAATATAGTAAATACATAAACCAGTAACATGGTCCTTTATTATATTATTAAGTACTATGTGCTATACATAATTGTATATGCTAGAGTTTTATATGACTGGTAGCGCAGGTTTGTTTACACCAGCATCACCACAAACATGTGAGTAATGCATTGTGCTATGAAGTTAGCATGGCCATGACGTCACTAAAGCAATAGGAATTTTTTAGTTCCATTATAATCTTATGGGACCACCGTCATATATGCAGTTCATCATTGACTGAAATGTCATTGTGTGGCGCAAAACTGCATGTAACACGTTCACCTTTTAGTCCCATCAGTACATAAAAACATACTGACCTTGAGGGTTCCTGTCCTGAAGTGGGGGTGGGGGAACAGAAAAGGGGCTACTGCTATTATATTGCTGTTAAGCTAAAATTTATCAAGTCTGCAATCCCAGAAGGTTTCCCATTTCTCAGCATGAACTATCGTACCAGTGTCTGATTTAGCATTTGAGCCCCAGCTGACTCAGCATCCCTACTATACAAGCACAGTCAATGCAAAGCACACACGGCTTGCCAAAGACCTTCTCTTTCTCATGTGTAAAATGGACCTAAAGTCTTCCTTACAATATTACATGAGATGTCTTATATAAAAGCACTTTGTAGAAGGAGAAAATCTTTACTGCTGTTAATATGGATGTCCAGCCTGCATAGGAAACACAGAGGAAACTTAAAACATCCTCAAGGGGATTGAAATCTGTGAGGAGAAAAGACCAACCAAAACACTGGAGAACAATTCAAAAAATGCATAATTGTTAAACTATGTGCTGCAAAAAATTCCTGCGGGGAGATAATTACTATATGGGAAAGAACATCCAATACTTGTTCAATTAATGAACAAATTCAGATGCGTTATTTGAAAAATACCCCACCTTGTTGCCTTAACATTACATTACTAACATCTTCACTATTCACAGAAAGTTATACTAACACCAAAGGCTCTGAAATCCGTTCATTCTACTGTTGCTCACACATATCCAAAGAAAAGCATGTCAGCATTTGTACAGAGCAGCCTTTCTTTCAAAGAAGTGCTTTTAGAAAAGCATGCAGACCTTCAAATGAGATGACCCACACAATTATATAATTCTAGAAGCAATAGAACTGCCCCAAAAGAGCTCAATTCTGGAGAACAAAGAGAAACAAGTCATTCTGTATTAACTATTTCTTTGCCTGCAACCCAATTCACATTGGATACTAAATATATTTCTCCAAACTGCAGAGACAAATGTGTAAGTTCATTTTAGGGAGTGAATGATGCCTCCTGAGGCTTTTAAAAGAACAACAGAATTCTAGAAATAAAGGTATTCACCCATCACAAGGCGTCCTGTAGTTAGTTTTTGGCTGGCCTTGCTAGGACATTTTGGACACCACCAATAGCCCTTCTCTCCTTCACCTCCCACTGCCATGGTTTCTGAGCTGTCTTCTCGACCTGCCATCAGTCAGGGTGAATTTGGTGAATGCTAACAGCTTTTTATCACCTTGTTTATATTTGTTTTTCACTTAAACCAGACCTCCCTCCAAATGTCCCCATTTTCAGAATTTCATCAACAATACCACTTTCATTCCTTGTCATCAAGGCTCACGGCCTCAAAGCTACCTTGCCCTCCTACACTCGTTGTTTTAATCCTCTACACCTAGTCAATCACTTATTAATCAACCCATTAATCCAGAAGCGGGTACACAAAGAAGTGATGAGACAGTCACTGACCTCAGGGAACTTCCAATGTCAGCACAGACGGCTATCACAAAGGTAAAACATATTTTGGGGGAGGGTGAGAGCCTAGGTCTTTCACTGCCCCCAGCAAGTTACAAAACCACAGATATATCAGGAAGAGAAGGCTTGCAAATCAACATTTCTATCTAAAATTGAGGCTTAGGGGAGAGAGAGGAGAGGAAAAAAAGATTCTCTAAGGAATTCAATCCACTGATCCTGTCTATTCCCCTTCTCCCAGTTTCTCACAGTTGAACCTACACCTTTTCTCTCTTAATTAAAAAAATGATATTTCAGGGTCTGAAAACATTCCCAGATTAAAAACTAACTGGTTAAGTAAAGCCAGAAAACAGGAATCTTCACACCAAACTCCCAGACCTAGCTCACCGCAGAGAGAGACAATCTACTTTCTTGCTAGGGAAGCCAGAGGGACTCTCCAAGGATACTTTTCAGGTACTCCCTTCCAGGGTGACTATTGGTTTGAAGCACAGAAGTCACTGACAAAGCCAAAGCAGTCAAGCTATACATCTACTGTACACAACAGATTCCTCCAATACTGCTCTCAAATTAAATAACTCATGTGTATTCCCCCAAACCACAAACTCCATGTGGGCAATACTGTGTCTATTTTGTTCTTAACACTGTACAACCTTGCACCTAGAACAGGCATTTCACTGGTTACTTGCCAAACCACTAGATTTACTTCCTTTTGGTTTCTGCAGCAACCATCTACCAGCCTCCCACCAGCATGACATCATAGCCCAACCAGATTATCAGTTCACAAATTATTATGGCTTGAGGGTGCATGTAAAGGGGGAAAAAAGATGGATCAATGAACTCTTATGAAACGCAGAGCCTGTTTTTCTTGCTATCCTGCTGTGTGACAAGCAAAATCCCCACAAGACTGAAACAAGGCGGCAGATGGCCTTCCCATCTCAGAGTTTCTACCTGGAGGCGGATGGGAAATCAAGGATTGATAAAGGTGTGGACCAGCCAACACACCATTTGGTAATTCTTTAGCAATGCCTTGAACATGCCAACTGAAACAGCAGCACCCACTGAAAACAAAACTCTGCTCACTGGCGTTCAGGGATGGGGAAAGCCAGCATATATGACCTGTTTCCTTCCTGGCTGGTTAGACACATACAGTTAGAGATGTGTGTTCACACTGCATTTGGGTGGGTGGCTGATTCCACATAAAATAAGTCTGAGAAGTCAAAACCACAACTGTGAAGGTTTGGGTCTGCTCATGGGCTGGGAGGTGAGGTGGGGTCGGGGCAGGATCGCCTCTCCCAGACAGCACGTTCCCAATCTTTAGACAATCCTACTGTATCCAGGACACCAACAGCACCTGCCACTGTTCCACCTGGGCAAGGGAGGCCCAACGGGAAATATGACAGAGAACACACTGGCCTGGGGTCCAGTGGTGCTTTTGAATGGCAAAAGCACACAGCATAGAAATAAAACAGTTAAGCAGCCCCAGCCTAAGCACAACTACACTCATTTTAAAATAGTTCTCCCTCAGAAGAACTGGACTTAAAGACTCATTCTCCTTTGTAATTTCACTATTAGACTCAAAATCACAATCACAAAAGGGACTTGTGTTTGCTCCAAACAATATGAACCACAAACCCTGATGGACCTCGAATTCCCTCTCCTGGGACAGGCCCAGAGGAAGAGGAGAAACAAGGAGGTAGAAAAAGCACCAGGAATCGGGAGCCCTGGCTTCTCTGCTGGCCCTTTCACCACTAAGGAAAGTCAGCTCTGAGCATCCATTTCCCATTTCTCCTTTCTATAAAATGAGAAGGTAGAATAAAGTCCCACCTCTCCCAACCCTAACATTTCATGAGCCTACATAGTCTCTCTTCACATACTTGGCTCATTGTGCAAGGAGTTTTGGTAGCATCTAGATAGCTACAATCAAGAATTTGAGTGTGCAGATAAGAGCTTGTCTCACCTCACTCAGCCTTCTGAAACCCTAGGACTTGGGAATAGAATGTACATTAACACAAAGGGCCTACCCCAAATTCCAAAATTGGCAGTGAATTGTGGCAAGGAAGTTATGGCTGCATTCACACACACACACACACACACACACACACACACACAGGAAGGAACTTTCTGGAAAGACAGATCCTTGGGCTTGGCTCCAGATACAGGAACCCAGAGAAGATAAATCAAGTTGCTGGTTTTTGTCTATCTTGTTGGACAAAGGGTATATGCCCTATTCGCATGTTTCTCTGGGGTAGAACCATCTTGACACTGTTAAGCAATTAGGGGGCTGGCACCTACCCACTTTCAAGACCTTTTAATAGGTACCTAGGAGCAGGGAAAGCAAGATCAGCTATTGATCATGAATACTAGTACAAGTTGAGTATCTCTTATCCAAAATGCTTTGGATAAGAATTGTTTCGGATTTTGTATTTTTTAGGATTTTGCAATATTTACATATACCTAACAAGGCATTTTGGGGATGGGACCCAAATCTAAACACATAGCCTGAAGGTAATTTTATAAAATATTTATAATGATTTTGTACATGAAAAAACCATAACCCATCACATGAGGTCAAATGTGGAATTTTCTACTTGCAGCATCATGTGGGTGCTCAAAAAGTTTCTGATTTTGGAGCATTTTGCATTTCAGATTTTCAGATTAGGAATACTCAACCTGCAGTTTGAATTAGGGCAAGTGCAAAAGGAGACATTCTATTGCATTATTTCATTAATTTGGTTGGCATAATGCAAAATCACCCAGGGACAGATCCTGTAGAGGAAATGACACTCCAGGCAGCACCATATGCTCCTTTTGTGTTTGGCATGATCTGTATTTTTAACCTCAAGTGTAACCCTTAGGTCCACCTGTAAAAGCCCCGTGGGAGCTGCTCTAAAGAGCACTCTTTCTCAGACCTACATACTCACAGCCCCTCTCCCTCCTCCCTACCTTGCTGGCTGGCTCTCTATCCACTAAGCATTCCACTCCCTAGCCTAGCAGAAGCCCCTGAGCAGGTGCACAGAATCCTGGGATGGAATTTTTTAACAAGAAAAGTAAAACCTTCTGAGAACTATAAATTATATTTGATAAAGAAGGCTCTGTAGGGTTCATGGTAAAGTTCTCTCTATAAAACACAAAGATGCAATTTCAAACTGACTCTTTCACATTGAAAATCCTCTTTATTTTTTTAAAGCAGCAGTACATGTGCACTGAATTTAGGCACTATTGCAACTGTCAACTCTCACCAATGTTTAAAAAGTTCTGCACCAAAGATTTGGAAGCAATGCTACTGCAGAGTTCAAACTTAAACACAGGATTCTTTTTTGTTGTTGTTAGCATCTTCTCTTGATTTAGGCCAGTATCTGCAATACCACACAGTAGGACCAAGAGATTTTGCTGTAACACTGCTCTTCCTCAAAAAAACTGCATAACCAAGTAGAATGTTAACTTCAAAGTAAAAATATGGCTGGGCTCAGTGGCTCACGCCTATAATCCTAACACTCTGGGAGGCTAAGGCAGGAGGATCGCTTGAGGTCAGGAGTTCAAGACCAGCCTGAGCAAGAGCGAGACCCCGACTCTACTAAAAATAGAAAAAATTAGCTGGATGTGGTTTTTGTCTAGCTTGTTGGACAAAGGGCATATGCCCTATACCACATGTTTGTGTTTCTTTGTAGGGTGATGAAAATGTTCTAAAATTAGATTACAGTGCTGTTTGTACAACTCTGTAAAAACACTAAAAATCATTGAACTATACCTTAAGTGGGTGAATTTTATGATATGTAAATTAGATCTCAACAAACTTGTTTCTTTAAAATATACTTATAATATGACAAAATAAAATGCCACCCCCCCAAAAAAACTCCCTGAACATAGAAGAATATAGAAATAATCCAGATATATAAGGTAAGATATTTAAATCACAGCTCATCTATTAGATGGAATATTATAGAGCCATTAAAAATAATTGTAAAGGGTATGTGTCATCATAGGAAAGTGTTTATGATATAATACTATGTAAAAATAAATAAAATTAAATATACAGGATTATCAACTAAATATAAAAAAACAGAATATACAGAAAGTAAGGTTTTGTTAGAGTGGTAGAATCGTGATGATTTTTTTTCTCCTCTATTTTCCAAGCTTTCTGTAATCTTGTCCCAGTGTATGGACAATTAAAAAAAAAACTCAGTCTTCTTGAAAATAGTTTGCATAGACTACTACAATTTAAAATGAAAATAAGCAAAACCACCTTGTTCTCTTTTTCAAGTTACCTTTTTCAAACTTCTGCCCACTCAGTTTGAGATCAATTGAGAACCAAAGAAGGAAAAATTGGATAAACAGGCTCCTATCCCATTCCCAGAAGCCAGTTTCATTTTACTGGCTTTGTCAGAAGTCAAAGCCTAGTCTAGCCAAAGAAAATTTCTGCAAGGACAGCCTACATAAAGGGCAATTCCACACGCTAATCTTAAATTTCTGTGGGTGAAGGCAAGTCCCTGCTGGCAGTAGATTGGATGTGGAAAGATTAGACATTCCCTCTCCTCAAGAAAGAGTGGTAAGAAAGGAGAGGCTGGGAAAGATTCCCTATTCTTGTCTCTCCTCTGAGGTTTTGTTTCCAATCTCCAAGTACAGGAGAAAAGAATCCTGAATAATTTAATTTTTCACCATACAAGATCCTCTTCTGAGTAATAAAAAATTGTCAGTCACCACCCCTGCCGTCTGCTAACCCACTGAGAACCTATTACTGTCATCAGGAATCCCAGGCTAACTTCCCCCCCAAATCAAGCAACGAGGATCTGCCAAACAATAAAATAAAACACTTGTGTATGTGTGTGGGAAGGGAGAGTACATTTAAGGGCACACTGCTATCAGGTAATTTTAAGGCTCTACTAACACTGGCAACAGTAACAGGGAACTACATCTGTTTCTGCTTGAGAAAAATGCTTCAGTAATATCCTGTTTCAGGAGTACTGCATGAATTCTTGGCATGCGGCCTTCAGATGTTTCAAGGGTGGCTATTTTCCTTTCTTGAGATGGAAGAGCCAGCGAGGGAAAATACATCACAGGCAACACCAGAGTCTGTGAAACCCATTTTAGTTCTCACTGCAGTTGCTGCACTTCCTGCTGTCTCTGTACCCAGTACCTTCACAGAGACACAACTGTCCCCCAGCCCTGACAGCACAGCTGGCCTTTCACGGCTGAACTGACCCAGCTCAGCACCACTGCAAGGTACACCAGCAGAGTGGAGACTTCCACACTCAGGTAAGAACCAGAGGATGAGAGAACAAATGGAGGAACGCTGCTGGTTTCTACGCCAAAAAACTAAAAGAGAAAGAAAGAGGACACCATCACAGACAACGTGAGCACAGCAGCAGAAAGAACACAGGTATCTCACAGGCTCTGCCGCTGAAACCTAAGCCTTGTAAGAGGTGCCTCTTGCTCCAGAACTTCTACTTTTTCAGATGAAAGATTTTTACACAGACACTCAAGAACTTACCATGAGTGGTAACTATGATACCAGTAGTAACCTAGTTGTCTGAAAAACTAAGGATATGGAAAAAGAGCACAAGATCTAAAGCAAAAGGCAAGTTTTTATCTGGGGAACATCCAAGAGAAGAACAGCTGTTGCCTTGAATCTGAGCCAGGGTCAGAGTGAACAATCTTGATGCTCAAGGGCAGTCACCCCAGGCTCACCTGACTGCTGCTTAGGTCTGAGATCCACAGCTTCAAACACCCCTCACAAAGCCTCCAGCCCCAACCTCAAGCTGCAGCCTTCACTCTCATCAACGTGGAAATTGCCTTCCCCCTTTACAGGGAATATTTCTCACTGCTTTAGTTTCCAAGGTCCCTGCAATGTGGCAACATAACTTAAGAACATTAATTTTTTAAAAATCATTCCACTAAATGAAATTTCACTACAGTGGAATATGTGGGTGACCCCTAGATTGAAACCATCTTGAAGACCAGGGGAAAGGGTCTCTATCATCACATATGCATTTGCCCCAATGCTTACCACTCTTAACCTAAATGTCCTAATCCTCAACACTCAAGTCTAAAACAAAGCAATGTTTGCTCTCAAAGTTAAAAAAAGACAAAAGACAAGACACAGGGCTCCTTCCTCTATCTGCTACTTCTCATCTTTCTCCTACTGCTTGATGGAATGCCCCCTAAACAAGACTTCCCCAGTATTCAGGCAGATAAAAGAGGGAAATTGAATCCTACTTGTCAACTTCTACTAGGAGATCGCATGTCAATTCAGGCGCTCAATAAAATGCTTCATGTACGGCAATTACACAACCTGGGTCCAGTGGATCTGCTGACAGTCAGGCCTACAGGTGGGCCCTGTCACTACCACTTGTGAATTGTCCCTTGGTCAATGGGGAACTTGAAGGGAAAGACAAGCACATGTGCTCTCTGGCTTTCCCTCTCTGCTGGCAAGTGGTTCTGCATCATTCTCTCCAGTTCATTTGTTTGGTACTGAAATCAGGAAGATTATGTGCCTCACTATTTTTTTTAAAGATGCTGTTAGGAGGGAGGATAACCGTAGTAACCTGGTCGTCTGAAGAGCTAAGGGATATCAAAAAAGAGCACAAGATATGAAGCAAAAGGCAAGTTTTTATGGGAGATGGACAACCATAGAGGGAGTGAAACAATGCTTAGTAGCAACAATCTTGAAAGTTCTTACTTTTAAGAATCCAGGTAAATTATTGCCTTTGGGGGGGTGTGGGCATGTGTGTGCACATTCGTGTGTGTGTGCGTGTGTGTGTGTGTGTGTGTGTGCAAGGGGAGCGTTGCTATAAGAATTGCTACCCCACCAACAGCAAAGGAGGAACTCCCCTACCAGAAGATGCATCATTACATAAGAGCACAAGTTCAATCACCACACCCCAGAGAATGGCCAGGAAACCAAAGTGCTAAGGTCTCTTCATCTGCCAGCCGGCATCTGTAACACCTCATTCCACCTTTCTCTCTCTTCTATCTAACCAAAGTCTAGGCTTTGAGAAGGCAGACCTCAGCCAAGAAGTTAAACTATGCCATTTGACAGTGTGTTCACTCCCACTGAGCACCCTGGGACCTGTCCTTGTCTGGTTGTAGGTGAAGATTTGTTTCCTCTGCCATTTCTACCGAAGTATCCAAAAAAATCACTGTAGACAGGAAGTCCTATCTATCTGGCCTCAAAATAATACTGCCCTCTGTTTAATTTATGGGGCAAAAGGTCCTTAAGTAGCAAATGACCATTAATGGAAGCTAACAACATAAACCAAAATAAACTGCCTTAAAGACTGTGAGCTCCATGAAAGCATGGCTGGATTCTGTCCTATTCATTGCAGTGTCTCCAATACCTAGTACAGTGCCTGGTATACATTCAGTATCACATAAATACTTGTGAGTACTGACTGAAATAAACAAATGTTATGCAAACATACCATAAGTGTGAACCTGGGAGAAAGAGTTAGGAATGCTCATGGTCTAAGAAACAGCCTGAAGAAGTAGTGCTTTGAGAAGGTTCTAGAAAAACTCCACTTTCAGCCAGGCCCACACCTGTAATCCTAGCACCCTGGGAGGCAGAGGCAGGAGGATTGCTTGAGGTCAGGAGTTTGAGACCAGCCTGAGCAAGAGCAAGACCCCATCTCTACTAAAGTAGAAAAAATTACCCACGCATGGTGGCACTCGCCGGCAGTTCCAGCTACTCAGGAGGCTGAGGCAGGAGGATGGCTTCAGCCCAGCAGTTTGAGGTTGCTGTAAGCTGGGCTAACGCCACAGCACTCTAGCCTGGGTGACAGAATGAGACTCTGGTTTCAAAAAAAAAAAAAAAGGAAGACTCCAGTTTCAATTTTACCAAAAGGTAAACAAACTAGAAACTAGCAATATAATCTAGTAGTTCAGAATGTGGGCTCCACCGTGAACTAATTTTGTGACTTGGGCAAGTTATTCAACTTGTCTGGCTTTGGTCTCAACTAGAAAAATGAAGACAGTAACAATGTCTACCTCAAAAGGCTGTTATTAAATGAAATCAAGAAAGCAGCCAGGCCCAGTGGCTCACGCCTGTAATCTTAGCACTTTGGGAGGCCAAGGTGGGAGGATTGCTTGAGGTCAGGAGTTTGAGACCAGCCTGAGCAAGAGCGAGACTCCATCTCTACAATCGAAAAAATTAGCTGGGCATGGTGGTGCACGCCTGTAGTTCCAGCTACTCCAGAGGCTGAGGGAGGAGGATCACTTGAACCCAGGAGTTTGAGGTTGAAGTGAGCTAGGATGATGTCACTGTACTCTACCATGGGTGACAGAGTGAGACCCCTGTCTCCCAAACAAAAAAAAAAAGAAAGCTCTTAGCACAAAGCTTGGTACACAGTAAGTCCTCAAGAACTCTTCCATATTATTGCTATTGTTGTTGCTTTATTAAATACCTCCTTTACTGAGGTGCATACATACCCCACAAACTCTGTGAACATTTTCATTTCTGGTTGAATAGGCATTTAGCTAAAAAGGCAAAAGCTCAGAAAACTCAGAATTCAGTGCCAAGCACATGTCTCTACTAGCCTCCACTAGATAGTGACAATTTGGGTGTGGAATTCCCAAAACAGAAAAGGTGTGTGTATGCATCATTCATACGCATTTTTTACACCAGAGGAATGAAAACAGCAAGAAATGAATTAGCCACTGTGAAGGGTAGAAAGACACAATCCTGTGTAGATCTGGAAAGGGAGTAAATACCTACGGTCTAACTGAACTGGGTAATCTTACTGCACCTCTGTACAGAGTACACACAATCCCTGTTAGCAAGAGTAACAAAGCCCAGCATGTCGCCTGCCACCGAGTAAAAATTCTGTGGCAACAACAGCATTAGGCCTCTTTGTCCAGACCCGAACTTCCCCGCAACCAACCAAAGATTTAATGTTGACGCCTTTTTTCTCCTGGGTCTTGCTGTCCTCATAACCGTCTTCCGCACCCCTCGACCCTCGCCCCAAACTCGCTACCGGTAACTTATTCCATTTCAGCTGCAGGAAGGGTCAAACCCATACTAATATTTGGAGGCTCTAAAAACAAGACGTAAAAAAGAAAGTCTATATGTACGTATACACTTTTTTTTTTAAAAGAAGCGATTTCGGTGAGTTCAGCCCAGTTAACAAGAAAAGTTGTTGAGATTAAAGAGCAGAGCAGGCGAGGGGGCTCCAGAAAGCTCCCGTGCACACACAACACGCACACACGAGGGCTCCAAGATTTCCTCAGGAAATCCACCGCTGCTAAGCCAGCCCTGCCCCAGCGCAAGACCTGCAGCTTTTCTCGGCTGGAGAGAGTAACAGGAAAAAAGAGGGCCTCTGCCTACCTTCTCTGCACCGACCCCGCAAAGTGTCTGGCTCTCCCCGCAGCCTGGGCAGCGACGGAAGACAGCGCGCCCCGGACTGCGGGTCACCAAGTTCCCGGACACAAACCAGCCGTCCGGTCCTCCGCAGCCGGGGCACAGCCCACACCGCCGCCCAGCAGCCCTGCGGGGCCGGGCCACGCCAGCGCGGGGCTCCCGGCTGCGCCGCTCGAGGCCGGGTGACAGCGGGCCGGCGCGGAGAAGCGCGGGGAGCAGCCGGAGCCGGCCCAGGTTCCGGCCAGCGTCCCTCCCCGGTGGTGCGCACTCGCCCCGCGCCTCTGACAGCCGCCGGACGCGCAACTGACACAATGCCGGCCCGGTTGTCCCCCGGCCGCCGTGACAACTCACCCGGGGAGCAGGCGGAGACCTCCGGGAGGGGGGCGCTCGCAGCTTCCACGCCGCCGGATCCGCTCCGCCGCCTGCGCGCGCCCGCAGCCCTTTCGGGTCTAGGCGAGGCCCCTCGTGCCCTTGTCTGGCTCGCGCCGCCGGCGCTGCAGGAGGAAGAAGCGGGCGGGAGGGAGGGAGGCGGCGAGGCGGTCGCCGGCTTCGAGAACGGAACGCTGCGGCGGCTGCGCCCGCGTCACTGGCCCAGCTGTACGGCGCGGGCGGGGGAGGCCCCGCGGAGGGGAAGGGGCGGGGAAGGGGCGGAGCCGGGCGCGCGCGCAACCAGCGCCGGCGTCGCGCCGCCGCGACCGCCCCTCCGGGAAGCTGCGTACGCACGCGCTGCGGGCCGGGCCGTTCGCCCGCGGGAGGCGAGACCGCCGTCGGCGGCGGCCTTAAAGGGACAGTCGCGCCGACTGCGCTGGAGTGGACGGGGTGGTGGCACCGGCTCGCTCGCAGTGCGCCGCGTTTCCGGTGCGCTCTCCAGTTCCTGTACTATTATGATTATTTGGATTATTCGATTACTATTATTTGCAAAGAATCGAATTGCTCTCAAGTTTACGAGGCTCTTTGACGCATGTTGCCTCGTTAGATCTTGAATCGCTCGCCTGACCTATCTCGGAAGCGGGTTATTATCTCCCTATTAAGCAGTACTCCTCAAACTATGGCTTGCAGCCTGCTAACCTTAAAATTGCCCCAGGGAAGGGGTGGGAGTGAAATGCATATTTGGGGCCTCCCCCACGGCCATTCTGATTCACTAAAACTAGGGTCAGAGAGGGAATCTATAATATTTTAATAAGCATTCCGAAGTGATCCTTAAGCATTCTCAAAGTACACGACGGATCTCAATGTTGAGAAAACTGGTGTTCAAGGCAAGGACCGGCAGAGCTAGAAACCCGCCACCCTCCTTTGTTTCCCCTTCCTGAGCTTTGCCTCATGAGGGTGTTTGCCAGCATACACTATGTGAGCAGTCTGCACTGTATGGCTACATCACTTACTGGTGACCTCTCACTGCGGCCCTAGCAGATATGTCCTCCGTTTGTGTTTCCGAGGCGGGTGGCAAATGGAGAAAAAGAGGGAAAGAGAAAGGAAAGGGAAGAAAGCAGGCATGGACTGTGGCTTTTTATCTTTGTGCCCCAGGGCCTTTGTGCCTGTCTCAGAGGTGCTTAATTAATGTTGAGGCCCTCCTAACTTGAGAATCTGGCAGAATCCACGTTTTGTTTGACCCACAGACTTCTGTCTTGGCTGCAGCTTGGGTCAGGCAAGCCTCTTCTAGATGCTTTGTATGCGCCCCCTCAGGGCCTCTCACCAGGCCTAGTTCTAGTAGGCAAGCTTTCAGGAACAGAGCTGTGAATTAACAGGGCATGTCCTCCAAGTAGCTCTAAACAGGCCAAAGTGCCCCTCCCCCATGCACACACCCTCTTCCCCAAGAGAACCCCTCCCCTCTGGGCTCCACAGCAGCTGTGGCTTGTTGCTACCTTTTCCATAAGCCTATCCTTGCCCTGCCTTCTTCTTCCCTGCCTTCTTGGGCCCAGATTCACTGGAGAAGATGGAGGAGACGCTTTCTGCCCATTTCCCTCCCTCTATTGGGGCGACACTGAAAAGCAAGAAAAGCAAACATCAGAACTGCCTGGGTCTGCAACAGAGCTCAGCAAAACCTGTGTGAACACCCCAGGCAGACCAAGGCTCAGGAAGGGGACAAGGGGGAAGGAAGGAACGGAAAAGGGTGGAGGAAGAATTGGAGAAGACAAATGGAAAGAAGGGGAAAAAAAGAGGGAAAGGGAAGAAAGCAAGCACCGATGGTGCAGGTCAGATCTTCCACCAAGGCAGCTGAGCTCCAGGCAGCTGAGCCCTAGCTGGCCACTAACAGGCTTAGTGACTTCATGCAAGACTTGCCACCTCTCACCTTGAAAAATCGCTTCTGAGACCCTATGCAGATCTGTGAATCACTACCGAAAAATCCTCTCCAGGCCTCCAGCGTCCACAGAAAGAAATCAAACTCATGAGCAAGGACTGTGTCCAGTGTTCTCCACAATCTGGCTCAAATCCTCTCCTGTCCTCCTCACAACCCACACTCCAGTCTCCCCAATCCACCTGCTTATCTCTAACAAACCACAACTGTCAGAGCTCAGTCCTATACCACTGTGCCCATGCTGTTTCCTCTACCTGGAAGGCCTTCACAACTTCCCAAAACTTCTCCTCCTGCCCTTCTGTTGCACTTTGGGTAAGCCTCAGTATAGCATTCATTTCCTCCTGCTTTGTATTGCCAAGGTAAGGATGAGTCCCTTTTGGAAATGCTGGCTCACCAGCCTTTCCTCTCCCCTCCTCTCCTCCTCCCTGACATTCCACTGGCCTCCTCTATAGAGCTGGGCAAAAGCCCCTGTTACATTCTGCTTCTGGGCCTTGCTCTTCTTGCCTGCGAAATGGGGATGGTACTTCCTGGCCTGGGGGAAATATTATTTTTATGCCACTGAAGATTTTTCAAGATGAGAATTAAGAATAACTTAGCCAGCCTTGGTGGCACATACCTGTAGTCCCAGAGACTTGGGAGGCTGAGACAGGAGGATTGCCTGAGCCCAGGAGTTTGAGGCTGCAGTATGCAATGATCATGCCTGTGAATAGCCACTGCACTCCAGCATGGGCAATATAGTGAGACCTTGTCTCTAAAAAATAAAAATGAAAAATAAAGTGTGCAATTATGCATCTGAAGTGTACAATTCAATGGTTTTGAGTATATTTACAGGGTTGTATAGCCATCACCACAATCAATTTTAGAACATCTTCAAGATCCCAAAAAGAAACTCTGTACCCATTAGCAGTCACTCCCCATCTCCTCCCTCCCCACAACCTTCCCGATCTCCCACCCTAGGCAACCAATAATCTACTTTCAGTTTCTATAGATTTGCTTCTTCTGAACACTTCATAAATGGAATCATACAATATGTGGCCTTCATAATTGATTTCTTTTTCTTATACCTAACATAATGAATTTTAAGGCCAGAGCTAATTTTTTAAATTTTCACTTATGTATTCAGACCCTGCCTTAGTCTAAAAGGACTTAAGATGGCTCTTTGAGCTAATATTCCTGGGTCCTTCCAAATTTCTAGCACACACCTTAATACTCTTAATCTAGCCACTGGCAACTGGCTTAGGGGTTAGATTGGTACCAGTTGGTGGTGAGTGGAATAGCCAACCATCCCAGTTTGCCTGGGACCAAGGAGTTCCTGGCACGTGAGACTTTCAGTGCTAAGACTAAGGCAATCCTGGGCAAGCCAGAATGAGTTAGATACTCCTGTAGTAAAAGTCAGGAGAGATGCTACTCCTTCCCCTCCCAGGAATCTAACAAGGAGCCTATGCCTTTATCACTTGCTGGCAGGACAGAGGAGTTTGACTCTCTCAAAGTGAAAGAAAAGGTTCAGAATAAGCACATGTTACCTCTGTTGCTATGGTTATTACATATAATAGCAGTAATGATAGCTACTATATAGAGAGCACCCACTGTGCACCAGGCACTTGGTAGGGACTTCTTTATTCGTGTAACCTCTAATTTTGGCAACAATCCTTCAAGTATCACTGACACCATTTTACACATGAGGCTCAGAGAGATTTTTGTGACTTATCAAAACCACAAAGTAGGTATGTTGCAAAACCAGAATTCATTCCTGTTTATCTGTTCCAAAGGTCACCCTTTTCCAAAGAAATCATGAGACTCCTCCTACTCCCAATAAAAATAGTAAGCAATGTCCCCGATTGTGCTTATATATCTCTTGATCTTTTTTAAAGTGCTTTTTTGTATATCAGCTTATTTTATCCTCACAAGATCCCCATACAATGAAGAAGCATTATTATCTCCATTTTTGCCTATAAGAAAGTTGAGGCATTGTGAGATAACTGGCTTGTCTGATCTCATACAGGAATTAGCACGGGTTTCATGTTTCAATTCAAGATTCTTTGGGCAGCTTTCAAAGCCCCATGAAAGTAAACCCGGTTGACTGCCGAGGAAGTGTAAGTATTCAGGTCACCCACCCCAGAAAGTCAGAGTCCCAGATGGGAAGGCTGGGG
This sequence comes from Lemur catta, assembly GCF_020740605.2. NCBI lineage: Eukaryota > Metazoa > Chordata > Mammalia > Primates > Lemuridae > Lemur > Lemur catta. The sequence goes on from NC_059128.1 coordinate 29,492,049, forward strand.
GGCGGGGCTAGGCCAGAAGGAGTTGAGGGGCAGCTCCCACCCTGGAGGAAGAAGATCCTGAGCTCAGGTGGTTTTCTGGATATGTGAGCCTGCACCATCATCCAGGGCACCATTCCTTGGAGCTTATTAATAGGAACCTGTGGGAGCCAGGTTTGGTGGCCTAATCCCTTGTTGGTTACTGGTCAGAGGGGTCTTTGTAGAGGTCAGAGCTCAGAGCTCAGACTCAGGCTACCCAGAGCAGCAACTATGGCTCCCTGCTTACCCCAATCCTGATCCCAGCCCTAGAAAATATGCGTCTTTACTTGATGTTCTTGTGATTACAAAATTACAAAAAAAAAAAAAGAAAGAAAGAACGAAAATAGGCACTTGAGGCTTCCTAGTCAGCACCTATATGTAAGAAGACAACCCAGCCCCTCCTGCTTTTCCGAAGCACTGAATAGTCCTTGCCAGCATTTCTGACCTAGACCAAGTAAGCTGGTTAAAAGCATTGGCCCCATTTTTCACACAAGGAAAAGCCAAGGTAGAAAGGGAGCATCTGCATGCTGTATCCCCAGATGGTAACCCCAGTGGAAGAAGGATGAATTCCAGATCTCTCCAGCACACAGGTGCCAGCCAGCTGATGACCTGCCACTCCTCCCTGCCCTTTGCCCAAGGGCTGGGCAGTGACTCTAGGAGAGAGTCAGCAGGGAATGGGGAGGGGACTGGAGACAACCCCTGGCCTGAGGCCTTTCTAGTCAGCCAGCCTACAATCCCCTCCTCCACTGCTCCTGTCCTTTGACCCTGCTTTCTCTCGAGACTTTCTTCCTCAGGGCTACCCTGATGGATCATTTTCAAGTGATTTAATGGTGAAAAGAGAGGGCTATATGATTGGCCCTGCTAGCTCTGAACTGCCAGTGGATGGAAGAATGGAGGTGCTCCTCTTTCAGATTGCCTGGGGAGGCAGGCTCGGGGCTGTGAAGCTCTGGCAGACCCCTTGCCTCAGCAGGGCTCTTGGCTCCAGGACCTGTTGGCTGGCCAGGGACGGGGCACTCTGGCCACAACTCAGGGTACTTTGAAGCTGCACATGGCAGAACCCAAGGTGCAGCTTCACCCCTAGCCATGTTAATCAACACCCCCCCACACACAAAAAAGCTCCAATTTATTAAGTACGTACTGTCTGCCAGGTACTGTGCTAATGGTTGTATATATATGATTTCATTTAATCCTTGCAGTAACCTACAAATAGGTATTAATACTATTATTTCCATTTTGCAGATGAAGAAACTGAGGTACAGAAAGTTTAAATATAAGTCCAAGGCCACAGTTACCAAGTAGCAGGGCCAGGCCTGCCTGCTTCTTAGGGAATGCAACTCTGATTAGCACTATAAAAAGCAAACGTGATTTTTAAAAGGAGACCAGAGCAGGTTACCTGCAGTGGTGTACTGAAGCCCGCTCGTACTGTCTCCCAAGGACCAGTTGTAAGATTTCCAAGATTTTTGTGAGCCAGTTATTAAATACAACCTTTACTGAAAATTAAATTATATATGTAAAATTAAATAAATTATAACTTTAAAGTAATAAATACTCAAAACTTACCACTTTCTAATTATTTGACTACCTTGTACTCTCTGCTTTCAAGTTTATTTACATCTATCACATCTGTGTAGTGGAAATACTATATAATAGCGTGCTACTTAGCATCTCTTCCCACCTCCACATTCAGTGACATCACATTGATAGCTTGAAATCAGACATGGTAGAAGTATTTACACCACTGAAATGAGCAAACACTATAAATCAGCTCCCCACCCCCAGAACAAATTGTTAAACATTTACAACCGAAATGTGAAACGTTTATAACTGGGAACCTGAAAGCTTCCAGCACATGTGTCTGCAGAAGTCAACGCATAGGAATGGCCCCAGTGGCCCAGAGCTAGCTAAGCTCCCAAGAGAGCCAGTCGGATGAGTGAGCGCAGGGAGCACATAGAGGACCCCCAGGAGGCAGCCAGACCCCAGAGACTCTCCATTTAACAGAGAAGATGGGTCCACAAACCAGGTGAGAAATGTTTAATGCCCCAAAAGTGTGTTGGTTCCATCTGCCTCCACTAAGATTTCTTTTTATTTTATTTTTTCATCTCCCAATAGAGTTGGATTCCCAGTTACCAAGGAAAATGAAGGGGCAGGAACCTGAGAGGAAGCCAGCCTGGAAGGAGGGGCCGCTGGTCCCCAGTCCCTTGTGAATGCCTGGCCTCTAGTGGTGGGAGTGAGAATGCAAGCCTCTGCTCTCCAGCCCTAAAGCAAGATTCTCAAACTCTCTCCCTCCGAAGAGCACAGCCATGGCATTTCCCAGCTAGGAGCACAGGACAGCAGGGACAATCCTTGTGGACAGACAAATAAACAATGGAAAGAAGTACCTGCTTCAAACCGCAGGGTCTCAACCATTCCCTCAGAACCTGTCCCCCCTTTGGGTAACAAGTATTTTATGACACCCCTCCTCCACTACCACGAAATGAAAATCATAGATAGCATAATCTGCCCAAACACGTATTTGCAATAAATAAATAAATACGTGTATATGTTCACCAAAAGACATGCACAAGAATGTTCATAGCACTGTTACTCACAATAGCCAGAAACTGGAAACAATGCAACTGTCCACATACAGTAGAATGGATAAATAGGTGGCAATATGTCCACGTGACACGAATGAACAAACTTCCGATTCACACAACATGAATGAATCTGAGAAATATAATTTTGGCTGAAAGAAGCCAGACACAAAGCAAGTATGCAATGTATTATTCCACTATATCAAGTTCAAAGGTAGGCAAAATTAATTTATTAGAAATCAGGATAGTAGTTATCTTTAGGAGGAGTTATGACTTGAAGGCACCATGAGTGGACTTCCAGGGTGCTGAGAATGTTCTGTTTCTTGATCTAAGTGCTGTTTATACAGGTGTGTTCATTTTGCAAAAGTTCATAGAGGTGCACCCTTATGATTTGTTAACTTTTTTTGACGTATGTAGTTATTCAATAAAAAGCTTACTAAAAACAATCAATTAGGCCGGGCGTGATGGCTCACGCCTGTAATCCTAGCATCTGGGAGGCCAAGGCAGAAGGATTGCTTGAGCTCAGGAGTTCGAGACCAGCCTGAGCAATAGCGAGACCCCATCTCTACTAAAAATAGAAAGAAATTAGCCAAACAACTAAAAAGAGAAAAAAATTAGCCGGGCATGGTGGTGCATGCTTGTAGTCCCAGCTACCCGGGAGCCTGAGGCAGGAGGATCACATAAGCCCAGGTGTTTGAGGTTGCTGTGAGATAGGCTGACGCCATGGCACCCTAACCCAGGCAAGAGAGTGAGACTCTGTCTCAAAAAAAAAAATTTATTACTTATAAAACATAACAGGGGTAATAGTGATACATGAATAATAAAATAAATTCACAAATGGCAAAAAATACTTTTCCTGTCATATTTTATATAATGCAATAAATAATAATACTTTATTAATGTTATAGTATCTTGATTGATCAAAAGATTTTCCTGGTTTGCTTTTCTGCAAATTAATGTATTAGTTCATCAAAATTTACAAGTTTAGCAAGTTTATTTTCTATAAATATAATTGAAAGCAATGTTAGTTGCCCTTGGCAAATGCAAGATCATAAATAATATATATATATATTTTTTTTTTTCAGACACAGGGTTTCACTCTGTCACCCAGGCTGGAGTACAGTGGCACCATAATAGCTCACTGCAGCCTCAAACTGCTGGGCTCAAGCAGTAGCTAGGACTACAGGCCTGTGCCACCACACCTGGCTAATTCTTTTTCACATTAATTTTTTGGAGAGACAGGGTCTCATTATGTTGCCCAGACTGGTCTTGAACCCCTGGCCTCAAGGGATCCTCCTGCCTCAACCTCCCATAGCACTGGGATTACAGGCATGAGCCACCATGCTGGCAAATAATTTTTGATGATTTTTAATTTTGAGAAAAAGTTTTCTGCCATTGAAACTATTACTGAAACTGTTAAGAGTATTTTATGAGCTGTGACAATATTGAAATACTGATAAATTTTTCCAAAAAATCCTGATAAATTATTTCAAAATATAAATTTCAGTGCATTTAGAGCTGATGATTCTCATGGAACAATTTTTCTAAACAAATTTAATTCTTCATACAAATCAGCTTCATGCAAGTCTGAATTTAATTTTAAATGTAAGTTTACACAATGGTCTTTTAATGTTTCCTCCAACACTTCCTATAACTTGTAGAGTTCATGTAAGAAACTAAAAATGGCTTCATCTTTTGTGCATAATTTAAAACACCTGCTTATGCATTCGTTCACTACATCTTCAAGTACAAGAAAAATTAGTATTGAAATTGCCTTGCTTGTTAATAATGGGTTTACCCAAAGCTTCTTCTTTTTTTTTTTTTTTTTGAGACAGAGTCTCACTCTGTCACCCCAGCTAGAGTGCTGTGGTGTCAGCCTAGATCACAGCAACCTCAAACCCCTGGGCTCAGGCGATCCTCCTGCCTCAGCCTCCTGAGCATCTGGGACTACAGGCATGTACCACCATGCCCAGCTAATTTTTTCTATTTTTAGTAGAGATGGGGTCTTGCTCTTGATCAGGCTGGTCTTGAACTCCTGACCTCAAGGGATCCTCCCGCCTCAGTCTCCCAGAGTGCTAGGGTCACAGGCATGAGCCACCACGCCTGGGCTTCATATGAAAGTGTTCTTTTCCATTGAATACAACAACTTTTCAATTTAATTTCTCTTTCTACGTCTATGAATATTTTCTCTGCAATTTTGCAGCACTTTTCAAAACTGAAGATTCAGAACTCTTTGAAGAGTTCTAATAATTCGCTGATATGCTGTATCGCAATGTCCATATATATACTCTTTTATTTTGCAATAATTTGCTGACAAAGTTTACTGCCTGAGGGCCAACAATTCCTGTCCTGGAGCTTAGACCTAAGAGCTATTATTTATGAAGCTGGGGACAGATAAGCAGTCCTCGCGTCATGGGTCCTCATGCTGTTGCCTTACAGTCCCTTCTCTTTCCCATGGTTGTTGCTGCTGTCACTGTCACTGCCACCAGCCTGCGCTCAGGCTCTGCCCACCTTGGTGCCCAGTGGGACTTCAGACTGTTGGAGGCACAAATGTGCTTATAGGGCCACCAGGCCCCTTGTTCTGTGTTCCTGATGCCTGCCCCACTCTGTCTGTGCTGTCACCAGGCAACTAATCTCCATTGCACACATCCATGCTACATTGAGCCATTGGATTTCATTTGTAAAACACAAGTCCAGAGATAAAATTATTATGGAGATAGCAGAGCATTAAACCAAGGCGGGGTCCTTCTGAGCACAAGATCTGGTACAGCTACACAGGTTGCATGCCCAGGAAACTGGCCCTGCACTGCGTAGTGATAGGCATTGCATGAGATGGGGCTTAGTGACAGCAGTGACCATGAGAAGCCATCAGCCTCCCAGAGGCAGCAGGAGCCTATAGAATGGGGAGCTGGAAGACTCTGAGGACAAATGTGGTGTCAATTTTAGAACTTACGCAGAGGCATTCCCTGCACAGCTTCATGGGGGACTGCCTGCTCTGCGTCCAGGAGTGGACAGGAGTCCCTGGGTTGTGGCCAAAAGCCTGTCCACAAGGACTGCTGGTTCCCACAGTAATTTAGGGAGTGACCCACCGGCCACAAGGCCTCCTACCTATCATCACCCCTAACGCCCTGCACTTTCTCTGTTTGCTGCTGGTACATCTATTCCTTTTCCTGACTTCCCTGCAACTTTTTCTCTCCTCTTGCTTCTCTTTCGACCCTTCCCAAGTGCCTGCCCTACCCCCTTTTGCATATTGTCCTGGGGCAGGCCCAGATCTTCTTTGATGGTAAAAAATACTTTCAGAGAAAAATTAATTTCAGGGGAACGAGAAGGATGAAAACCCTTCTCCCAACAGCCAAAATTAAATGAAAAAAACATGACAAAGAAAAACTGGCCTCAAAATGCAAATACCTTCTGAAGCCTTCAATGAAATCCAAGCCTCCAGCCTTTCAACAGCTAGCAGGGAATGTCTTCACAGTTTCTAAAGTAACTGTCCAAGAACTAGTGGGCGTCTTGAGCTCAGGTGAACGATGACAGCAAAGAGAATTTGCTCAGCTAAAGGAATGTCCCAGCCCCAGACACGCATTGTCCGTGTTGACTCTGGGGCTGCAGCTTCTAACAAATTACATGTGTGCACGAGGAGCATGTTCACATTCGTAGCAACCCTGTAAGGCAGGAATGATTGGCCCTACTTTAGTGATAGGAAATGGGAGCTCAGAAACATTAAGTGACTAGGTCAAAGTCACCAACTATTAACTAGTAAGTGTCAGAGCCAGGATTCAAACCCAGGTCTGCCTGACTCCAAAGCCAGTGCTTTTTTCTCTACACTGTGGGATGTGTCTTTTTCCTAAGCTTGCCCTTAAGCAGGTCATTGTCATCAGCCAAGTGTATCTCTCATTATGTCTTTTCAGGTCTCCTGGCCTCTCTTTTTCGCTCCCTTCTTCTTTGCCCTGACTCAACTTCCCAGTGATCAAACTGGCAATGGCAGAATTTCAGGCATGCCCAGGGAGAGAGTCTATTCTGGTTGGCATACCTCTCTGGTCCCTTTTAAATCACCTGTTCCAAAAGGCAGTAAGATCACCTCTGTCTGAGCAGAGCAGCCGGGCTTTTTTTTTTTTTTTTTTTTTTTTTGAGGCAGAGTCTCACTCTGTTGCCCAGGCTAGAGTGCCATGGTATCAACCTAGCTCACGGCAACCTCAAACTCCTGGGCTCAAGTGATCCTCCTGCCTCAGCCTCCCAAGCATCTGGGACTACAGGCATGAGCCACCATGCCCAGCTAATAGCAGCTGGGCTTTGAGTGCAAAAACATGGTTAATGGATATGGTGCCTACATTATTTCTACCATTCCTCAAATCCTGACTCCTTTGCAAATTTCAGGCATTAAATTGTTCCCATTTTTAAAATGGGGAGGCTGAATGTAGAGCTGAAAGAGGGAGGAATATCCATTGAGTGCTCTGTGGGTGAGGCGTCAGGGAGAGTTCACATGAGCACTTGTTCTGTGTCCTTTCTTTCACATTGATTCTTTCACTGTGATTCTAGTCTCCTGGGGGACTGAGTGGGCTCCCCCGGGGAACTCCTGACAGCTGACCCTTCCTCATTTTCTTGACTGGGTGCAGTCTGCGGCTCTTTGTTCATGGTTTTTTGAGCTATCCAAATCCCAGCCCATGCCTGCTGCCTGCCCAGCTCTCTGAATGCTGTCAATCCACAGCCAACATCTGCTCCAGAGGCTTAATCCAGCATTTGGAAGGCTTCTCTTCCAAAATCTCCGGCCTGGCACCACTCCCAGCCCTAGTCAGCAAAGAGCCGCCGCGTTCATATGGCTTTTCCAGCAATGGCTTTGTGTGGCCTAGGGAGCGGCTTTGATCTCCGTGATGCCGGGAAGAGCTAAGAATGGAGAAAGGAGGTACAAAGACGAGAAGAAAGGAAGGCCTGCACACACTTGTTCAGGCTCAAGACCTTCCACCCAGCACTTCAGGGCTCTGTACAGCCCCAAGGAGTCAACAGATGTGATTTACACATCTAAAATTCAACTTTGATACTAACCCTCAGGCAGAAATAGTTGTCAGTTCCAGCAGTATGTGGTGGAATCTGGAGTTAAGAAGGTTGTCTATGAATGCACCTTTTTATCTTTTGGAGTTAGGGAATGTCTATGAATGCACCTTTTCATCTAGTTATGAGGCATTTAAATATTATGTGATCATATTAACAAAGACACTATTTCTACATTACTGCTGGATCCCTGGTTTCATGGATTATTCTAAAGTATATTGCTCTACAATATGCCTCAGAAGAGGACAAGGCTTGTATGGCAAATGATGACACAGACGCTCAAAACCAAGAAGTAATTTGACAAAGGTCACAGCCATTATGCAGAAAAAAACACATAATTAACAGTCCAATGACCCCTAGGCCCCAAAATTTAACAAACTCAGGGATCCAAGTTTCCCATGATTCACTGTGGCCTCAGAATCTTGCAGTGGGACCTCCAGACTCTTCTCCCCAGTCCCAGCCCCCAAGAGCCCTCTCCTCTCTTCCACTGGGCCCCTTGGTAGCTTTTGTAGAAGCGCTGCATGTTCACTTTTTGAAACCATCCTGGCATCTCTCAGGCTACCCCCACCACACACTCTCCGACAGCCAGACTCAGGCTCAGCCCTCTGACTCCAGCCCTCCTAATGTCCAGGTCTCCCCAGGGCCCCTCGGAGCCAAGACTCTCAGTAACTCCCACCCCCACCCCATCCTAACCCGTATAGGGCCGGCTGTTTCTTTTTTCTCTTTTTTTTCCCCAATTAAAAAAATTTTTTTTTCAGTAGAGACAGGGGTCTCACTCTTGCTCAGGCTGGTTTCAAACTCCTGAGCTCAAGCGGTCCTCCCCCCTCGGCCTCCCAGGGTGCTAGGATTACAGGCATGAGCCACCTCGTCCGGCCAGGACTGGCTCTTTCACTGGGTTCAGGAACAGGATTAGGTGAAAGTCCATCACCTCTGATTGGTCGTTTTCTGCAAATCCTCCAGGGAGCCAGGACCCCTCCTGGGCTCTTGCACCCACGATCTACCGTCCTCATTTCTCTCTCTCTCTCTCAAACTGGCATTACTGGATGGAAATATGGTCTTGTGCCCCTGAAGCCAGCCCTGGATAGGACCAACACGTCCTCTGTCTCTGCAGTAAGGCTCGGTGGGGGCCTCCCCTCTCACTGTCACTGTGGTGAGGCGCTTCTTCTCTCCACTCCACACCTGAAGCATTTGCAAGAATCAGACATTGGAAAAGATACTGGGGCTCAGTGGGGGCTATGCCTACCTACCCAGCCAGCAGCCACATGCATGCAAAGCATTTGTTCTTCAGATGATCTCTTTGCTATCTTGAGGCCTCAACTTCGTGTTTGCCTGGCACTGTATATAAATGTGTTTGGGCGTGAGTGTGTTTAGGGAGAGCACACCCACTCTCATCCAGCCCCAGTTCCCTCCACTCTGTGTTGCCTGATCCTCACACATTTACAAGAACCTGCTATAGGGGCTACAGTTATCTGGCTGACTTCCAAACACTAGCCAGCAGGCTCATTTTCTGTCAGATCTTCTCTGGGAGCAGTGCGGAGGGTATTCTCCAGCAACTGGTCCCTGACCCAGGGACAACCACTGTTAACTAGTTTTTGTACATCTTTTCAGAGATAACATGGCTTTGAGCTGATCTGGATTTTAATCCTGGTTCCACTAATTAGCTGAAGTTATAGGGTGTAGGTGTAAACCAGAGCTCACTTCTGCTAAATGAATCATTGATATGCATGAAACATCTTTAAAATCCACAGTTAAATTATTGTCTGTCCTTAACAAGAAATACTACGCAGGTATTACAATCAAGGAGAAAGCTCTTTATATAACAGTAGGAAATGTCTCTAAGATATATTAGGTGAAAAGCGCAAGATGTGCTTATAGTATATTACTTTTTGTTTTTTAAAAAATGTGGTTATACACACATATATCTGCTGTTTGTACTAATTATCTCTCAAAGCATAAAAAAGAAACTGCTTTTGGTGCCACTGAGTGGAAAAAGTAGGAGACAGGGGTTGCAGGATATTCTTACTGGACTGTTTGAATGTTTTACCATTTGTATGTTTTTCCTATCTGAAAATGAAATATTTTAAAAATGTTTAAGAAAAAGTTCACATCCTTTAACTCAGTAATTTCACTTCTGTGACTCTATCCAAATGAACTAAACAGAAATGTAGACCAAATGATCGGCATGAGATAATCATCATTTATAAATAGTGAAACATTAGAAATAAACAATGTCTTATATCAGGGGAATATTTACATAAGCTATAGTAAAAATATACAGTGTGGTTTTATTCAGACAATAGAAAGATGTTTACACAAAATTCTCTATGTCACTGTGAAATGCTTATGATATAATGTGAAAAGAAGGATATTTATTTATTGCATTTATTTATTTACCTATTTATTTTGGAGACCAGGTCTTAGTCTGTCACCCAGGCTAGGGTGCAGTGGCATTATCAGCCTGCAGCTTCGAACTCCTGGTCTCAAGTAACCCTCCCACCTCAGCCACCTCCCAGTAGCTGGGATTACAGGTGAACACCACCATGTCTGGTTAACTTTTCTTATTTTTTGCAGAGACAGAGTCTCACTATGTTGTCCAGGCTGGTCTTGAACTCCTGGCCTCAAGTACCTCGATCCTCCCACCTTGGCCTCCTTAAGTGCTGCTATTTATTTACTAACATTTATCAAACGTGTACCTTAGGTTTGTTCAGGCACAGTTTTTAGTATTTATAAATACTATTACCTCATTTACTACTCAGACAACTCTGTGTGGTAGATACTGATATTATCCTCACTTTTCAGACGATGAGACTGAGGGATGACAGCTGGAGTCCCTTGCTCAGGGCCACACAGGTAATGAGGGGCAGAGCCAGGATTTAAGCCCAGGCCAAGCACTTCAGAGCCCACCTCTCACCACTCCCCTTCCCTGCCCCACTAGACATTCACACATGCACATATACATCAACAAAATCATGCATATGCACACCATGATTTAACTACATTTTTTTAAAGCCTGGAAAGAGTATTGGAAGAAATTATGCCAAATGTTACCGTTGATTACATCTGGATAATGGGATACAAGGTGACTTCTTTTCCTTTTTTAATACTTTTTTTCTACTTTAGAAATTTTAGACACATATTTTATCAGGGTAACAAGAAAGAAAGAAAGTCTGATCCCTTGTAACTCCTTCCCACTGACTTCTTTATTCTCTTAGATTTTCCAGAGGTAGCTCTTGTGGCTCCTCAAATTTTCTCTGTGTGGAATAGATGGTTTTTCTGACCCATCCTGCTCGCCATCCTGGTGGCAGTTCTCCAGGTGAGACAGTCTAATTTGTCTGCTGTGAGCATGAACAGATCTGCAGGTGGGATGTTGCCAGCAAAGAGAGGAGAGAACCCATCACCTTCTCCACCCCAGACACTACTTTATCAGAGCAGCTCAGGATCATGACAACTTTACCAGGTCAACTGAAACTCCAGCTTCTCTCACTCATGCCCAGGCTAGACAAGTCCACAGTGTCCTGGGCTTAGGCAGGTGGTATCGTGAGCCCAAACACAAGACCTGACATTTATCCCAATCAACTTCTTGAAATTTAGCATAGACTCGAAGCTCACTTAGAACCCGTTAAAGTCGATGCTGTTTCTCAAAGACACCAAACCCACTCCTGCCCAAGGGCCTTCCCCAAATCCTGCCCAACACACCACAGATATCACCTCCAAAGAGACGTCTTCCCTGGCCATTCAGTATAAAGTGGCTCTATCCTATGGCTCCACTTCATTTGTGATAGCACTTCTGTGAAATTATCTTTTTCATTTGTTTACTTCTTTATTCTCATTCTCCTCACTAGGAGAAAAGCTCCCTGAGCACAGGGCCTTGTATGCCTTACCCCAAACACTTCCTGGCACTTGGAAGGAGCTCAATAAATATTTGTTGGATGGATGGATGGGTGGGTGGGTGGGTGGAGTTTGTCCCGGCTGGTGACAGCTTTAGATGGTTTTACAAGCCCATCTCACTGTTTACTAGCTATGTGACACTGGGCATGTTGCTTAACGTCTCTAAGTCTCTGTTTCCTCATCTGTCAACTAGGGACTGTAATAGTTCCCACTTCTTAGCGTCTTCATGAGAATTAAATAAAAAGTAAAAAGTGGCCACGCCAGGTGGTTCACACCTGTAATCTCAGCACTTTGAGAGGCTGAGGCGGGAGGATCGCTTGAGGTCAGAAATTTGAGATCAGCCTGGGCAACAGAGCAAGACTCCATCTCTAAAAGAGAAAAAAAGTTACCTGGGCATGATAGCGTGGGCCTGTAGTCCTAGCAATTAGGAGTGCTGAGGTGGGAGGATCCCTTGAGTCCTGGAGTTCAATGCTGCAGTGAGTTATGATCACACCACTGCACTCCAGCCTGGGTGATAGAGTGAGACCCCATCTCTTAAAAATAAATAAGTAAAAAGTGTATGGCAAAGTGAAAAGTGCATGGCATAGGAAAGCTAGCTATAATTGTTTTTATTATCTCTCTGCCCAGATTAGTGTCATCTTTGATCACTCTATCTATATCCAAGTTGTCAATAAAACCCTCCAACAGCACAGCATTCAGGACAGCAGTGTCACTGGAGATGACACCACATGGCTACAATCTGACCAGGTGTATGCTCCTCCTTCCCTTCCACAAAAGATGTCTGGGATCTTGCCTTTTATTGCCAGTGTTGCCCTGATCTGCCAGCCTAGTCAAGAAAAGAAAACGAAAGCAGCCTGGCTCCAGTTTTAGTGATTCCTTCTTTCCTTTAGAGGCTCATAGACCATCTGTTGGCTGACCTTGCCCAGCCTGATATCAAGTTCATTTTTTGCCCTTGGCTGGGCTGGGTCCCATTACCCAGCAATAGAATACCTGCGTGCCCTTGCTGATCCCTGGGCTGCCCGGGGCCCTGGCCTCTAGCTGTGCCAGAACAAGAAGGACAGGCTCAGGGTGTTGCATGCTTGCTCTGACGGAGAGAGGCTAGGGAGTGCAGTGATGTAGGGAGACAAAAAACATGGACCCATAGGGCAGAAGATTGTGCTCAGGATAGAGTCAGCAAAATACTAGCCAGAACGTGCCTGAGATCCTCAGTATCTGGAATATGTTCTCTAAAGACAGTTGATCTGTATGCATCCTTGAGTGAAGGCAAGAGCTCTGGGTTGAGGGGCCCTATGTGGGCACCCCACAAGTTGATGGGAAAGAGGGTAAGCAGGGAGTGGAAAGATGGAAGGGTTCTCTCCTCCCCACCCACTTGGCCTGGCTAACTTCCATTTGTCCTTCATATCTCAGTTTCAAAATCAGTTCCTCAGGGAAGCCCTCCAATTCCCAGAGCAGATTAGACTCCCCCGTCATTCCTTCCCGGAGCCTACACGTTCTATTTATAACCCTTACCGCAATTGCAGTTAGGGCTGTTGCAAGACTCGCCTGTCTCTCACCCTCATCCACAAACTCCCCTGCAAACTCTGTGAGGGCAGTGGCCGAGTCTGTCTGCTCACCGCGGCGTCCCAGCACCTAGTCCTGCACCTGCACACAGTAGGCACTCAAGTATATTGAGTGTTGGGTGAATGAATGAATGGAAGGATGGATAAACAGAACCGGGAGGGCACAGTACAGGGGCACTGCAGCCCCTTCTCATTTTGCCCTGCCCTTGTTGGATACGCAGGACTTGGGTACTTGGGTACGCAGGGAGGCTGACATTCCATTTCCTGTGCCTGGGCAGGAGAAGCTGGTGTTTCCCAAAGATCCATGAGGTCATTGTTCCAGCTGCATGGTGAATAATAGCCATTCCTCCCCCAGGATGAAGTCATTTCCCTAGAATCAACATAAAACCCACAGGAAAGGAAATTAGCATTTTTTGCCCACCTACTATGCGCCCAGCAATTGGGTATCTTGTTTGATTCTCCCAACCATGCGGCAAAGTAATATAATTCCTGTTTTTCCAGAGAATGCAAATGAGGCTCAGAGACATTAAATTAACTTGCAGTGTTCATTTTTTTAAAAAAAGAGCTGAAAGGTGAATACATGTGTGTGGTTCCAAGCCCATGCTGTTTCTAACATACCAAGCTTTGATGGAGGAGGGTGTCATGGCAAGCCACCCCTAGTCCTTAGTGCTGGGGGAGTGCCCAGGGCTGGCCCCTGCTTGCCTCTCAAAGATTGAAGGCCTAGATGGGGAGAGCCTCCCAGAAAAGGAGAAAAAGGAAGAAGAGTGTGAACAAAGAAATAAGACCAAGTATACCTCCATTTATTTCTCAAATCTATATTGAGTATCTGTGTCAGACACGGGAGCTGGGAATAAAATGTCACAAAATGCAGGTCCTTTCCTCATGGAGGTCATTATCTAATAGGTGAACTGGATAAGAAAATCAAAAATTAAAATTCAGTAAGATTGACATGGGGAGAGTTATTAGATAATTTATTTTTTCTGTTTGAAGTTCTCTGTAATAAAATATTTAAAACTATATGTTAGGCTGGGTGCGGTGGCTCATGCCTGTAATCCTAGCACTCTGGGAGGCCGAGGCAAGTGGATCGCTAGAGGTCAGGAGTTCGAGACCAGCCTGAGCAAGAGTGAGACCCCGTCTCTACTTAAAATAGAAAGAAATTATCTGGCCAACTAAAAAATATATATAGAAAAAATTAGCCGGGCATGGTGGCGCATGCCTGTAGTCCCAGCTACTCGGGAGGCTGAGGCAGGAGGATCATTTGAGCCCAGGAGTTTGAGGTTCCTGTGAGCTAGGCTGACGACACGCAATCTAGCCCGGGTGACAGAGCAAAACTCTATCTCAAAACAAACAAACAAACAAAAAAGCCCTTGTAAAGAAATAAAAAAAAAGGTGGGGTCATTAGGGTGGGCCCTAATCCAATGTGGCTGGTGTCCTTATACGAAGAGATTAGGACACAGAAAATGCAGACAGAAGGACGACCATGTGAGGACTCAGCGAGGAGGTATCCACATGCAAGCCAAAGAGAGAAGCCTCAGAAGAAACCAAGCCTGTGACGTCATCATCTTGGACTTCCAGCCTCCAGAACTGTGAGAAAATAAATTTCCATTGTTTAAGCCACCCAGTCTGTAGCATTTTGTTACAGAAGCCCTAGCACATGAATACAATCAAGAAAGGAAATCACACTTAGTGAGGCTGAAGGACTTACCCAACACTGTATGGCTCATTAGTAATGCATTAATCACATTCTGCCTTGTGATCACTCTTTTATGTTGCTTGCTGACTCTTGTAACTGATTTAACTCGTTTATTATTCAACTTCTTGAATGTTTGGGTCTTGTCACTCCAATCGGCACACAGCGCAAGGGCCCTGTCTTACCCTTCTCAGTATTCCCAGACTTCCTAGCTAAGCAGTCAAGCCTGGTGCTTTTTGATAAGAAGTTTTCAATTCGCTTTTTATCATTGTTGTGTTATTGACACATTTGGATGGGTAAAAAGGAGCCTCATGGCTGGGCGCAGTGGTGCATGCCTGCAGTCCCAGCTACTCAGGAGGCTGAGGCAGGAGGATCACTTGAGCCTGGGTGTTCAAGGCCAGCCTGAGCAATATAATGAGACCCTGTCTCTAAAAAAAAAAAAAAAAATGATAAAATAAAAGGAGCTTGATCCCCAATAGACACATGCAAAAAGGCCACCATTTCCAGAAATGGAATATGACTCATCTCTGAATTTCCAAATATAAACATCGAGATGGCTGGCTAAGGCATCATGGAAGGCAATGATGCACAATGTTTGAAGTTAGGATTGTCCATTAAGGAAAAAAAGGAGTGTGTGTACACATGTGCATGCATTGGCAGTGGGGATTTGAGGGAGAGGCCTGTGGAGAACTGTGGCTGTAACTTCAGAGTATCCCTTTAAATGGAAGGGGCCTAAAGGCATTTAGCAGGCAGGTGGCTTATGCCAGAGTCAGACGACCCAACAAGAGATGCAGAGAGACTGGAAACAGGCCTGAGCACCAACCCACTCCCTCAAGCAGACACACAAACATTTCACAGAGGACATGCCCATGGGACAGTGCCCCCGGTGCCCAGTCATACTCAGGAAGGAGAACACTTCTGCAGTATTATACAACAGGGCAGTGGATGGAATGAGGCTCAGCTCTTCTAGAAGTGAGAGCAAACCCCATCGGATTAATTGTAAAATTTCCTCTAGATTTCCTTGCTGACACATATCCACAGTTTAGTGCAGGTTGGTCTCTCCTGTCTCACAGGACAATTCTCAAACATAAGCATCACCTGCTTAAGATGCTTAACTCTGGAGATTCACCAAAGCGGCTTAATGGCTCAAGGTATTTTGACAAGGTGGTTTCAATGTACATACAGTGGGCAGAGTAGCATTCAGCAGGAGGGCTACCATGTACTCGACCCTAAGCAGCTGTGAGCAGAAACGGACATGAATCTGTATTCCCGCAGCTTACAAGTCCCTGCCAACTACACACCAGGATGTAACAGTGGTGCTCTTCGGGTGATTATTTTTCTACAGGTGATTTTTTTCCTTTCCTTTTTCCTGTATTTTCTAATTTCCTACTTTGATGAACATATATTACTGCATCAAAGTATGAAATAAAACACTTTATTTTTAACAAATATGCTTTTTACTTGCTGGTGTGTGTCCTAAATTCCCTTTTAAGGCTTTAGTTTCAAGAATTGGGAATAGTTACATGTTAAGCTATATATTGGTCTGGGTCCAATCAGAAGACAGAAACCACACAGTAATTTAAACAGAAGCTTAGTATAAAGAGGTATTAAGGTATGACTGCAGAGTAAATATAAAGGTATAAAGACAACTGTAAAGGTCCCCTGAGGCTGAGGAGAGTACTAGAGGAAGGACAACATGGAAGGGGAGCTCCTTCCTCAAGATCGGGGTTCAGACCTCCCTGGAGAAGGTATGGTTGCAGCCCATTGGGTGGCAGGGAAGTTTGCCCAGGGCAGAGCTGCTCCACAGTTTTGAGCAAACGGGACACAATCTTGAAGGATGCAGGTGAACTGAGGCTGGCGAGAGGAAATCAGAGCACTACTATGGGTATAAGGCCTAGAGCAATTTGGTGTCCACCTCAGGAAGGTACAGGATGGTGGTCACCAGGCCTGGGCCAGGGCTGCGAGGTTACCAAGGAACTGCTCTGGGCATGCAGCTGGAGCAGGGCACCACAGGATGTTCCCATACTCCTGGACCACTAACGAGGCAGCGGCAAGAAACGGCCAACAGCACAGCAGACGGGAACCAGGAAGAGAAGCCCCTTCTTTCTGCGATGTTGCTCTAGCTCCCTCTACTGGCAAGCTTTAATACTGGGCTCATTGTCAGGTAGCAAATTCGTAGAGCACACCATCCCAGAGCAGAACTGCAGGGTGAATTGGAGCTATGGGGCAATAAATTGATAACTGGCATAAGCTGTTATCAGTCATTAGAACAGGGCTGGAAAACTTTTTCTGTAAAGAGTATGATAGCAAATAGTTTATGATTTGTGAGTCATCCAGTCTCTCCAAACTACTCAAGCCTGCCTTTATCGTATGAAAGAAGTATAGGCAATTTGTAAAAACATAAGCATGACTGTGTTCCAATAAAACCTGATTTATAAAACCAGCCAGTGGATTTGGCCCACAGATCATAGTTCAACAACTCGTGATGTAGAACTACAGAGTGAAAACACCTCTGTTATGCAAACAGGATTATGTTGAGAGGAAGGGGACCAAGCACAAGTGCACAGAGCTGGGGGTGGGGTGGGGGCTGAGCAAAAGGAATTTAAATGGAGATGATAATGTCTACATTGTAGGGGGTTTTGTCTACATTAGTGAGCTATCATATTAAACTATCTAACAGTATACTTAATAAATTATTACCATCTCTAAGGGTCTGTACAAGGCAAAAATAAAATAAAATAAAATAACAGTCCGTATTGTGCTTTCCTCTTTTAAAGACTGGAAGTTGAGGCTCAGAGGGGTTAAGAAACTTGCCTGAAATCACACAGCCTGGCAGAGCTGGAATTTGAACTATCAGTCTGTCTGACTCTTAAGCCCACATTTCTCACCATCATATCTGCTATCCCATTCTTGAGGGGCAGGTGGTGTTCCCAAACTGGGCTGCTTTCTTAACTTTGGCAGGCTAGGGCTTCCAACCTGAAGTGAAATCCATCTCCTGAAATGTCCAAGGCACTTAAAGATGAGAAGGGAGAGATAGCTGACTGTTCAATGGTACCCCATTGATTGCCAGGCCAGTTCTGCTGAAGTGGCTAGCTAGGTCAGTGTCCTATTGCAAGGGCCCCTGACCAAGCCCTCTTCTCCCATGACCTTCCCAGATGAAGAGTCATTTCTTAATCAAGGGTATAACATTTGCTGGGCTTCCCCTTAAGAACTTGCAAATACTACAGATGTTGATTCTGATCAAGTCTATAAGAGAAGGTTTATTAAAATAAATGCTAACTATTTGATCACTGTTTATTGACAGTGTGTTGGTTTAGGTACTTTTCATATAGTCTTTCTAGTTCTGACAACAACGCTGTTTAACAAATGTGAAAACTACAGGACAAAGGTAACACTCACATAGTTCTTTGACAGGCACAATTACTTTGAGGGAGGCACTTTAATGAGATTCTATGTAAACAAGGGGAAAACGAGGTTTGGAGAGATTGAGTTGTCCACCCAACTTGTCTCCATCCAAACCCACATCTTCCCAGATGCTCAGCTTGGTGTGGAAATACAATGCATGGGATTCACACTAGGATCAGACAGAGCCAGGTCCAAATCCCAGCCTCACCTCTTACTAGCCAAGTGATCAATTGCTCCTTTTCTCTATTGAGAGCAATTCTTGATGGCATTTCTGGATATCTTGCAAAGGCTTTTGTTCTGGACTATTTTTCAAGGATGGCAGAGGAAAGATTTATTTGTTGTCCAGGATAATAAAGGTAATGCCTCCCTCAGGGCAAATGTTGAGCAGGTTTGCTCATAGCCCCCTTTAAAAGATTAGGGTTTACTGAGTTTGAGGTCACCCAGCTGTGACATAAACCCACTGGATGTGCAGTATCTACCTGGGCCTACCTCTTCATGGCCCATGGGACTTACAGAGCAAGGGGAGTCAACAAAAAACATGACTTCATGCTGCCTTCTGGGCCATGAGTAACACAAAGTCCTTTGTTTCTGACCCTGGAGTCTCCTGTCTTCTGCCAGCATCTATGTGGCAGGTTAACTTGTCAGCATGTAAGTAGGGTAAAATTCCAAGCCCTTCACAATTCTTTTGTGTTTGTTTGTTTATTTGTTTGTTTTGAGACAGAGCGCAGTGGTGCCATCATAGTTCACTGAAACCTCAAATTCTCGGACTCAGGCGATCCTCCTGCCTCAGCCTCCTGAGAAGCTGGGACTACAGGCCTGTTCCACTATGCCCAGCTAATTTTTCTATTGTTAGTAGAGACAGAGTCTTGCTCTTGCTCAGGCTGGTCTCAAACTCCTGAGCTCAAGCAGTCCTCCTGCCTTGGCCTCCCAGAGTGCTAGGATTACAGGCATGAGCCACTGTGCACAGCCTTATAATTCTTAACACTACCACCCAAATGTCAAGAGAACCAGTAATTCTCACTTTCTCACCTCCCATTGCACCACACCATCCTGCACTTTGGCATCTGCCTCAGTACAATACTGAGCCATTTTTTGCCAATGTCACCAAAGACAGACAGCCGCCAGTTTCAGTGGGTATTTGACTCCAGGTGAAATCCTTCTGCAGCCATTTAACACTAGGGCACATTTCCCTGAAGTGCCCCACTGTTAGCTTACACAGACCACACTTTGCTGTCTATATTTACTGGTCCCCTTCGTGGACTCCTTTTCCCTTGGCAGCCCCATCAATGCCCCGCCAACCTCTCTCCTCTCTCCACCTGCCCTCCCTGAGCTCGCTGGCTCACACTGTTGGTTTTACGAACTGTGTATATGGTGATGACGCCCTAGTTCTAGCTCCAGTCCAGACCTCTGACACAACTTATTGGCCACCTGCTGAGCAGCTCCACCTCAAACTCAAATAGTTTAAAAAGGAATCTGTCCTTCCCTGGCCCTCCACTCCAGCTAATCCTCCCTCTTGATCCACTCTGCTTGTGGTATATGCGCCTCCCCCCTTAAGCCATTGCTTCAGGCAGTCACCCTTTGAGTATTGCTTCTTTAACTCTCTGTTTCCAGAATCCATACCCACTCTCCACCAGGCCCATTCCTCCTACTTTTGTTCCTGCACTTGTCCCAATCCTTCCTGTTTGGGCTGACTGCAGTGTCCAACTAACTGGGCTTTCTGTCTCCTCTTGGCCCTTGTAAAGCCTTCACCCCATTGTCACCAGAGTTATGTTCCTAAAATATAAAGCAAATAATGTCACTTCCCTGGTTGAAGCCCTTTACTTTCTCCTACAGCCTACCTGATGATGTCAAGGTTATTTAACACATAGCTCACTGTGCTCTCTAATGTTATGTCCCACCCACCTCCGAAGCCCCCAGGCTCCCGTATTCCTCCCATCTGCCTCCTGTGGCCACTACCACTCAAAATGCAAAGAGGTGGGGAGGAGATGTCTCAAAAATAGCTCTCACTGAATGGCACTAACTGGTTATAATTTTTATTATCTGAAACCAGAGTCATAACATGTTGCATTAAACACCAGTCACACACGTTCTGCCTGCCTCAAACCCGTATGAGTGTTCTTAGTTTTTCTTTAAAAAAATAATTATAGTTTGCATCAGGCACCATATTTCTACCCAGTTATGTGCTATCAAGTTTGTTTGCTCCTCAGGGTTCCCTTGAAAAACAAGCTGAGCGATTCCTTCATTCTACCCAGTTGGGGTGCTGAAAAACTAGGGTTTCCTGGTGATGTATCTATTTATATCTATATCTATATATATGTGTGTGCAGTATAATATACATAATTATTATATATATATGTATATTTTTTTAAACATTTCTCCGTCCTCTAAGCAAACCAACCAACACCCCGGACTGTCCACCAGGAGGCGCCGAGGGCAGTCTGAGACCTGCGGTACCTTCGCGGTGTAGAGGTGGAGATGGATGCTGCAGCGATGGAACCCGGCTTCCTTTTTACAGAATCAGTGTGAGGGAAGGGAGCAGAGCCGCGTTATTTTAGGGGGACTTTGTCGCACTCCCCCTCCTGCATGTAAGTCGCGTCTGGGGTGTGTGCTCCCCGCTCGCGGACCCCATGGAGAGATCCCGGCGGCGGCAGCTGGAGCTCCTTTCGCGGCTGCAGCCGGCAGTAACCCGACCCCGCCGGCGCGGAGACTGAAGCAGCGTAGGGGACCGCAGCGAGCTGCGAACAAAAGCCCCTGGCGCGGGGCCGGAGCCCAGGACGTGGGGTAAGCGAACCGGTCTTGGACAGGGGAGCTGCGGGCACTGGCGCGACCGGGATCGCTGCGCTCTAGAAGCCCACCCCACTGGGATGCGGTGGAGGAACTCGGAGGGCACCTGAGGTTGGGCATCTGAATCAGACTGGGGTGGATGGTACCGTTAGCACATTCAGACTTGGAGGAGGTTGGGCGCATCTGGGAGGATCCAGGCGCCTTCTCAGTCCCCCGCGAACACCCAGTGGAGGGGTGGGGAGTAGGGGCGAAGGAGGCGGGCAGAGCCCCTAGCAAGCCCTGGCTAAAGCAGGGACAAGAATTGATCACCCCTTCCAGAAAGGCCTTTGGGGATTTCTCTCAGTCCTTCCATCACCCGTGGTCCCCGCGCCCGGGTCTCCTTTGGCAGTGGGAAATCAACCATAAACTTCTCCCCTAAGCAAATGGGGTCCTCTCAGAAATGCACTTTGGGATGAACAGGCCTCTTCCTTTTTTGTTCCTGCAAAGCTGCATCCCAGCAGCCCGCCTAAGCTACAAACAAATACGCTAATCCTCCCGGGAATCCTCCAGCGCCTCCCTCGCTGGCTGCTGCCTGCACCTCGATCTTTTCATTTTAACTTGCAGCAGGCAGAGGATGCATCTAGCGGGCCAGGCGCCCAGAGGAGCCTCGCCACAGGCCTGCGCTCTGCATTCGGGGCTCAGGGAGATTAAGGCTGCTCTCTGAGCTCGAGGGCCCGCCCCGCCCCCACCCTGCCCGGCTCCCAGCCTGGGTCTTCCGGCATCGGTTTTATGATTTACGTTCCACCAGGCTTCCGAGCCTAATCCGAAAGCGGATTAAGTTGGGAGGGGTGAATACGGGTGAGGAGGGGGGAACAGCTCTGAAATGTATTCCTTGATGTCCCGCCTTGTCATCCGCAGAGATCCCAACAAAGGACGGGGCTCAGCCATGGTGGACCCGGTGCCTGAAGAGGAGAAGGCGGGAGCCGAGCCGGCTGGCTCGGGAGAGGACGGGGCCGCAGCGTCCGTGCCCCCTGACGCCCAGGGCGCCCAGCAGCCCGCAGCAGCCTCGGCCTCGGCCTCGGCCTCCGCGGCGGTACCCCGCAAGGCTGAAGTGCCATGTGCAGCAGAAGGCGGGCGGCGGGAGCAGTCCCCACTGCTGCACCTCGACCTTTTCAACTTCGACTGCCCGGAGGCGGAGGGCAGCCGCTACGTGCTGACCAGTCCCCGCTCGCTGGAGGCCTGCGCCCGCTGTGCCGTCAAGCCGGTGGAGCTGCTGCCACGGGCCCTGGCCGACCTGGTGCGCGAGGCCCCAGGCCGCTCCATGCGGGTGGCCACTGGCCTGTACGAGGCATACGAGGCGGAGCGGCGCTCCAAGCTGCAGCAGTGCCGGGCCGAGCGCGAGCGCATCGTGCGTGAGGAGAAGCGGCGCCTTTTTACACCGTTGGGCCACGCGGCCGCCGCGGTCTCGGCTCCAAGCGCGGGCAGCAGCAGCAGCTGCAGCAGCGCCAGCCTCCCGGCCTCGCCCGCACCGCGTGCGGCCCGCAAGGCATCCTCCAGTCCCTCCCCGGCCCGGACCCAACCTCCGCCAGCGGGTTCTCGGACAGGCAGGAAGAGCCACTCACTGGACTCGCTGTCTCGCCGGCGGGAGGGTGCGGTCAGCTCTGAGTCGGGCGCGTCGTCATCGTCCTACAGCGGGGAGAGCTTGCGGGAGCTTCGCTGGCCGCCGCGGGCTTCGGCCAGGAACAGCTGTCCGGCGGGGTCGGCGTCCTCTGCCATCAACCCTCTGGGCCGCCCATCTGCCCTGGCCCTGGTTCCGATCACAGGCCGAAGCTTCAGCCTCGGTGACCTGAGCCACTCGCCGCAGACTGCCCAGCACGTGGAGCGCATCGTGCGCCAAGTGCGTGCGGAGCGGGGCCTCCGCGGGGTGCCGGAGCGCGACCGGAAGATCGCGGCGCTCATGTTGGCGCGGCACCAGGAGGAGCGCCTGTTGCTGGAGCAGCGCGCCGCGGCCCACGGCCAGTGGGAGCAGCAGCGTGTGCGCGCCGAGCAGCGGCGGGAGCGCGAGGAGCGCGAGAAGCAGCGCGCCCTGGAGCAGGGCCGCCGAGCCTGGGCTGCGCAGGTGGAGGAGCGGCGGGGCCGCCGCGGCCGTGAGGAACGCGAGGTGGCGCGGCGGCGGCAGCGGCAGTACGAGCGCAGCGAGGAGCGGCGGCGGGAGCTGACGGAGCGCCAGGGCCTGCTGCGGCGGGAGAAGGCGGAGCGCGCGGCCCAGGAGGACCGGCTGCGCAAGCAGCAGCAGGAGCAGAACCTGAAGCAGCGGGAGGAAGGCCTGCAGGAAGGGCGCGAGCGAGCCGAACAGGTCCGCAGGGAGCGCGCCCAGCGCGCGGCGCGCGCCAAGCTGCGGCAGGAGGGCCAAGTGCAGAAGGAGAAGCGGGAGCTGAGCCGGGCCGAACGGGCGCGCCACGAGGCTCTGATTCAGGGCCGGGCCCGGCAGCAGCAGCAGGAGCGAGAGGGCCTGCGGAGCTCCCTGGAAGCCAGCTTGGGCCGCGCGCAGGAGAACTATGAGCATCTGGTGGAACAGCGCACCCGGGAGCTACGGGAGCGGGCCCGGCGAGAGGAGCTGCAGGGGCGGCGGGCCAAGGAGGCAGCCGAGCGCAAAGAGCGGGAGCATCAGGCGCACCTGGAGGCGCTGGCCCGGGCAGGGGAGCGACGGCTGCAGCACGCGGCGCAGGTGGCCGAGGAGGCAGTGCAGCAGAAGGCGCGGCGCGTGGGCCAGAGCCGGCTGGAGAAGGAGCGGGCCCAGCGCGCCAACAAGGAGAAGGTGGAGAGGGACGAAGATTGCCGCCGGCGAGAGCTGCTCCAGGCAATCGGGCGCAAGCTGGAGCGCAGCGAGCAGCTGTCGCGGGAACGGCGCAGCGCGCTTGAGAGCGCCCGCTCCACAGCCCGGGCCTCCTTCCACGTGCGCGAAAAGGTGCGCGAGGAGACCAACACGCGCTCCTTCGACCGCATGGTGCGGGAGGCCCAGCTACACGCCAGCCTGGACCGCAAATGACTGCAGCTCTTTGCCTGCCAAATTGGCACTCACAGCCCTGTGGGGCCTCCCTTGGCCACTTTGACCATCTGTGGGAGTCCCACTTGGAGCACAGCACCGTACCCTTTCCAGGCTTCTGACCAATGAGGCAACGAGAGGATGGACATGTGGGACCTGTCCGCAGGCCCCCTTTGTTTTTAAAAACTTAACTTCGTTTGGAGATGACATAGCACAATCTTTGCCCACATTCACCCGTGGTGGCTCCTGTGCCGGCCCTTGCCAAACTTCCCTATGTGTTTCTTGGGCTGGAATAGAGAGGAGCTGGGGGAAGGGGGCTGGTCGAGGCTGGGGAGAGGGTCCCCTAGGAGACAGCGCGGAAGTGGTTGCCCCCACCCCTTCTGCAGCAGTGGCCCCAAGCACCTTCCTTGCACTGGTGTCTGAGACTACTCTCTGCCCCCCCCCGCCATCTTGCAAATATGCCAAGCCGCACAAAACATGGAGGCCTCCCAGAAAAGCGCAGCTCTTCCAAAGTGTCACTTCCCAAGTGACCCCAGAAGCTATTGATTTGTGTATATTTGACTCTTAATCGGCCACCTGAGCAAATTCTCATCTTAGTTCTGGTAGATTTTCAATTGAATCCCCCAGGTTTTCTAGTTAGACAATCATCTGCGGATAATGTTCAATTTGTGTCTTTTCCCCCCCTTGCTCCTTATTCTACCAAGTGTCACAGGAACTCGCTTGGTTTGGTGATGCTGTTTAGCTTTAATGGAAGCCTCCAGCCCCTGTAGGAGGCAGTTCCTTCAGCAGCAGTGTTCCACCTAATTAAGCTTCCTTGCAGGGTGGTTTCAGAGGAGGCGGTGCCTGATGCCGCCTCCCAGAGTGGGGCCCACTCCACGAAGACAGCAACCATGCCTTAAGAAGCAGCGCTACCTTATGTGCCTGCCCAGGCCATTCCTGCCTAAATCTCCAGCCTTGGATGCAGTCTCGAGGGTGGGCCCCAGAGAGTTTGGAGTGTAGGATTCCCTCTGTGAAGGAATCATCTCAACTGCTCTGAGGACAATTAGGGTATCCTTGGCTGCTTCACTGTGGTGGCTGGAGAGCTGGAATTGCCTCTTTGTTGAGAGTTGTGCTCGCTATTGTTGGCAGTATATCTCCTTCCCCCACCCCCAGGAAAAAGAGAGTCTCCCCTTAAATTTCCTGGTATCCTCTCACCTGTGATTGAAAGTATTTAATTGGTTTCTCCATGCCTCACCTTTCCCATCAGTACTCCTCTCCTGGTACCTCAAGTTCTGGATCCAAAGCACCGCTTCAGTATTATTTGTTGGTCTTCTTTGTGCCTTTCTTAACCTGGAGCTGGGAGGCAGGCAGACTGCTGTTAGCCTAGTTTGTTTCTGGGAATATGGATTCCTGGCATTGGAAGAGGCAGTGCATCAAGGACAGATGGTCATTTAGCCTCTGGGGGGAAATACTCATAATACCAAGCCATTCCCCAGTCCAAAAGGTCGAGTTCAGTTGTCATCAGGCAATTTTAACCCTTAAGAGTGCTTCCCTCCCGTGAAGCTAAAGTTGGTCGCCTGCCTGCTGTATCCACCCATTGACTCTGCCTTCATCAGGGAAGGTGGGAAGCAAAACATCACTTTTACATTGAATCAGGATCAGTAAATTAAAAGTTACCAAAAAAAAACCCGAAAAGGAATCAGGGTAGAGAACTACTACATTAGACATATTTCATGTATATTCTACTGGGCAGAATTGTCTCTAAAAAAGGCTGGTTATTTTACACACACACACACACACACACACACACACACTTAACTTCATCGACCCTTCACCCCTAACCCATCACATGCCAGCAAGTATAAAAGGAGTATTGTGTAGAAGGATGCAGTCCTTAGGTGTTATGCTTAAGATGTTGTGAAACCAGAAAAGTAGTTGTGTACCAAGGTTTATTTCTTGAATGAGTGAATTTTTCCCTCAAATTTTCTTCTTGTTGATAACGGTTGTCAGTGAGTTGTAATAATTGGTATTGTCTGTGAGTCACGAACATTTAACTGAAAGGATAATGTGATTCTGGTTCTTACCTTGTAGTTCCTAAGTTGGTAAAGGGCTTTTGAAACCATCATAGAAATTTCTACCCTAAAACCACTTACTTCCAAAGTATGTGCATTCGTTTGAGGAGACAATCTGATTTTTTGAACAAGGCACTGAAAGGTAAATAGGTGATCTTACCTGACCTTTACTCAGTTTTTTTTTCTGACTTACTGAGTGACTTTAGATAGATCACCTCTCTGTGCCTTGGTTTCCCCTCCTATAGAACGGGGATCATGATTTCTGCCCTCCCTTTCATACAAGCACTGTGAGGAAGAATCAGAATCCAAGTGGTGTTCCCAGTTCTATCACTCTGGAACTGCAGGTGCTATAAACAGGAAGGACCATGTGACCGTACTATGGCCAGAGAGTGTGATGTACTATCATGACCTGGTGCAGAAAAGAGTAGTCTTGAAAAGCACATTGCATGTTATAGTGTCACATGTGATGCAAAGGCCTGGGCCTGAATGTCACCGAATTAGAGGTTTGTACGTGGAAGTACCATGTAAAGGCAAAAACTTGTAGATTCTTAAAAGAATAGAAACGAATGTAGCCAAGTAGAATTAAACAGAAACAGAAGCCAAACCTAGTGACAGTAAAGAATAGCTCCTCCAAATTCCAGATCACCCACTAGAATATAAACCCACCTCTATATTTTAGAATAAGTGTCCATGTTGCTTCCTGAGGAGGAGCAATTTCCAGAATCTCTGTTGGACCCTTTATTTATATTCTTTCCTTTGAAGCAATGCCAGAGAGGAGAGTTGTTTCTTATTCTGAAGTGCAGAAAGAGAACATTGGAGGGGGAACAGGGATGGTGGGTGGAGAATGGCTCCTGATGCATATTCTGCTGGGCAGAACTGTCCCTAAATGACATTCTAACAAATGCTCAGAATTTGCCTGAGAGCACCATGCTGGAAGTTTTCCTGCCATCCAGGGAATTGCAGCCTTGAAGTGGGGATAGATCTTCCCATCTGCCCTCTTGGGATATCCCCTTGTTCAGAAAAGAGAGGATGTGAAGTGAGGCAAGGAGAGATGGGAAGAGTTGGAAGAAGCTGTAGTTGGGTTCACTACCAAGGAAACAAGCAGGACAAAACCATTTCAAACAAAATCATCGGTGAAGCTTAGTCCAGTGTCCTGCTCAGACAGTGACCAATGCCTACACCATATTTGGACAGGAAGATGGAGGTTTCCTTTTGAAAGCACACAGACTGTGAGTCTGCAGTGGGGGCAGTAACCAGGATTTGCCAAAGGTGAAAAGTGTGGCATAGTGAAGATATATGAGATATATATGAAGATATATATGTGTTCAAGCCATTCTTTAAAGTCCACCACTTACCATTTCTTCTCCTTCAAAAAGTCCATTGAAACAGAGATGACTCTACGTAAGCAGCTGTATCTTGTTTACCATTGAATCCCCTACAGCCCATGCTTTCACATCTCACAGAAATACTGGATGGAGAGAGCGATAGAGGGATGGATGAACAAACAAATGGTGCAGAGGAAAAGTGTATAGACGAGGTAGGGAGGACTCCAGTCATTCAACAAATTCTTTGAGCCTCCTATGTGCCAGGCACAGCTCTTGGTGCTGGGGAAATCATCTCTCTGATCACTGGGCCCTAGGGAACATGTGTACTGCGATGTCATGAGCAGACACCTTTGTTTCCATGATGGGCTTAACTACCTTCAAACCTTTTCCATTTCCTGGGGACAAGCTGTCCACCAGTCAGTCATTATCTAGTCACTGTTGCTCTCTTTCCCTTGAAGGAGCCTTGATTAATCAGGTCAAATTCATGTCATGCATTTAATCAGTTTTAAATTACAGTAAAAAAGAGAGGGAGATTAATCACGTTCAAGGGCATTATCTGTCATGCTTTTAAGAGAGGCAGCTTAAATAATGATCGTGGACCCAAAGAACCGAGCCTCAGGCAGCACAGAGTCCTAATTCACCAGAGTACCAGCTCCATCATTCAACTGTCCTTGCTGAGATAAGAAAGTCAACATTACAGAAGTATTTCCAGTTTAAAAGCCCCAACAAAAAGAGATATCTGGTCAATACTGAATTGATGAGAATGTTTAGTGAACCAGAATATCCCACTTCTTAAGCCTTCCTGGTAATTGAGCCCCTAGACAGACTACGCTAGGTAGACTTGCCTTTTCTCCACTGTGTGACTATATCTCCACCCTGCGTGCCCTAGAGAAACATTTGGCAGAGGAACATAAGGAAATTTGGCATTTCTTGGCACAACCTGGAAAGTGACTTTCAAAGACCCAGTGGCAGAAATCTCTCAGATCTAGAAATATTGTTTTAGGCCTTATCTGTGGCACATTTGACTTTGGCTGTCTGGTGTAGCACCCGAATATTACACCTGAGCACATGCTTTGGTTATGTGTGTCTTTAGACAAGAACACCCATCCATCGCCACACGTGCTCTGTTACACAGAGCCCTGGCACTCTCCCTGCATGCAGTTCTACCAGCCCCGTGCATCTCCTCAACAATCCCCCAGCTCTTCACCCCGGTGCTGCTTTGGTTCCCAGCAGGTCAGGGCTGGGACAGCAGGTAGAGTTAGTAGCAGGTGTTAGGATGTAGGATATGGGAGGGTATCATTCTGAGGAACACTGATAACATCATGATTTGCAGTGTTATTACTTCCAAATTCATCAAATACAGTCATGTCCCCCATGAGCACAGAAACCTAACCTAAAGTGATTTTTAAATTAGCTGCCATTCTGAAGTGTCCATGCCTTTCTTCCTCTCTACTAGTACAGTGTTGATGGCGTGTTCATGTGTCAGACACTTGCACAATTCATAGGACTATCAGAAAGATGATCCGTATCTACTGTGTTTGAGCACACGTGTGTGCATGCACACACAGAGACACAAACACACATGTGCCCCTACCGATCCCAGCATCAGTGTTCTCGCAGTGTTCTTGCAAAGGGAGGGAACCTGTAGGCATCTTGTTCTTCCAGGGAAGGACAAGCTCTGGGAAAATGAGCTGCCCCTTGGTGGGGGTCCATTGCTCTCACCTGCCTCCAACCCCAATGCTCTGACCTGTAAGTGTAGTGTCCACGTTTCCCAAATCTATCACTGAGCTTCATGGTGACAAAGGATTCTCATGCTGCCACTGCACTTGTCCTTCCCATTGTGTTCTCTCAGGGTGAGAGATTGACTGGGAAATGGAGTTAGAGTCCAAAATGTTGACATTCAGGAACATCTTGATGTAAGAGAATGACTGACATCCACAAAGTTTTGAAAATCCAGTCCATGTGGTTACCACACATTCAAGGCAAAGAGTTTGCCAAAGAAGCTAGTGTTTTGGCCTATGCAAACTATTCCATACTCTTCCACAGGCCCCTCTTGTCGGCTGTAAGATGGAGACACTAGATCCTACTTGGTAGGGAGTTGTTATATCAGTTAATGCTTGGGAAGCAGTTAGCACAGTCCTTGGCAAATAGTATTCAATTCGTGGGTACTGTTATTCTAAACTTGGGAGGATGGTAAAGGAAGAAATGGGGCTAGGTTGCACTTAAACCAGGTGGTCCTGGTGGACACCAATCTTGGATGGTGGCCCTTTTGGGGTTGCCTGTATCCTTTGCTGTGTAGCAATCCTCCAGCCATTCCAAAGGAAGGGACTCTGGAATAACGGTGTC
Source organism: Lemur catta (assembly GCF_020740605.2). Taxonomy (NCBI): domain Eukaryota; kingdom Metazoa; phylum Chordata; class Mammalia; order Primates; family Lemuridae; genus Lemur; species Lemur catta. The sequence goes on from NC_059128.1 coordinate 29,521,756, forward strand.
CCTGGTAATATGCAGTATTCCTGGGGTTTGGGAGGAGAAGGGATTGTTTACCAAATTACCTTGTTTGGCAATAAAATTGACATCTGATGATAATTTTGGGAATTTTATTTTAAGACTTCCTAAATAATGACTAAAATGACTGAGTGCTTTAAAATTTGTATATCTTTCTTGGGCAAAAGAAGGTATGCTTCTGTCCTGGTGCCACCCAAATTCTATGATAGCATCTTTAGGAGAGCCAAGTAGAAGTGGTTGTAGGAGAACAACTGCTTTGGGGGGACTCTGGTACTGCAGGATGTGGTGGTACCTGGCAAGAATTCTGGGCCACGTGGCCATCTCTGCTATGGCAACATGGGAATGAGGAAGAGGGTCCAGGAGACCAAGCTGGGAGAGTGCTGATAGGCTCAATGTAGGAGCAGATGCTGGAGCAGGAAGGAGAAAGGTGGATGTGCCTTGGCATCTCTTCATCCTCAACAAATGACTTTCTCTGAGGAGCCTCAGCAAATGTCCCCGATCTCCTTTCCTGGCCCTGTAGACAGCTGCTTGGAGGTTAGCTTCAGCACTGGGTTTGTGGACATCCATTTTCCACTCTGGATGCACATCCATGCACAGAGGTGCTGAACAGGTAGGCTGGCCCGTGCTGGCTCTCACTGTGCATGGGGAAGTGAGGACGAAGAGTGTGCCAAGCTGCCAGGAGCTCTCCCATTTGTTCACCTTTATTCTGCCCTTGGGTACCCTAGAGGGAGGCCCCAGTAGAGCTCAGAGGCCTACTGAGCCCTCAGCAAAATAGTAGAGCAGGCAGAGTGCAACTCCCAGGAACATCTGCTTGTTTGAAGAGAGCCTGCAGGGTAAGCAAGCAGAGTGATAGTAGAAGGGAACAATTTGCTAATGCTGGGATTGCAAGAGTAATGACAGCTAATAGCTAATGCATACTAAGCACTTACACTGTGCAGGTGACTGTTTTAAGCACAAGATCTCCATGAGGTAGGTACTATTATTATTCCCATTTGACAAATGATAAAACTGAGGCACCAAGTTTAAGCAATTTGCCCATAGTAAACAGCTGGTGTTGAGCAGAGCTGGTTTAGACTCAATCTGGCCATACAGCACATGCTTTTAACCAGTATGTTCTATTGCTTCTTGGGAATCAGTGGTAATGATATTTTATAACAAAGGAGCCCTCCTGGAGCATCCCAATGCCAGCCATTTGAATCACTGCTCACTACACCCACATGTAAGGTCTGCAGGGAGAAAGCTCAGACCTCATTTGGACCAGGTGGCACTAAGGGTGAACTGAGACTCATTGCCCAGAGGCAAGATAAGGGACTCTGGTGCTGACCCTAAAGCTCACCACATTTTGGATGGTGTATGTTCTAGAGCAGACGTACTCAAAGAGTGGGCCCTGGCATGGTAGGATCAGCATCAGATATTCCATGGTGGGACCATCAGTCTGTGTTTTCACAGGCTCTTCGGTGATTTTGATGTACACATAAGTTTGAGAACCACTGCTCTAGAACTGTGCTTTCCAAATCAGTAGTCACTAGCCACATGTGCCTATTTAAATTAGTTAAATTTAATAATAAAACTAAAAATTCAGCTCCTCAGTCTTACTAGCCAGCAAGTGTTCAGCAACCACATGTGGTTGGTGGCCACCAATTGGATAGCACAGATACAGAATATGTCCGTCATCACAGAAAGTTCTATTGGGTAGCCCTGCTCTAGAACCTTACTACTCCAGAGTGCGGTCCACAGGCCAGTGGCAATAGGCATCACCTGAAAGTTTGTTAGAAATGAAGAGCTCAGCCCCACCCTAGACCTTCTGAATCCAAATATGTTTCTTTCTTTGGCAATGTTCCCACGTGCTTCATGTTGCACATTAAAGTTTGAGAAGCATTGCTCTAGAAGACAAATCTTTTTTTTTTAATTTAATTTTAAATAACAATGGTGGTTTTTTTTGTTTTTTTTTTTGAGGCGGAGTCTCACTCTGTTGCCCTGGCTAGAGTGCCGTGGCATCAACCTAGCTCACGGCAACCTCAGACTCCTGGGCTCAAGTGATCCTCCTGCCTCAGCTTCCCAAGTAGCTGGAACTACAGGCATGCGCCACCATGCCAGGCTAATTTTTTTAATACATATTTTTAGTTGTCCGGCTAATTTCTTTCTATTTTTTAGTAGAGATGGGGGTCTCGCTCTTGCTCAGGCTGGTCTCGAACTCCTGACCTTGAGGGATCCTCCCGCCTGCCTCGGCCTCCCAGAGAGCTAGGATTACAGTCATGACCCACTGTGCCCAGCCTAGAAGGCAAATCTAAATCAAGCTCAGTTTGTATGTGTGGCAAACTGCCACTGGTAGGTTCTCCTTGCCTCCTCTACCTCCTTGTTCCTTGGCAACTCTCCCTCCTGGCAAATTTGTGTCATTTGGGGCTTGGCTCCAACTTCCTAGGCCACCAGATTATGATATTTTGTTTTATTTATTTAATTTTTCAGGATTAAATAGTTTTTATTTGGCTCAGACCAGAGGACTTCTATGTATTTGTCAATTTTCTTCTCCACATTCTTTTTTTTTTTTTTTTTTTTTTTTTGAGATAGAGTCTCATTCTGTCACCCGGGCTGGAGTGCTGTGGCATCACAGCAACCTCAAACTCCTGGGCTCAAGCGATCCTCCTGCTTTGGCCTCCCAAGTAGCTAGGACTACAGGCACCCACCACAACGCCCAGCTAATTTTTCTATTTTTGGTAGAGATGGGGTCTCACTCTTGCTCAAGCCAGTCTCGAGCTCCTGACCTCAAGCGATCCTCCCGCCTCGGCCTCACAGAGTGCTAGGATTACAGGCGTGAGCCACCGCACCCAGCCTATTCTCCATATTCTTTGAGGCTGCTTTCTGTAGCCTTATGAGTTGTTTTTTCTTCTAGTGATCTTGGACTTCTCCCTCCTCTTCTCCAGGGTGGCTGTCACTGTCTGGTACCAACCTCGTGAACCAGGCGTCTCAGGTAGAGACTTTCTCGTAGGCTTCACACACACAACCCTGAGGGCAGCAAGAACCACTATCCACTTTTTCTTGTCATAGGACAGTGGGATCCCATCAAACACCTGAGGTGGTCCAGGGCAGCCTGGCCTCCCTTGGTCCTGGGGGACAGCCTGCCTCTCATGCACAGGCCACCAAAAGATGCGTCTGGGGGCCTGGAAATGGTAGGGGCATAGGGCAGGGTTGGTGTCCATCCCCTTGCAGAAGAAGGCCTGGTACTTTAGCTTGTTACTATAGAAATTGCTAGAAATGTCGATGCCCTCATAGCACACAACCATCACCTTCTGGCCCAGCAGTACCTGCTTGACCACGATGGCTGCCAGGCAGCCCAGGAGATGGCTTTGGCCACCAAGCGCCAGGACCTGCCCCTCTGCCATCTTCGGCAGCTGCCTGGGCAGATCATGATATTTTAGAGCTTGAAGGGAAATCAGGTACCATTTGTTCATTTGAATGATATGAACAAGGCCCCTCCCCTGGCCGGAATTTAGAATGATTTAGAAGGTAATAGGTTGTATTTATCAGGGAAGAGAAAATCTACTGCCGGTCTTCTTTAAAGTTCTTATCTAAACCTGATGAAAGTTGCCAAATCGCCTTGAAGCTTTCAGTTAGCTTGAACGCTATGAAATTGTCAATATTCAACTGTTTTTGACCTACAAAGCAGCAGACAGGGGGGTGGCAGGTGCCCTAAATGGGCTGTCTGAAGTCCCTGCTGGAATTTGGGTGCCCAGATGACTGGGGGATCCAGGTCCCATGAGGGGCTGGCACAGAAAGTTCAAGGGCAGCCTGCTGGTGTGCATGAGCAAAGGGTGGCTTTTCTGCCTGCACTAACCATAAATTTACATCAGTGCATCTAAATGGCCAAGAGCCCCCTTGGTCTCTTCCCACAAACTGGGCTGCACAGCAGTTCATTTCCCCAGAATCTGCAGACTCTCCTGCAGAGGCTGTGCCCTTCTGTCTGATGTGAGCTCCCAGGAGTCCTGCAGAAACCCAGGCAATCGGCACACTGCTGCCTGCCCAGAATCCCAAACAGCAAACCGCGGGGCAGGCTCCCCGTCCCTCCGCCACAGCGCTGTCCAAGCTCCCCCGTCCCTGGCACCAGTTCTGTCCTCCAAGAGCCCTTTCTCTCCTCTCACTGTGGCTTTTCTACAAACCCACTTGTTACCAAGTGGCAGAAATACACTCGAAATCCAACAATATGTTTCAAAAACCTTCTCCATGACAACGCGGAGCGGTGAACAGGCTGCCAGAGCTGAGCCAGCCAGCCAGAGGCCCTGGGGGCAGACAGTATACAGACAGCGCAGCACAGCTGGGAATGCCAAAATCCTGCCTTAGCAGTTAGGCGGTCTGGGGTGAATGTACCCCGGACTCTGGGGAAGCGGGTTAGGAGACAGAGTAGACCAGGGAAGCAGCGGGTTAGGAGACAGAGTAGACCAGGGAAGCAGTGAGCACATGTCTACAGATGCCCAGTGATGATAATTTACAAACATTTATTTTAGCCCAGAAGCCAAACAGTCCAGGACGGCTTGGACTTCCTTTCTTCTTAAAAGATCTTTTTCAGCTGAACAAGAGGAGGGGAAATTATGAGAAACCAGCAAAGAAGGAAGGACTTAGCGTTTGAAATGGGCCACCAGTGCCTTATAATGGGACAAGTTCTCTATGACTCTAAAAAGTTGTCCAGATGGTGTCTCACAGATGTTGTCCCTTGCCACCCCACAACACCCCCTGCCCCAGCTGATGTCACAGTGGCCAGAGCCCTAATAAGAACGAGAATCCCAACTCTCCCTTCCTCTCTAATATTGAATGACATTAATCCTTGGGGCAGGATGTCAGGCCCAGCAGAGATGCTGCTGGAGACCTGGAATCCACAGAGAAGCACCTTGGAGACAGCTCATTGTTGGAGGGTCATCAAGAAAAATTAGAAACAAGTGGCCGGGCGTAGTGGCTCACACCTGTAATCTCAACATTTTGGAAGGCTGAGGTGGAAGGATCACTTGAGCCCAGTCGTTTTGAGGCCAGCCTGGGCACTATAGCAAGACCCCATCCCTACAGAATATAAAAAGGTTAGCTGGGGGTAGTGGTGCACACCTGTAGTCCCAGCTACTTGGCAGGCTGAGGCAGGAGAATGGCTTGAGCCCAAGAGTTCAAGGCTACTGTAAGCTATGATTGCTCTACTGCACTCTAGCCGGGGCAACAAAGTGAGACCCTGGCTCAAAAAAAAAGAAACAAGAAAAACTAGAAATGAGCCAAAGGAGCAAGGTAGGGGCCTGTCTGTGAGTGGGAGAAAGGGGTAAAGACAGGAGCCAAAGTAGATGGTACCAATTCTCCTTCCTGACTTTGTCCTTCAACTGAGTTTCTTATGGCTAGACCATAAGAAGAGGCTGGTCGTCCAGATCTCCAGGTAAGGCTTTGGTAGGGAGCCGGGGGTTTCTCCACCCTTCACCCTGCCTGTTTAAGCAGAGCCCTCTTCAGGGGGTTGGTCGTTCAGTGGTTTGGTTTCAAAATAGGGAGTACTGAATGCTCTGAGCTCCAACCTGAGATCAGAAGGCCATGTTCATGTCAGAGGCACTGAAATCAGACCATCTGGGCATCAGGCAAATCCAAACTCTTGAAACCTTAAGCCACTTACCCTGATTCTCCTGGGATTGTCAAATGGGACTAAGGCTCCCTCCATCTCTGTTCCCCTCAACTCTTTTTTAAAAAAAATTTTTTTCATTTAAAAATTTTTTTAATAATTATAGATACATAATAGTTGTATATATTTGTGGAATACATGTGATGTTTTGATACAGGCATACAGTGTGCCCTCAGCTCTTCTGATGGGTCCATCACTGCGCTCCTGCCCTGACGCCAACGCCAGCTCTCACTGCCGGACAAGGGAGTGGACAGCATCCTTGTGTGGTCACTTACTGTCCACACAGAGAGAGTGGACAAGGGGAGGACCACAGGCATGCCAGTTTTGGCTCTGGAGTAGCTCTTGGCTGTAACTATTCTCAGTCATAGCGCATTATTTTTATCTCCTAAATTGCAGGATCAGCTACATAACTTCCAGTGCCCGGGGCAAAATGAAAACACATTGCCTCTTGTTCAAAAATTATTAAGAATGTCAAGTTGGCAACAGAAGAACATTAAGCCAAGGGAGGGTCCTTCTAAGCACAGGCCCCTGTGTGACTGCACAGGTGACCTCCATGAAGCCAGCTCTACCAAATCATTATACCTGGCTGTAGCCAAATGAGGCTGTAGCCAAATGAGGCTGTAGCCAAATCACCAGAAGATAAAATTTTTGGAGTTTTTAACTCTGAGAGTGATTAGGATTTTTACAGTTGCAAAACCAGACCTGCACTGGACAAAAGGAAGAAATTCAGACACCCCATTGTGTTACGAATTCCTTCATCTAATTCACATTCAGATCACTCCCTACCATAAGAACAAGGATTAGGGAGTGTTCTTCTAGGACCATCAGACATGGGTGGTAGGACATAAGCTTTCCCAAAGTGGGAGTAGCTGGTTTCTGCCCATCCACTGGGAATCAGCCGTCTTGCAAAGTTGTGTGAAATCCAGACAACCCTGGCCTTTGGGTCACCTTGGGCAAATCACACAATTTCTCTGAGCCTCAGTTTCCTTATATGTAAAGTGGGGACAATAAGAGCTACAGCACAGGTTGTTGTGAGGACTGAATGAGAAAAAGCATGCAGAGAGAATGAGGGAAGGAGAAAAAGCACAGTGCCTTGAACATGCTATGTGCTCAATAAATAGTTTTTGTTATTAATCTCATTATTATTTTTAAGTAGGTAGTTGTAAAAGTTGAGCTCTGTTGAAATAAAGGCAGCCATGGCTGAACTCTTTCTCTTAGTTTCACCCTCAGAGAGAAGGTGCTGGAAGGGATGCAGAGAGGCTGGCTGGGGGTGTCCCTGTTCAACCCAGATCACAGACCCTAACAGCCCATTAGAGTGGGATCACTGACCCTTAATTAAGCTCCTGAGTTATCCGTCCTCCCCAAAGCTGAATAAAGGCAATTCTCATCCCAATTCAGACAAAATTAAGTCTGTAAAACTGTCTTACTTTTAGATTTTCCCCAATGATACTTTTTCTTAAGACCTTTAAAGTCTAAGACCACAAAAATTCATGACTTCAAGGGCTTTGTCACCTGAACAGGTTTAAGTACAATGAACACGAACTTGGGAACAGTGACCTTGCATCGACATTAGCTAATGTCAGCTCAGGAGGAGTAAGCAGAGGATGATAGTGGCCACAGAGAATTCCCCTGTTTGAAGGGGTTCTTTGAAGATGACCTCCCTCCTGCCCCACCTCACCCTGTGCTCCACTAGGGAGGGAATATGAGAGGACCCATCAAGGACAGGGCTGCAAACAGGGCCATTATAAAAGGTGGTTGGAACTGGGCACAGCGGCTCACGCCTGTAATCCTAGCACTCTGGGAGGCTGAGGCGGGAGGATCTCTTGAGCTCAGGAGTTTGAGACCAGCCTGAGCAAGAGCAAGACCCCATCTCTACTAAAAATAGAGAAAATTAGCCTATCATGATGGAATTGAAAGTTAAAAGTAGCTGGGACCTGTAGTCCCAGCTACTCTGGAGGCTGAGGCAGGAGGATCACTTGAACCCAGGAGTTTGAGGTTGCAGTGAGCTATGATGAAGCCACTGCACTCTAGCCAGGGTGACAGAGTGAGACTGTCTCAAAAATAAAATAAAATAAAAGGTGGTTGGGTGTCCACAAACAAGAGAGATTTGGGTTCTAACACCAAGGTTAGTTAAGCCACCATAATCACCTGGTTACGGTAGAGAACATGCCTGAGACGAACGTGGGGTTTGAATCCCTTCCCCCTGAGTTGGCACTTCGCTTCTCAAAAGCACCAATCTCACTCTTCTTAGGCAAAAGGATATAGAGCCCTTTGTTCTGGGGCAAACCCAACCCCTAAAGACCTGTTTGCACCCCAGCTATGGGAGACCGGCCCCTCCGAGCCCTCAGGTGAGCTGCCACAGTTTCTAACCCTCCTGGGCAGTGAGTTCATAACTGTGTACTTGGAGGTCAGTTTAGGAGTGTGGATGATGCTGTGCATTTAGTCCCCAAAGCAGAGGATGATGGGTGGTGACAGGCGGACCATATACTCTTCTGAACCTTCAGGCCGTAATGAGAGCTGCTGTCTGGGGAAAGAACCCCAAGGAAGGGCCGGGCAAAAGAGCAGGAAGCACTACTGAAAAGCAGCAGCATCGATGCTGCCAAGGCCAGTGCTCTTGGGCCGCGTCTTCAAGGAATGGCTGGCGGGGGGCCAGAGCCCTGGCTTTCAGAGCCGCTGCCAAGGCCTCGGTCCTTGGAGGGTGCAGAGCTCCCTCTACACAATGACCAGAGAAATCCACCAGCACTGCCCCATCCCAGATTTGTAAACAGACCTCCATAGCTGTATATAAATTGAAAACAAACTATAAAAGAGTTTGCATACCTTTTCCAATCACATTTGATGTGTGGATTCCTTCCCTCCCATCCCCCTTTTTACCCAAAGACTCTGTTTTTTTTTTAATTTTTATTTTGAAATGATTTCAAACTCAGCTTAGAAGTTTCTGAACTAGTAGAGGGTCCCCTTCACCCTGCTTCCCCCAGTGATGACATCTTACCAAAGACTCTGTTTTTGCCTAGGTTTTCCAGGGACAAATAGTCTAGTGAAGGTAACTGCTGCTACACTTCACAGACCTAGTCAAATACTACCAGGTCTCACAGTGGGGTGGAACTGACCTGATGACAGGGGACTGATGGAAATATATGCACATAGGCCAGTGTCCAGCTCGGCTCTGGCTGCAGTTAACAAGCCCCCCGGGCAGCACTTGGCAGTAGCTCGCACACGGCAGGGATGCCGTACCTTAGTTACATTATTTCACGTGAACCTTGTGATCTTATAAATAAGGAGTATTACCATTTTCATTTTACAGAAGAGGACAGTGAAGGCCAGAGAGGTTAGGTAATTTGGCTGAGGTCACATAGCTGTAATGATGATGCCAACATGGTAATCTAAGCCCACCCAGCTCCAGAGTTGCTGGTGTCTCCACGAGACTACACTTCCCCTCTGTAAAGCTACCTAGAGGGCAGGAGATGCTATGGGAGGTCCAGGTGTCACCAGCAGAATGGTGCCAACAGTGGGGCACTTCAGGGAGTGAACGAAGACTAGGAGGCCGGGAGGAAATTGGTAATAATCGGCAGGTGAATTCAACAGGCAGCACCTGATAAAGCTAACCAGTTTTGAGTTTAAAAGAATCCCAGTTCAGATTCTACTTTGAGACCAAGTCATTTCTAGTAATTGAACCCTAGATTTGTGAGGAACCTTTCAAGATGCATAGATGTGAGGATGATCTTGACCTTCAAATTGACCAACAGGATGGCTTTGAATGGTCACCCACAGACATCTAGTCCAACTTCCCCCCAGAGAAGGAGCCCCCCACAGCATGCCTGATGGTCACTCATCATTGCCAAGTCAAACAGTTTCAGTGCTGGGGACCTCACCACCTCTCCAACAAGTGACTCTATCAAACTCTAGGTACCCTGGTGCTCTTCTGAACGGTCCAGCAGAGGGGAAAACAGATTCCACGAAGGTGTAGAGGTTGTGGAGGCCCAGCTATCCACTCATGTTTAATCCATCAATCCACAGGCTGAAGAGTTCAGGGACAGCAGACAGTGAAGAGCATTTCTCTTCACGATGCTTGTCCCAGGGCTGCATGAGCCCAAGACTCTGGGACGTCTGATTCCTGATAGCATTTCTCACCTCCATGAATGTGGGCATGTTCATTACCCCTTTCACTCGTGGCCTCACAGCCACAACCTTGAAGAAAAATCCTCTAAAATTTGCAGTAGATTTGGCCTATGAATAATTTAGTGTAGCTCCCGACCCAGGGGAAGTATTCTGTTTCTGATGCTTCTTAACCTAGAGAAACAGTAGCTAGCACACTGCAGGGATGCATCTGCTTAGATCTGAGTGAACGGATGGGAGGAAGGCGGGAGGGAAGGGAAGATAAAAGGAAGGAAGACAAGGAGGGTGGGAGAGAGGGGGAAGGAAAGATATAGAATAAATGTCCTCCTTCAAGCATTCTTGGAAGCTCCCAAAGACTTTAGCTCATGCTGGGTAACAGGCTCTGGGGAGAGAGCTATGGCCAGGTTGTGGGAACTGCCTGGGTGACGGGCCACCCTGCCCCCGGGGGGCAGCCACAGGAGTATGATGATTGAGTGCGGAGCTCATCCACAGAGCCATGGACTGAAGTAGGCACCCAGAGCCAGTGTGCAAAGCTCCTTCCAGAAGACCCAAGGCTACAGGACCATCCCCCATTTGGACCTAGCATTGTTTCAAGACTGGAAGAGGTAGGAGAGAGGTATGGACTTGGGTCAAAAGTTCCAGTCCCAGCTCTGCCTTTCATGGCAGTGGGACTATGGGAGGTCACTAGTACATGGGGTGAATGAGGTGACAGCAGGATAATGGGATCTGAGACCAGAGACCCTGCATCCTCTAATCCTGTCCCATCTCTGGGCAGGCAAATGCAGACTGTCTATTACTGAAGTTTTTTTGCCCTGGTGGACCAGGCTGCCCCATGTAAGGGACTTCTTACTGTAGGCTGGGGGCTCTTCTAAGTAGCCCTGAAACCCAAACCTACTTAACACACCCATAGTAAAGAGAGGTCAGTTCAAGGAAAAGCACACCAAGGAAAAATGAGCAAGAATTTCTGTCCAAGATCCATACAGAGCAGGTCCAATCCACCCACCTCATGCTCACTCGGGGAGGGAAGTGCCAGGGCATAGTGGAAAAGCCCAGGGAGGGCCCCTCCCCATCATGCAGGCCTAGAGCACCACCTCTGTCCCCAGTCACTAGAGTGATGTCCTCCCAGCATCATTCTGTTCCTTAGGGATGGGAGAGGAGGGTGGGCAGGGCTAGGCAGCGAGATTTCAAGGTTCTTTTGAGGCCAGCACTCACTGAACCCTGTTTCCTCATCTTTAAAATGGGAATTGTAAAAGCACCAGCCCTGTTACCTCAAGGGTGGCTGGGGGTAAGCTGAGGCCATGGAGGTGAAGTATGCCCCAAGAGCGAGTAGCCTCACAGCAGCGTGTCCTGGAGGGTGTGCACCAGGCTCCCTGGAGATGCATATTGTGTACAAAATACAGGCCCTACCAGACATGGTGGCACATGCCTGTCATCCCAGATACTTGGGAGGCTGAGGTAGGAGGACTGCTTGAGTCCAGGGATTTGAGTCCAGCCTGGGCAACATGGCAAGATCCCACCTCAAAAAAAAAAAAAAAAAAAGAAAGAAAGAAAAGGAAAGAAAAAGAAAATAAAGAAAGAAATAGGTCTTTGTCTGCAAGCTGCTTGGGAACAAAACACACCCCTGTGATACCCTGAGGGAACAATACAAGATGATGGACAATCTGGTACCAGTTCACTGCTGCAGATGGTGTGTGTAATAAAAGAAGAGTCCCATGGCCTCCTGGAATCTTCTGCACCTTGGTGGGGTCACCATGGCTCTCAGTCTGGTTCTTGACTCTGAAGTCCCAAAAACCCTTTTAGAAACTGATTTACTCTGGGAAAGAGGTCCATGCCAGCCAGCCCCCAAGTCTAGAGTGTCCATGCATTCTTTACAGTAGAAGAGCATCCTTTCATTTGCACAGAGCACACGTCTTTCTGGGATGGCATAAATATTCAAGGGACATGGTAAGAGACCAGGAGTTTCCTTGTAAAAAGAATGAAACCAGAGGGTGCTGGTCTACCTCCCAGGCTGCTCCAGCACAAGTGCATGGTGACCACCCCACACCCTCTCAGCCAGGATGTCTTTCTCCCCGGCTATGTTGGGAGCCCTGAGTCCTCACTTGGACTGGCACAGTCGCTCTCCTGACAGTCCTCTGCCTCTCCTTTTTCTGCTCTGCATGAATGCCAAGAAAGCACGAAGCAAGATCGCAGTTTACCTGGTGTTGTTCACACTTTGGACGTTGGGTTCCTTAACAAGACTTACAGTGAGCCAGATCTCTGAGCACCTCCCTGCCCCAGCATCCAGCCCCAGGGCAGCATTTCCTTCTGTGATTGGCCAGGCTGCGGTCACTGTCCCAGGGACCAACTCCATTCTTCAGGGGAGACTCCAGCCCCCACAACCCACATCCCCCACAACCAGGGAACTCACCAGCAGACAGTCTCCTAGGCCGGGATTCTCAGCACCCCACTCCCTCACACTTTACTACCTGTAGTCTGAGTGACAGAAACACTGGATAGTAATAATTATAACCGTAATTATTATTATTTTAGATTAGGTTAGAATATTGGAGGTATTTTCACAGTCTGCTGTACCAGGTCCATATGCTGACACCCCCCCCCCCCAGGAGAACATTCCCTCCCACTCCCGCCTTGTCGTGAATCACCGTCTTGGGGTGACCCCGTCCTGCGGACGGTGAATCGGCTCTGCGCCAAGGCAGCCCAGCCTGCTTGTAGGCGGAGGGAGGTGGGGACGGCCAGTTTCGGAAGAAACAATTCCCACAAGTTCAAGAGCTAAAGAATGAAGGTTTTTTTTTTTTTTTTTTCGAATTCTGCTTTCGAATTCTGAGCGTGGATCTGGGGTGAGGGGTGGCACCTCACTGAACACAGGAGATCCAGGCGGCTGTAGCAGGAAAGACAACCTCGGGTCGCAGCGGGACCCGCGCCGGGGCCGAGCGTGCTGGGTGGCGCCCCCTGGCGGGGCCGGGGGCTTACTTACCCTGCGGCCCCCGGGCTTGGTCTGTGCCGCCCGCGAGAAAATGAGAGCCGGGCGTCGCCAGGTGGTTTGCCCGCCGACCTCGGCGAGACCACCCTCGTGGACTAGCGTGGGGGCAGGCAGGCAGGAGCCGGCGCCGGCGAGGAGATGACAACCCAGGGAAGGGGCTTGTCCAGCGAGGGGGGCGGCGGCCCAGCGAGGGATCCTGAGTGCACGAGAACGGAGTGGCCCGGATGGAAACCTCGCAGGGGTTTGTCCCTGCCCCTGTCAGCTGGAAGTCAGAGGATGATCAAAGTCAGATCTTTTAGCTCTAATCTCAGATTTTTATGCTTTTTTTTTTTTGAGACAGAGTCTCGCTGTGTTGCCCGGGCTAGAGTGAGTGCCGTGGCGTCAGCCTAGCTCACAGCAACCTCAGACTCCTGGGCTCAAGCGATCCTCCTGCCTCAGCCTCCCGAGTAGCTGGGACTACAGGCATGTGCCACCATGCCCGGCTAATTTTTTATATATATTTTTAGTTGTCCACCTAATTTATTTATTTATTTATTTATTTATTTATTTATTTATTTATTTATTTATTTATTTCTTAGTAGAGATGGGGTATCGCACTTGCTCAGGGTGGTCTTTATGCTTGTTTTAAAAGGCCAAGGATTTGAAAGCATTGAGAACCTCTGTGCCACAGCATAATAATCTTAGGGCATAGGCTTGGAAATGGGACCTTGTAAGGAGGTTGACAATGGTGAGGTGGGAAACCTGTGTCCGGGAAGCCATGGGAAGTGCTCTGGGTATCGGTCTCCCTTTTGTCTTCCCTGGGGCACCCTGGCTTTGAGCACATCAGCCTCAGTCTCTATGGCAGCTAGTCTTCTTGTTCGGGTGGCCCTGGGTTGGACCTCTGACCTTCTCTCACTCCCTTGATGAGTTCATTTGGTCTCATAGTTTTACATACCATCACCATGCCATGACTCCCAAATTTGTATCTCCATCCCAGATCTCTCTGCAAACACTGGGTTTATATATCCTGTTCCCTACCTGTTATATCCACGTGGCTATCTAGCAGATATCTCAAACTCAACCCGTCTCAAACCAAAACACCTGATCCTTTCCCCTAAACCTGAACCTGTGGCTGTCCCCATCTCAACTGATGGCAACTCCATTCTTCCTGTTGTCCAAGCTAAAATCTGGGAGTCATTTTTGACTCCTCTTCCTCTCACTCTCTGTATCCAGTTTGTTAGGAAATCTGTGGGCTTCACCTTCCGAATACGTACAGAATCTGACCACGTCTCACTGCTGCAGTTCTTATCACCCTGGTCCAAGCCACCATCACTCCTTATCTAGATTTCTGCAGAAGTGTCTCAACAGGTCTTCTGTTTCTACCCTTGCCGCCATGGGCTGGTCTCAATACAGTCCTGGGTGGTCAGTTAAAACATAAAGCTGATCATGTGATCCCTCTGCAAGCCCTGCATGACTCGGTCCCATCACTGCTCTGTTCTTACCTCCCATGTTGTTCCCCTTGCTCAGCCCAGTCCAGCACACTGGCCTCTTTACTGTCCCTCCAACATGCCAGGCACATTCCTGCCCTGGGAACTTTGCTGTAGCTATTCAGTTGGCTGGAATGCTCTTCCCACTGATATTCTAATTCTCACCTTCTTTAATTTTATGCTCAAATCTTACCTTCTCAATGAGGCTTGTCATGGACTGAATTGTGTGCCCCCCACACCAATTCCTATATTGAAGCCCTAAGCCCCAGTGTGATGGTGTTTGAGGATAGAGCCTTTAAGGAGGTAATTAGGATCCAGTTAGGTCCTAAAGGTGGGGCCTTAATCCCATCCTTGAGAAGAGGAAGAGACACCAGCGCTCTCTCTTTCCACCTGAGCAAGCACAAAGAAGAGGTCACGTGAGTGCGCAGTGAGATGGCAGCCACCTAAGAGCAGAGGAGGTGTCAGAATGAAAACTGCCTTGCCAGCACCTTGATCTCAGACATCCAGCCCCTAGAACTGTGAGAAATAGATTTCTGTTGTTTACACCACCCAGCCTGACAGCCCATGGTATGTTGCTATGGCAGCGCAAGCAGCCGAACACAAGGCTGACCCTATGCTGTATATACCGTTGCCACCACCCACCTGCCTTTTCTGGGACTGCCAAACTCCCTTTCTTGCTCTATTTTTCTATTAACCATAGCCCAGGGGGCTGCTTAATATATTAGATAATTACTCTTTTCTTATATAAGAATGACAGTTGATTGTCTCTCTCCCCTGCTAGAAAATAAGCTCCCTGAGGGCAGGGACTTCTGCCTGCTTTGTTCACTAATGTATCTAAATGCTTAGGACAGTGCCTGGTACATTATGAGCACTGATTAAATCTGTGTCAAATAAAGGAATGAATCATCCTTCTCAAAGAGAGGGGTTTTGATTTATCTTGGAGCTGCTCATTTCTAAAAGGGAGGCAGCCCAACCAATCAGGGGTGGACAGGAGGGCTGAGCAGGTCCCAAGGGGAAAGTGTGGCCTGGGAGGCTCAGGACAAGGTCGCTTGGGTGGTACTCTCCTCATCTGAGAGTCACACATTTTGTTTAAAGAAGGAGCCAGCCTTCTCCAGTGAGGCAGGAAGACATTCCAAGCACCCAGTGTGCACAAAGGCACAGAGGCACGATGCTCTCCGGGAATACAGATTTGCAAGGAGGGCGAGTGGAGCGGGGTGACAGCACAGCAGAGGGTCCAGAGAAGGCGAGATGATGAGGACGAGGACTGTCAAGCTCAGGTATTCAAAGTTGATTCTGTCGGGAATCTGGAGCCACTGAAGGGTCTAAGCAGGGAATCAAGCTGGTGGGATTTAGTTGTTCAAAAGATCATTTGGATCAGCTGCTGGGAGAGAGGGTTTCACCAGCCTCGTGTACCTCGCAGCAGTGTGCTTCCCCCCGTGCACGCGGTGAGAAACGTCCAGAGCGGGAACACACATCTTTGTTAACCTGTGACAGCCACGCGCAGGCGCAGCCAGGCCAGCCCTCCCCAAAACCTCTGGGAGGGAAACCCAAACCCACGCCACAGCGTGTGCCTCTGCCGACCCCTCTGCTCAGAGTGAGGACCCGAATAGTTGGGCTTTTCTGTCTTCGGCAATTAACAAGAGAGGGACTCACTGACGGACAAATATCATTCAAAACACTCCAGCCTCGGTCTTTTTTCCTCCTCAAGACCTTCCCATCAGGCTGTTGCCATGACAACCACTGCGGACCCAGCCTTCAGGAAGCAGCAGCTGGAGCCCTGAAAGGATGTGGTCCTGCTGCCGCCGTGGCTGCTCAACATGACTCACCCTCGGATGCACCGGGCAGGTGGCAGATCACACACACACACACACACACACACACACACGCTCAGCGTCTGTCCTCGGCACATAATCTTCCCGCCCACCTCCACCCCCCCATCCTGGTGGATTGCCTGGGCAATTATAGAAACCTGTTCTCCCCACCCACAACAGTGATTCAGCCAAGTGGCGCTGAGCTGCAGGGCCAATTCACTCCCTGGGATGAATACAGGGAACCTCAAGAAAGAAGCTCTCTCATCCCTCTATGAGAGCCCAGCTGGTGGCCATGTTCTCGCCCAGATGTTTGCAGTGGGAGACAGCAAGGTCATCACACCAAGAAGCAAAGGCAAGCAGAGAGGGCCGCCCTTCTACGGCAGTGAGTCCCCGGTTCCAGGCCCTGAGGCCCTGGTTCCTGTGGCTAATACTTCGATTCAGCGTCCCTCCCAGCTTCGGACGCCACTGTGTGCTGTCATCGCAACCAGAAGTGTCCTCTTTCCACCTGGATTCTTCTTAGCTAGTTCCCACCCACCTCTTTGGCCCCATCTGAGGAAATCACTTCTCTGTCAGGGAACGAAATGTGCCTTCATTGTCATATCTCTAAAATGGAGAGAATGCATCTCACTTCCAACCTCTCTTCACTCTAGGAACTGTTGGGGAGCAAGAGGAGACAGCAGAAGGCTTAATGTCATTAGTATGTCACGGGATTCAAGGAACAACAGCCATGGTTCGTGTTGGGGAGAGGTGGAGGGACAGAGAGGAGCCAACCCACAAAGCTGGCCTGAGGTCAGGGAGACAGAGCCGTATGCCGCAGGACAGCACCTGGCATGTGGGCTCCTCCTGGCATTCCCAGCCACTGCCAGGCTGCTGCCAGCAAAAAATGCATTCAGCTGCTGCACAAGAGATGGCAGCCACAGCCCCCAGCTTACCTCCCTTTCCTGAGGATTATCCACTAATATTAGGTCTCAGTTCCTCAGCTCTGACTTTATGCTGAATGCCAAACAAACAAGCTCCACTGTGTGTGTGCATGCGTATGTGAGTGTGCATGTGTGTGCACACCCAAAGGGGCTTGGAAGGAGGGAGAATGGCTTTCAAACAAGGGGCTTTAAAATGTCAGATCAGATGTAGTGAGCATGAGCAAGACCACCATCGCTCACTCACAGAGTATTCGTGGAGCTCTCCTAACCATCAACATAATGCACTGTTTGTTTAAAGCTTGATAGCTCAGAAAGGTCTCCTTTACTTCAGCTCTGAATCCTCTCAACAACCTGTGGGGTAGTAAGAGCAAGTATTACAGCCACATTTACATTTGAGGAATGTATATTTACAAATGAGGACCCCAGTGCTCAGAAATGTTAACATAGGCTGGGCATAGTGGCTCACACCTATAATCCCAGCCAGAGGCAGGAGGATCACTTGAAACCAGGACTTTGAGACCAGCCTGGACAACATATAGAGACCTCGCCTCTACAAAAAACTTTTTTTGAAAAAATTAGCCGGGCGTGATGGCACATGCCTGTAGTTAGTCTCAGCTACTTGGCAGGGTGAAGCAGGAAGCTTGCTTGAGGCCAGGAGTTCAAGGTTACAGTGAGCTGTGACCATGCCACTGCACTACAGCCTGGGTGACAGAGGGAGACCCTGTCAAGAAAGAAAAAAAGAAGGAGAGAAAGAAAGGAAGGAAGGAAAGAAGGAAGGAAGGAAGGAAGGAAGGAAGGAAGGAAGGAAGGAAGGAAGGAAGGAAGGAAGGAAGGAAGGAAGGAAGGAAGGAAGAAAAAAAAAGAAAGAAAGAGAAATGTTAACATAACTCGTAACTGAGGACACTTGATCTCACATACAGGGCTTCCAATTGCCTCTGCACCACTGCTGTCTTCTATATCCTGCAGGCCGGAGCCTTGAATCTAGACTTAACTGGCACATGTTGTACTGAGCAAGGAACCCCGTCACCCCCAGCCCCTCTGAGCAGGCAGAGTGGGCCGAATCAGCTATGCTAAGTGATGGAGTTTTCTGGGCACCCCTGCAACACCTCTTCTGCCCAAAAATATCTCAAGTAGAGATTCATGTTTTAGGATAAGCACAGGTTCCATTAACCCCACTAGCCCCATGGATAACCAGGTCTGTTAAACCCATGGGGCTAATATTCTGAGTCACAAACATCTGCCTATTCGATGGTGTGTCTGATATTCAGGACAGCATCCCAACAGAGACTGCAGCAGGACAGGCAGGTTGGGGGTTTTCTTTTCTTTGGGGGAGGCCCTAGGCTGCTGGGACGCTCCTCCACCTCCACAGTGTTGCTTATGGTGTGCAGCACAGACCACTGACTGCTCATCAGTATCACTTCTTCCCGGGCACTCAGTCAGACTGCATTTCCCAGACTCCCTTGCAGGCAGATGTGGCCATGTGGCCAAGTTCCAGCCAATTAAATGAAAACAGAGGTGCTCCGGGCCACTTCCAGGAACAATGGGGAAATCTTTATGAGTGATTTGAGACAAAGATCCCAGGACAACCTTGGAAGCCTCAGGTTGATAATGGAAAGGTGGCTGTCATATAAGTCCCTGAATGACATTAAAGGACTCTTCACAGTCAACCTGTGCAAACAACCAAGGCTTTGTTTCTCTTGTTCACTGCTGCACCCCCAGCACCAGGACAATGCCTGGCACATAGCCTGTATCATCCAACTTAAGACACTGTCATGTATAACGCATACCATTATTTTATGTACCACTAAGAAATAAAAATGCTGCCAATTAAACTATGAAACTACACTTTCTCTTAGAATTTTTATTTTACACTTACTGAAAAGAGCTTTTATAGACGCAGTTAGTCATAGATTTCTATTATAAATCACTCTTGTGCATAATAAAACAGGAAGTAAGTTGGCTAAGGTATTTCTAGAACTTTTTCTCATTCCAAATCTGACTCCTCTCTCTGACTCAGAGTTGACAATGACCACCTTTTTTCACACATTGTCATTCTCTGTGGCATCAAAGAGTGTTGGTGATGAAGCATTTCTCGAATCCATATAATAACTAGGTATCATATGTGCCGCACTGTTGTGAATTCAGCTTACTTTTGACTCCTAGATCACAAAAGCTGCCAGACATGTCTGATTCACCACCTCCTCCACAACCATTTGATTCTTATAGGTTAAGAGCATGCTTTGTGATTGTTTTAGGATTTTCTTTTTCCAAGCTATTGACACACATTCTGCAAGTTTTGATGCTGGAACTTTTGATGTTTTCACAAGGAATAGCAACCTCATCACAGCTTCCATGTGGCCAACAGCAAATGCAAGATGCTATGAATTTAAGATACAT